>NC_037677.1:83016447-83352556 GCF_003255815.1 Theropithecus gelada
GGGGGAGGGGGGAGGGATTGCATTGGGAGTTATACCTGATGTAAATGACGAGTTGATGGGTGCAGCAGACCAACATGGCACAAGTATACATATGTAACAAACCTGCACGTTATGCACATGTACCCTACAACTTAAAGTATAATAATAATAAATAAATTAAAAAAAAAAAAAGAAAAAAGAAAAAATAACTAATGGGTACTAGGCTTAAAAAAAAAAATAAATAAATAAATAAATATATTATATATGATATTCCATTTCCATAGAGTTGGAATAATAATTCACAATTATTTGGTTGCACATGTTAACATCTACTTCATTCAACCATTGATTCAGCAAACATTAATGGTGGTTATTAACGTCAAGTTTTCTGCTAGTTCCAGGGAATACAAAAAGAGGATATGATGTGGTCATTGAAAGGCTCGAAGTCTTTAGAGTAGAGCAACTAGCAGCCACTGTTTACTACCCTTAGTCAAATAAGAAATAAGTAAAGTTTATTAACAGAAAAAAGCAATTAAATTGAAATATTTACATTTGTAGTTAGTAGTGTCTTCCAAAGAGTTACTTGAATCTTACACAAGGTTTTTATTACAACTTAATTTCACTTTAAATTCATCCATTTTGCTCAGTGATTCAAACCACCAAATTTCCATTCTATATGTATTGCAGACTTTATATCAAATGGTATGATTGTGAAGGAACGTAATCTGAGAATTTCTAGAAGAAATGCCACTGTAATCCAGTTAGGAAATAGTTCAACACATTAATCATGGACAAAGTGCTCCAAGCCATCTGGCATCTTCAGTTATTCTTACAAGGCTAGGAAGAAAAACTAGAGGATATTGTACTAAATTCAGGTTTGCTCAAAATACTGACTTAACCGAACTCTAAAATATTCAGATTTCTGTTTTCTTTTATGACTTCACTCTTTAAAAAATGACTTATTTGATGACACATTTACCACAAACTTTTGCTCCCAGTGGAACATTTATATATACTTTATTGTCATATCGATAACATTTTATAGACTTATCTGGAGAACACAAAGACTTAGGATTGGATAAAATTTGATAGTATGTAGTACATTTAGTGTTACATTGGTCTACTGCTGACTTTCCATCTCCATCATACTCCAAGTGTTAGAGCTTGGCATACGCAGGTTCTGTGTCTGAGGTGCTCTTCTCTTAGTTTGTCACCTGGCCAAATGACACCCGTCATTCTACATCAGCATCCCTGTCACTGTTTTAGAAAAATTTCCCCTGACACTGAAGCTAACTCAAGAACCTTTCTATTAACTTCTCTATTAACTTTCCATTTTTGCACTTTTCACAATTTTTGATTGTCTTATTTAACTATTGCTTTGATATCTGTTATATTTAATCATCACACCAGCTCCACATGGTACTAAGTACATTTATTATCTATATTTAACAGATGAGGAAACTGGCTCTTTGTTCCTACATGTTAAGCACCTAGCATGGTGCTTGGCTCATATTTATATACGCTAAACGTCTGTAGAATAAATTGACTGAATCAGCTGTCTCTTAGAGTTGAAATTTGACCATCTGGACCTGATGGGCAAAATGCATCAAAGAGAACGGGATTTGAAACCTGTCTGCCTATATGACCCTGATACACAGAGAAATATACACCCTCTGAACCTCTATTTTTCATTAGTAAAATGAGTCTAACATCTATTTCATAGAGTTGTTAGGATCTAATGAGATAATGTAATCAAAATAACCTAACTTTAATACTTTGAAATCAAATTTTCAATAATAGTGTGTATTCATATATCTTGATTCTAGCCCTGATATTTTAAGAGCACCTCTCACCTCTCCAAATGATAGCCTTTCAAATTAAAATATCTTGCCCTTTTTCCTTACAGTTAATTGTCCCATCTTTCTTAAACTGTACTTCTATTTATTGATATATTACTTCATTCAGTAAATATTTTCTGGGTGCTTACTATATGAAAGATGCAATTACTCATAAATCCTGTTCTCATAGAGCACACAACTAAATAAAGAGCTAAATTATGCAATTAATCATTCAGAATCAGGATCAGACACAAGACTTGTCAAAGCACAGATTGCTGGGCATCATTGCTAGAATTTCTCATTCCGTAGGTCCAGAGTGAGCCCCGATAATTTTCCTTTCTACCAGATACTGTTGCTGCTGGTCCAGGAATCACATTTTGAGAACCAGTCAACTAGAGTATAACGATATATTTGCCCAAGAAGATGTGAGAGACTTGGGAAGGAAGAAATTACTTTAAAAAATATATCTCAGGAATTTTATGGAGGAAATGGTGTTGGCTCTGGCCTTGAAAGATGGGAAAGGATTTGAATGAGGTTTTATGTTTTTATCTTCTGGGTGGAAATGATCATATTGTAATCAATTTGACAACAGATAATTTGATAATTCTATAATTGAAAACAAATTGAAGATAAAGCATAAAATTGTTTGATAGAAATAAATGGTAAACAAATATCAAAAGTGGCAGCTTTCACATATGAAAAAACTCATGCTACAGGTTTATTGGTAGGAACTAATGTGTGTGTATGTGTGTGTGTGTATATATGTGTTTGTGTGTATATATACTTACACACACACAGAATGGACGAAATCAATTAAAGAACATTTGAATTTATAGCTAATATTGCATGAATTAGAAGAGTTAATGAAATAATGTACATTATAATACCTGACTCTGGTCTAAGGAACACATACTGACTACAGCTTAGTAATTTAGCTATTACACTATTAGTATGTGTGTTTTTTTAATTCTAGAAATTGCTTGCTTTGTAAAATACATATTTTCTCTGCAAAATTATTGATAAGTTAATAGAAAACTAGCTGATTGTAGGTTAAACTGAGTGGGAATTCACAAATCCTTTTACATTGTCTTTCATTGAAAGACAAAAATTACTCACAATGTATAAATAAAAAGGTTGCATATGTATAACAGAGCATGCTACTGTGAGAACTGGCTGAACCTTAACACACTTGATGTGTTATTCTCAGGTAGGGCAAATGCAGGTTCTGAGTCAGTTGCAACTTCAAAGGTGAGACTCAAAGGAAAATCTGAAATTTCACAGCTGAACAGAACTGACATCAAAAATATAATCAATAAACCATCTCATGGAAAATACAGTTAATGGATCATAAAATGTAACATGCAAATTCACATACCAATTCTGCCATTGTCAATATGATTAAGCAGTTCTTATGACCATACCCAGGGGTGCACCACAACGGACTCAAACACATTAGCAACTCTGCATTTTCAGGCATCATGATGGGAATATTCACACCATAAAAACTTGCAAGACGAAAAATCAAAACTTGCTTCTTTTTTTTTTTTTTTTTTTTTTTTTTTTTGCGAAGCTGATTGTCAACCATTCACCTTATTGAATTTTAAGTTCTCACTTCTTGAGACTGATATAATGAAAAATTTGATTACATAGACATTGTAAGGAAATGAGAAGAAAATTAAATATTTGGATTTACTATGGTAAAAAGAATTTAGTATATATTTAAAAAACGTTTACAATGTTACAAATGAATTCTAAATACTTCACATTCATGATCACAAGCACCTTTGGAGGAAAGCATTATTTAATAATTATTTAACAGAGAATGAAACATAAGTTCATAGTGGTTAAATAACCAAGACTTATTCTTTTCTTAATTGAAAAAATATATATTCTTATAGTGCCCAACATGATGTTTTATTATATGTGAACATTTTGGTATAACTAAACCAAGTTAATTAACATAGTAATTACCTCACATACTTACATTTTTGTGGTGAAAACATTTAAGATCTATTTTTGACTAGTAAGATTAATTGCCTCCCTAAGTCAAAAATATACTTGAGGGATACTTCTTTCTCCCTCATTCTTGGGAACAAAGATAACTGAACAGAAGTTGATAACCAGTTCTCTATTTTTTAACAATAACAATAATTTAATTTAAAAATAGAGTTTTAGGTTGTATTAGTTTAAGCATAAGGAAAAACAGTCTCAATAGTAAAAGGTTTTATAAAACGCAGTTCTCTCAAACATTTTACGACATACAACCTAATTTTAAATACAAACCTCAAGAAAAATTTTATTATTTTTTGAGCTCCATTTAAATCTAGTAATTTTGTGATATGGATGGGTATTTTTTACATTTGGTATGAGGAATTGAAGAAATACACTTGTCATGCATGATAAAAGTTTATTAAGTTTCATTTTAGTTACAGGCAAGCCATTGTAAGACATCGAAAGCTAAACATTTCTGTTCAATTTTTTTTTCCAATTTTCTTTTATTTCCTTAGGATGAAGTTTAGTTCAATAAATTATCTCTTGAGCATAATGGCATATGCTTCAACATTGATGACAGTTTTATATATAGTTTTGTGAATCTCCTCACTATCTTTAAAAAGCTGAGAATTTACAGAACACACACACACACACACACACACACACATATACACAGCCCAACTCTAATGATCTTAATTGAAAATTTGCATGGTCCAAGTGTATTATGTTAGGTCAAACAAATAATTTTTTAAATCTCTGGCTTATTATACTTCAACAGAAGTTTTAGAAACCTTAAAAAACTAAATGTGTGAGTTTTTAAAATTAAATGAATAAAAATTTCATATAGAGGGAAAAGAGGTAGATAATATTCAAAATAAGTCAGATGTTTAATAACATCTTGGCTAAATGTTTTCAAAAGTTGTATCGTTTATTATAATCATAAAAAGATAATTCTAGATGTGAAAACAAATAAAGTTTTGTGTATGTGATATGTCTTTGCACATAAGCAGGTGCATTCCCTAAAATAAACTGCAAATAAACTGTGAAATTTTAGTGTCAAGAAGTATATTTGGCATTCAAGCAAGATTCAAATACTAATTTTTTGTTAAGTGAATAAAACACCATCCATGTGCCAGCTCAGGGCTAGGCATTGGGGAACACCAACAAGGTTTCTACCCACATGGAACTTAGAGTCATTAGACTAAAAATGTTCCTTAATATCCATGTCTTCATTTAATTCTTTGTACTAGTAAATTCAGAATGTATATCTGATTCATAGACCTAGGCTTGAAGATGTGCACATAAGTTCAAGCATTCCCATTGAAGGTGTTTGGAAAATAGTGTGCAGTTTTCCACACATATAATGATCTAACAAAATATACACATGTAGATAGATAGATAGATAGATAGATAGATAGATAGATAGATAGATAGATAGATAGATAGATAGATAGATAGACAGACAGATAGATAGGTAGATAGATATAAATAGACAGAGAGATAATTGATCTTAAAAAAAGGACAGGGCCAATTTTCAAAATGGTATATTATTAAAAAGTAGGCTCTTTCCTTTCATATTAATAGCCCAAATCCAAGCTTTCCAAAAGATTCATAATATATTCTGTGTGTCAACTCTCAGGTGTCTCATTAAAAATACTTTATTGTCTTAACAATTTTTCTTATTAAATTTTATCTTCAAAATAGTCTTTATTCCAAGATATACTTCTTAAATGTTATATAGTTGATGCCCCTTTTGTTTAAAATTTTTAAACCCAAATACAGTTTCTCTAACTTTTAAGCTAACTAGTACTAAGAAGACAGCAGCAGCATTCAGCTTAAACAGAGTGTTAGGTGAGATTTTGAGAGTTAGGCAATTTGGAATTGGTGATGCAATTTTATTATATGGAAGTGACTCATTATTTCATTATTGAGTATGATTTCTGGAATTGTTATTTGGAAGCAAATGTGTGAGGTAAATACTCCTTGAAAAACATAAATAATTGCTCATCATGACTTCTTCATCCTGAATAATAAATAAATTTAAGACATTGACTTAAAGGTAATTGAAATACTACACTTTTTCTTCATTAGTAATGAAGATACATTAAAATATAGCCTAAAATGTAAAGAAGGAGTTATGTAATTAATTCAGAAGTACACAGGAGGAAACACACTATCAAGTATAAAACAATTTCTGTTCCATAAAATTAATTTATTATTAAGAAAACCAACAAATACTGAACCTGTGCTATGTGCTGGAACAGTGGGCTTAGAGAGAACAGAGTAGTTCTTGACCTTAAGTTGCTTAGGAAGGTGAAACAAATATGGCAAAAATGTCCCCTAGAATCCATTCTGTCCTTCATTTCAATAAAGAAATCCCTACAAATTTTTTACTGGACAAATTGCTGTCTTTGTCGAGGTTACTTTTTCTAGCCTTTCCGTAACTAAGTACTAGACAGGAAGATGAAGGCAGGTGAAGTGTGCAACTTAGAGCATGAAGCTATCTGCCCTGTCATTTCTCTTTCTTCCCTTCCCATAGGAGAGAATATCAACAAGGTAATGATCCAGCTTCAACCATGTAGAAAAGGACAACAGCTAGGTGACGCCAGAGCAAACAAGATGAAATCAACCTGGGTGCCTGAATGACTACAAGGGGTAGACCTGCTCCACCCGCCTCCTCCACTCACTTCTAAGGTATTGCACAATAGAGAAAGAAACCTAAATCTTATTTGAATCATTATATTTTGAGAGCTCTTTGTTACCAAAATTTAGCCAATCCCTGAGACAATAAATAAGCACACAATTATTACTGTACCCTAGTTATTCCCTGAGAGTCTTGCTTGTCAATTAGTCTTCTCAATTTCTGTAAAAGGCCACTCCATTATTCCAATTGTTTAGGCCAAAAACTTGGGAGTCATCTCACACTCCTCACTGTATCTCACATACCATTTCCAGTCCAATCCATTAGCAAATACTATTGGCAGAGCTTTCAAAACAGTTCCTAAATTTGACCATTTCTTACCACCTCCATTTTTTTGGATAATGACCTTAGTCCAAGTCATCATTATCTGCCTCTTTGACTATTTAATAGCTTTCTAGCTGATATGTGTGCTTGGTACCATAGTTTATTCTCCATCGCTGGAAGAAAGTTCCTTATTAGCCACAACTTAGAGCATGGTGCTCTTTTGCTCAAATCCTCCTGTGGATTCCCATCTTGATTTTTTTAAAAAAATAATAAAAGTTCTTAGAATGGGCTACAATGCCATCAGACCTCAGTTATTTAATTGGTTTTGTTGCCCAACTTCCCCATCGCCACCCCTGCAATGACTCACCCCACTCATGCCACACTGGTTTCCATACTGCTTGTTGAACATGCCAATCATAATCCTGACTCAGAGCTTTGCATATTTATTCCCTCTGCATAAAATGCTCTTCTCCTCAGATATCAGTACTATCTATTGTCACCTCATTCATGTCTCTGCTCAATGCTCAACTTACAGAAGCCTTCTTTGAGCACCTTACATAGCATAGTAATCCCTTCCCCATCCCGCATGTCACATTATCCCCTTGCCATGCTTTGGTTTTCATAGCCATTATTACCTACTGGTTATATATATATGTGTGTGTGTGTGTGTGTGTGTGTGTGTATACTCACATATTTGTAAAAATAAATTGTGAGCTATCGATTGAGTGTTATAAAATTTAGCTATTTGGTCCCAATTGTCTTGCAGAGAAATGACCACAAGCCTAAAAACCATAAATAAATCATGGGAGTTTATTCCTTGTATTATTATCAACACACTATAAATTTTTTTTAAGTTATGTATTTTCCTCATTAAAATATAAGCACCATGTTAATAGAAACTTTGTATTCTGTCTGGAACGATTTTTATGCAAAATAAGCATTTCATGAATTAATAAATTGGAGAAACAAAATGAACAAAACCCAATCTGACCAATGCGCTTATAGAGTGGAACACAGAGGATGTTAGGAACTTCAGAGACAACAGTCCAGCCCAGTCAGAAGGTGTCAAAGCAGGCTTCTTAGAAGAGTCAACTTCTACATCAACTCTGAAGAGCAGTAGTGCTTCAGGGCATGTATGCCAGGGAGAGGAAAATGTACAAGTCACACAGACAAGCGAACATTCAAGGAAATTGAGCCAGAGCTATGAAGTGGTGAGTGCAGAATCTAGTAGGGAAGCAGGGTAGATCAATGGATAACGGCCACTCTCACGTGCCAGACACAGGACTTGATGCTTGACATATATTAAGGGACAAATGAGGAAGGAAAGACTAAAAAGGTTAGATAATTTCCTCAAGATTACGTAGCTGGTTATATGGCAGAATCAGAATTCAAGTTCATGTCTGCCAAGTTCCAAAACCTAGCTCTCTTCATTTCACTGTAGTCTTCCACCCTAAGGCATCTGAAGTTTTACCATGGGAAGGCATTGGAAAACATTGAGCAGGGGGGTGGACATGAACACATTTGTGCTTTTAAAAGATTTTGCTCATGGTCACGTAGAGAATATAGAAAGTCACGTAAAACTAGAGATAAGAAGACCTATAAAAATTGTTGGGAAAATTCGGGCACTATGAAGTCCTCAATTAAAGCAGTAGCACACAGGGACACATGATTTTGATAGCCTGATAGACTGAATAGGATTTGTGCAACAGATTTTTGAAATAATTCATGGGTTTTTAGTGTACGCAAATGTTAGGGAGAAAAAGAGGTGTCATCCACAAAGTTGGGGAATAAAGTAGGTAATGTACAGAGTATTTTCAAACATTTCAATCTGGTCACATAGCCACTTAATGCATGGATATGGAATAAACTCCTAGGATTTATGTTTTTTAGCCTTGTGGTCATTTCTCTACAAGAAAATTGAACTACATGGCTAAAGTTTATAACATAAAACATACAGAGACAAGAGGCAGAAAGCTAGTTCAGAAGTCTAGTTATGTCAGGAAAAGTCTATACTTTGTAAGAACAGGAAACAGCATGTACTGTTGTAGAAAATATCGAACTATATAATTTGTGTAAAAAACCCTAAAATTAATTACTCATAACCATATAATGCCGTATGTGTTGGAATACGCTTTTTATCTTCCAATGTTGCTTACCTCATAAGAGCTGTATTTTTTTTTTTTTTTTTTTTTTTTTTTGAGGCGGAGTCTGGCTATCTTGCCTAGGCTGGAGTGCAGTGGCCGGATCTCAGCTCACTGCAAGCTCTGCCTCCTGGGTTCACGCCATTCTCCTGCCTCAGCCTCCCGAGTATCTGGGACTACAGGCGCCCGCCACCTCGCCGGATCACGAGGTCAGGAGATCGAGACCATCCTGGCTAACACAGTGAAACCCCGTCTCTACTAAAAAATAAGAGCTGTATTTTTAAGAGAAGAAAGAAGAAAATTGTTTTTCCAAAAAAAAGAAGTTAAAAACAGCATTTAAAAAAAATTTAACTTACCTCAAGAGAATGCTAATGGTGCTGAAATATCAAAAACAAGCAAAGGTACTAGCAAATGAAAAAGCTCTTTGCAAAATGCATCACAAGAGAAATATGTAGACGTTTCAAACACTTACTTAGCAAGAGAACTTTAAAAGAGACATCCAATCGGTAGCTCACAATGTAGGTTGACATATACACTGAGAGTACTACACTGGGACCACATATACAATAATGGATTATCTTGTTTAATTTGAAAACAACATGGTATTAGAGAAGCTGTTGTACTGAGACTTCAAAAGATGAAATGTTATATCTTCTAAGACTATTTTAAGTGAAAAATAAGCACAGTACAAAATCATTTCCTCTCTACAAAATCCTAGTTGAAGTCAAAGAATATCTGTTTTCCTTTATTCCTTTAGAACTGTAAGTCTAACTACAAAAAAAAATTTCAATGTTCTGCGACACTAACTCAGAATAAGCATTGGGGAATCGAATTCAGTTTCCAAATCTTTAACATCAGAAAGTGTACAAACAGAACCCATAAAATGTATCAAGGATACCTTTCATACTGTAAAATGGAATGGAATTAACACAATAATAAGCACCTCAATGGAATTGACTTGCCTATTGTTGATCTGTATTGGCTATTTGCACTAGATTTAAATGTTAGCCTTTACAGAAATTTTTCTGCTTCTAATTTATCAAGACTATTTAAGAGACATTTCTTTTGTAACACGGTCCTAGATATGTGTGATGTGGAGGAGGAGCACCAATATCTGATATGTTGAACCTTAAACTAACCACATTTTAATTTCTGAAACAAACAGCCACCTGGTCATATTAGCCCTCAAGTCATATGGCTGTGGTTCTCAAACTTAGTCTCCAGACTTCTTTATGCTATTAAATATTACTGAAAACCTTAAGAACCTTTTGATTATGTGGGTTACTTCTATGGATGTTTACTCTATTTGATATTAAAATGGAGAAATGTTTCAAGTATTTATTCACTTAAAATAATAATAAATCTATTACATGTTAAATAATACATTTTAATTAAAATTAACTACACGTTTAAAACAAAAATGTTAATACAAAGCAGGCCATTGTTTTACACTTTGGAGAAATCTAATTGATGTCTAGCTTAATAGAAGGCAGCCGTATTCTCTGTTTCTGCATTCAATCTGCTGCTATACCACACACCACGTGGCCTCTAAAAAGCTTCACTATATACTACTGAGAGAATGAGACAGAAGAAGACAAAAAAGATAGTGCTATTATGAAAAAGCTTCTGACCTCAAGGATCCTCTAAAAGTGTCCCTGCTCACATTTTTAGAACTGCTGCTTTAAGATATTAGTTTGTGTAAAATAGGAAGGAATTTTCAGTTTACTAAAAATATTTCTCATAAATAATTTTAAAATATTTATGAATATCTATATCTATGAAATGTGTTAAATATCCAAATTTATCATTTCATCTGATGTATGTAAAACAACTACTTTAATTAGAAGAGAACAACTTTCATCAATCGTTCCCCTATGCCTGGTTTATTCAGCAGAACACTACCTCCACACTCTCATCTCTCAATTGAGCTTTCAGGAATATATATCTGAATGTATATCTACTGTCAGAACAGAAATCTTGACTTGTACTCTTAAAGATGAAATATCTCACCTTTTCCCATCTCAGAAAATGGTACTGCCATTCACTTAATTATTTACATAAAAACATACAAGTCATTCCTAATTTCTCTTTCTCTCACACCCACATCGAATCCATACACTGCCAAATGATACCACACTTCTTTCATCACCCACACAGCCATCTTGGCCCAAGCCACCATTATATTTTGCCTGGATTACTGCTATGGCTTCCCAGTGGTATCCCTTTTTCTCCCACTACTCTACAATCCATTTTTTCTTCCAAGATTATTAGTGGAATCCATTTTTCTACTCATAAAACATAAATCAGATCATGTCTCATCTCAACTTAAACTCCTCTAACACTCTCTAAATCTCTTAGAAAAGCAGTCTACTTACAGGGCCCTAGGTATGACCTTGCCTCTGCCAACCATTCCAGCCTGGCCTCATGGTTTCTGTCTCTTTTAACACGTCAAGCTTTTCCTCACCTTACTGCCTTTCTATTGTGTTTACTTCATCTGGAATCCTCTATCCACACTTTCGTTTGATTCTTTCTTGTCATTCAGGTTCAAACTCAAATGCTACCCTCCCAGGGAAGTCTACCCTGATCCCCACAGTCATTGCCTCCATGATCCTCTTTCATCACCCTGTTTTATTTACTTTTCCATAGCACTTATTACCATCTGAAAGTATTTTGCTTATTTCCATACATAGTTTTATCTTTTTCCCCTGCCACTATCACCAGAATATGAGCTCTAGAAGAGAATTGTATATGTGTTGTTCACTGTAATAACCTCGGTGTCCACTGAGACATAGTCATAACTGGGTAGGTATTTCTTGAATGTAACAACTAATAAATTATCAAATGAATTCTAATAAAGGAGAATAAAGATGATATATTGCAAAAGGAAGTTCATTATATACTTTCTTTGCTATTATCTCTCTTTGAGGAATATACAAAGAGTTTCAAATATTCATAGAATATGCTTGTCAAAGTCACACCCTGCTTTATCTCTACCACTCTTTCTGCTTGTAGAAACACACCATCTAAGAGAAGAGGAAAGATCATAGTTTAGGAATGCCTGCTTTGTATAGATGTAACTGGTTACTCAACATGAAGAAAAATTTTCCAAAATATTTTTCCTATTTCATGTGCCTTTGAATACTAGAATTGATGTAATAAATAAATAACTTAAATCCATAGGATTAAACGAAAAGAATTTTCAAGACATTCCATAAAAGTCATCTCAATTTTCTTTGAAGAGGATAGTATGAAAAATGATGCTGAAAAACCATTGTGGTTTCTTTAAAGACTCATTTTTAATTCACTTGGGAGCTTTACCATCAATACCTACAGTTATTGCTATTAATCATGTTTTTCTTGTAAATTTAAATTTAATCATTAATAACATCGTTTACATGCTATACCACCAACCCACTGTTACCTGAAATATTATATAAACTCAGGGAAAAGGCAATGTCATGTAAATTCACATACACATATAGGCACAAAGTATAAACATTTGCATATGCATGTTTCCAAAAGGATGAGTCAATAAAAATCTTTGCACTGGTAATACCTGAGCAAGTTATTACAAATCTTTTTTTTTTTTTTTTTTTTTTAAACTGGTTTTAAATTGAGGGCATGTACCGTCATTGAGTGAACCATCAAGGATCGCATAAATCTATATCAGGAATGTTGCTGAACTTATTAAATATTCTAAAACAGGATGAAATGCAATGTAATAGAAAAGTAATGTAAAATAATATTCTGTAAATATGATCTGCATGATTCAAATATAAAGTGTAACATGTAACACTGAATTATGTTCTTCCAGCCATAAAAATTAAAAAAAAAAAAACTTCTTTGATGCGTATGTGTGAATGGCTTTAAGTGAAAGTTATTACAATAGGCTATTAATTAAACTCTACAGGAAATAAATGTTCACACCCTTCTTTTTTCCAGTGGGAATAAAAGATCTTTTAAAGAAGCCTGCTTAATTTTAAAAGGAAAATTTTATACACATTGACTTCATTTATGATTTTGTGGGAAGCTTTGGTTTTCCTTAGTAAATATACAATTACATATTTGTGAAATGGAAAATCATCTTCATAAGAGTTTGACAACCTTCACCAGATGCTTTTCCTAATAAAGCTTTGCTATTAATAAATGACTAAGGTAATTTAATTAGCTTTTATATTGAACAGTGTACAGAGTAACTTAACTGTTCTTGTTCAACTACACAGATAGTGAATAGCAAATAGAAAGTAAATACTCTATTTGTGTTCTGTTTTTGTTTCTGTTTTTGTATGAGACAGAATTTCAGTCTCATTGCTCGGGCTGGAATGTAATGGTGTGATCTTGGCTCTCCCCAGCCTCCGCCTCCAAAGTTCAAGAGATTCTCCTGCCTCAGCCTCCTGTGTAGCTGAGATTACTATTTGGGTTTAAAAGCATTTGCAGGTCTGGTTGGTGGATTATTTCTGTAATCCCAAAACTTTGAGAGGCTGAGGCGAGAGAATCACCTCAGGCCAGCAGTTTGAGAACAGCCTGTGTAACATAGTGAGAGCCCATTTCTATTAAAAAATCCAAAAACATAGGTGGGTATGGTAACATGAACCTGTAGTCTTAGCTGCTCAAGAGGCAAAGGCAGGAGGATTGCTTGAACCCAAGAGTTCAAGGTTGCAGTGAGCTACGATCCAGCCGCTGAATTCCAGCATGGGAGACAGAGAGAGACCCTGTCACAAAACCAATAAAATAACATTTAAAATAAAATAAAAGCATCTGCTCCTATATATTTTTATGAATAACTTATGGGTGTTTTGTGATACATGGAAAAATATCCACTTCAGTAAAGTTGGATGAATTAGACAAATAAAAGATTTGTCTAATTCAATTAGACAAATTGACTAAAATTAGGCTAAAAAATTATACAAATCATTAATGTAACTACATAATAATAATTCCTTGATATTTTAAATACACATAAAGTGTGAATTCTCAGACTGATTTTAATACCATTTTAAGTCATCCACCATAATTCTAAATATCTGTGTACTACTTTTGGAGTCTTAGCACAAAAATATTTTCATTTTATCAGAAAGGAGTTTATAGAAGGACCTAAATATAAAGATCAGATTCAGACTGCAGCTTTCTAAAGCTATAGTAGTTAAATTCAGATGAAGTAGGTGCAACTACAGCCTGTGTTTCTCAAATGTAGAGACATGGGAGAATTCAAGTAAGAACTTCAGAGACCAATTCTGATGTTCTCTGTGGTGGGGGTGGGGTAGACTGTTGCCATGGCAGCCACACCAGTAAGCTCCCCTGCGCTGGGAAGTGGCTCCTATCTGTCCTGCCCTTGGACAGTGTGCCAAAACAATTACTAAACATTCAAGGCTTTCTCATTAGAGGGATGGATATTAAAAGCATTAGTCTATCCAGTTCCACAAAGAAATCATTGAAAATCATGTTAAAGTCCCTGAAGAAATATATCTATGTGTATTTTTAAAATGAACACATAACAATTGTAGATTGTGTGAAGTGTTCAGCATGCAAACTCTTCAACAGTTATGTAATGATGGCTGAAGTAAATTTTACCTCATTAGCAAGAAATCAATGTGTTATTACACCATTGCCAAAAAAGTACTAATCCACATTTTCTTCTCACTTTTTACTTTTTCAGCTCTGCTGTTTTATTTCTAATTTTTACCAAAAAAAAATATATATATATATACACTTCTAAAATTTCCAATCTGGCATTCCTCAAAATGAAGAATGGAGAGATTGATATCTTAGCAAAATGAGAAATCAAAGAAATAAAATAAATAACTGGTTGAAGTAAGAATAAGAAGGGAAAAATGTGTACCTTTTTAATGTGACCCATGATTTGCCTTATTAATGTCAGATTGATTTTTTTGAAAAAAAATTGATAGCATTTCAACCATCATCTCAAAACAACTACAGCAATTTTCAAACATTTTAGCTTTCAGGAGACTTCCAAAATAAGAAAAGCCACACTAAGCCTCTTCCTAGTGTAATAAACTAATTTCCACTAGTAATACCTTAGAAAGAATTTGAGAACTGTACATTAGTAGAACCACAATGAGATAAGGCCATATTTTTAAAAATCTCACAAGGACTTAGTAACCAGATAAGTATTAAGAACATTATCCTTCAAAATATGTCACTTTTTCAATAATGATGTTCTAGAGTAAAACATCTGGTCAATTCTTAACTTGTACAACAAATACCATTACTTTCTAACGGTACATATACACACATTCTTATATATTTTAGCCAAAAATAAGAATAAAATAAAACTGTATTACTCAGCTTAATCACCTACTCCTATTCATCAAATCTGTCACTAAATGACTTGTGATTATTTCCAAATATAAAATCCACTATCACAGGAAAAGAAATTGCTGTCATCAAGTATATTCAAAAGCATATTCACTGTCCCAAAGGACAATTTATAAAGAATTCTTAAAATATATTGAAAAAAGAACATAAAAGCAAAAATGTATGGTTTTTCAGGCCTCCTACTTTGAAAAGTACAACTACTCTTTCGATTATCAATGTACAGATAATCTAAGCTATGAACCTCACATAACTAAGCTATGAAAGTACCTTCACGGACACACACATGCACGCGCCCACACACACACACACACACACACACACACGAGCATGAAAAACACTGGTTAACAGGATTTCTTTAAAAACATACAAAAAGCACAAACCAAGAGGAAGACTGATATATCTGACTACATTAAAATTAATAATTTCTGTTCATCAGAATATGTCACAGAAGAATAGAAATACAAGCCATAGATAGGAGAGATATCTGCAATGCATGTAACTTCGATAAGGATTAAGTTCCAATGTATGTAAAGCCATCCCCCCAACAGTAAAAAAAAAGGAGAGGACAATAACAGACTTTTCATGGAAGAAATACAAATAGTCACAACCTCATTCACACCTAAGAAGATGAAAATTAAGATCACCAGGTACCATTTCCCATCCACCAGATAGGTAAAATTTAAATGTTTGTCAATATAAATTGTCCTGGATGTGAGGGACAATCAGAAAACTTAGGCATAAGTTACAATCAGGTATAATCAGATAAAACCACTTTGGAAAGTAAGTTGGTATTATTTAAAAAATTTGAAGATTCACATACATTAAGACCCAGGAATTCTACTTCTATGTATACACACTAGAGAAATTACTGAACATGTTTACAAGGATTCACCATTAACACTGCTTACACAAGCACAATTTGGGAGAGCAAAATAACAGAAAATGATTCAGGATACCATCAATAGCAGAAAGTATCAATAAATTGGGTTATACAATGGAACATAATACTGAACAAAACAATTAAGTGGTAGAAGAATACATGCAAAATTATTAGATTTATATAAGTAAAAGAACATTCAAAACTAAACATGTACATTACCTATAGGAAAGGATTTACAAGAAGAAACCTTTTGAGGGCTAGGCTCTTATAAGGTGACTTGTAGAGTATTAGTTCACAGATTCACAGACTCAGAGTATTGGAGTTTGTGAAAGATACAGGAGATACATTATGGTTCAACCACAAGGAACCCCTCCTCAACCCACACAAACTTTCTCTAAGCAGATGCTATGTAGTCACCTCTAGCATGCCTCATGAGATAAGGTTCTTGCCATCACATCAGGCTGCTCATTTCACTTTTGGTCCATTTTTAATTAGCAAAATGTTGATTCTCAAGTTGACTCAATTTAGACTTCACTATAACCTGCATTTCTTCTTTGGCCATCTAGATTTATGCAGAATACTTCCCCATGTGACTGTGTTTTCAGCACTTAAAAACAGTTATCCTTTCTTCCTAAATCTGTCCATGAAATATTATCAATTATTTTAAATACATTTCATGCTTCCTCAACTTGCTCAAGTATATTAAAGTCCCTTCTGAAGCAAGGCACCCCAAAATGAACACGATACCCACATGGCATCTAAATATTTCACATCCCTGCCTTTGCCACGGCCTCAGTAATTAAAACACATCTTAATATTCACATTTAGTGCTTCAAGACTCTCCTTATTTATGATAACCTCTTATAATCAGGTGTTTTGTTTTGTTTTTATGTAAGTAGTACACAAGCTTTCTCTTTAACAGTAACATTGTAAGCTTGGTCCCATAAAGGAGTTGCAAGAATAACTTTAAGTACATTTGTATTTCAACTGTTCTAAAGATAGCTTTTAGATTAACACAAAAAACTCATAAGGCCAAAAGGCAACATCTGATTGTAAGAATAAAATGACCTGTTTCTCATGTTAAATTTACTGAGAGCTAATCAATATGAAAATGCATTCAATTCCTTCACACTCTCAGGTAGTGTTTTGAATGCCATCTGATATCGAAAGGCTCATTTTTAACATTCAATTTTATACAAAATCCCTCTTTGAATGTCAACGTTCATTACATCATTTAATTGTGTAAAGACAGTAAAACATGTTTGGGGAGGGAAAATAGAACTTGTAGTTTGAAATGGCATAAGTTTACTGTTGATGGTGGTTAGCATGATTCACGTCCACCCTGAATAACAAATAGTGCTGAACATCAGCATAACAGGCAGACCACATTGTATCAACCAACTTACTGGAAAAGGAAGCAAATCTTTATAAGTGAAGTCTCAGTTCAATACCAATAGAAATGAGAGTCTAGTCTTTTGAGAGTCGATGTGAATAATCACATAACACTTAGAGTTAGTATACAAATGATCCGTTAAAAGAGTCATTTGTGTAATAACTTGAAAGAATTGTTCCTTCTTAAAAAAATAAAATAAAAATGAAACCAGTGAGAAAAACAAAATCAATGCTATTGATTGTAGATAGAAAATAGGGCCTCCCAGGTACATGGTGGAGTTTAATTCTAAACAATAAGGACACAGAGGTGGACCAAGAATTAAGCCAAATCATAGCCATTCTTTCAATAAGAAAAAAGGAACTAATAAGAGAAGAGGAATGGATGCCAGATGATCTACAGAGAGGTCAGTAAGAAGTTTAATATTCAAAGGATGCAGAGAGGCCTAAGAAGTACTTATAGGAAATATCTTGAATTTTTTTCTTTTTGAACTATTGCTGTTCAAGTTTTATTTCTTGCAAATAGTCAGATCATTTTTTAATCTCATGGTTTAAAGCTATGCATCTTTTATGAGCTCCTCAAGCTGGAGTACACATAATAAACATGTAACAACAGTACTTCTAATCAGTACTTCAAAAGTTAGCACCGCATAGTCCTTAGGCATGGGGACTCCATGGCCAAGAGGCGTATTTCAACATACTGATTGCCTAGTCTTGGCCAAGTTATTAACTTCTCCAGGCATCAGTTTCCCATTTATTAACATGTAGATAACAGAATGCCTACCTCTTAAGGTCATTATGAGAATTAAAATTTTAAGACCTAGAAAGTGACTAAACAGTACCTGGCACATGAGTAACTAACAAAAGTTATTATCATTAATAAGCACCTCATGAAAAAAATTGGCAAGTTCTAGTATTCTATAGGATTGTAGGATGACTACAGATAATGATACTATATTATATACTTCCAAACAGCTACAAGGAGGATATTGAATGTTCCTAACACAAAGAAAATGAAAAATGTTTGAGATGATGGATATGCTAATTACCCTGATGTGGTCACTGTACATTCCATGTATCAAAACATCACCATGTCTACATGACTATTTACAACTATTGTACATCAATTAAATGAATAAAACAAAACAAGTTAATTTAAATTAAATAAAATTTGAAATGCAAAAAGAGAATTGATGATTTCATCAAAAAAGTTTACCTTAAAATAACCAATAGTCAAAGGACACTAAACTGACACTTGCCATTTCAAAAATTAAAATGAAATTTATCTGCTTCCACTATGAAACATCACATAATATGAACAAAACCAATGTCTCTAAGCAAATCAATCACTATAATAGGTATAAATTAGACATTTTCAATACTAGAATATTAGGTAAAATTCACCCCCAAATAACACATCAGCAATTGTAAATCACTAAATCAGAGTCTGTTTTATTTTGAATGAATGTAGACTGAAGTTTATCTTTATAATAAAAAAGGAAAACAAGAATATAAGGATATTAACACATGCTACCTCATAATTAAGGCCAACGTCTATTTGTTTAAGAAAATAAACTGTATCCAAATATTCTGTGAGACTCACTAAAATATATTAACATAATTAAAACATAAAATGAGCTTTAAGCAATATAATCTACTTACACTACTGCCTTAAAAAGTTAATTCCAAAACAACGTTGATCAAAACTTGAAATTGAAACTTCTAGGTAGCACTTTTAAGTATCTGAACTCATCTTGCTTGAAAATACATGATAATGTATGCATACTACACCCAGATGACTCTTTCCCAGTCATCCTAATTAATAAAGTCTTACCATATGAGTATTCTCTTTGTTAAAACTGTAAGAACCTTTGGCATTTAGGTATGCAATAATACTTGGAACACTGTCCAGGATGAAAACAAAAAAATTTGTAAGGCACATCATTTTATGAAGACCACTTAATTTCACTAAAAAGAGACAGGAAGACTTGGACTGATTTTCCACATAAACTCCCTGGGTGTTTTGCTGAACATGTTGATAGTAAGCAAGTTTGTGGAAGATCCTTTACAGCCTATTCATTCATTGTTTCCATGGTATACTCTTTATAAATATTAATGTTCACAGATAACAAAGAATCTATATCAAAAGCATTGCTACCGAAATTTTGAGAAGATTGAACTAATTATACAATGAAACATTTCCTCAATTAAAACTTTTTAAAATTTAAATGATCATTTTTAAATTTTAAATTATTTTGACATAAGGCTATTAGCACAAGATCTGCTAAACTTACACTGAGCTGGCTAGAATTACCATTTAGGAAAAGATCGGCATCAGGTTATAAAATTGTAGTCATTTTATTGAGTTTAACTGAAGGCAATCAACAACATTGCAAAAGCTGTGACTCTGAAGGCAATCAACATCATTGCAAAAGCTGTGACTCTGAATATTGATACATTATTTAGAACTCTGTTTTTAAAAGGATAATTAAGATAACATGCTGTTTAGTCAATCCAGCAATAAAAGGAAGATAAAGAAAATGTATTAAAATTATCATGAAGCAATGGGGAAAATATTAGTATACTTACCTGGGGAAGCAATATCGTCTATCATGAGTATTTCTATCTTATTTTGTTACATTGGGGTGTGTGTGTGTGTGTGTGTGTGTGTGTGTGTGTGTGTGTGTGTGTGTTTGCATCAAACATCTTTGTTTGCTTCCCTCTCTTATCTCCTTATCATGTAGTATAAGATGTATTGACTTTATATCATAGTATTTAAGTGTTGTTAACTTCACATCATAGTATTTAAGCTATGGGATAGCAATGAGATGAATAAACATCACCCAAGAACTTTGTGTCTTCTTTTGGGGAAAGGGTTAGTAAATTTGCAGTTGCACACAGGGTTGTTGAATCATGTTAGGTGGAACCTTGTTCTTGTCTTTATTTGAAAATTAAATGTGGTTTAAGAAGATATGTACGGGTGCCAAGTTGACAAGGGGTCGATTGACTTGTGATGTTCGATTTTACATGTCAACTTGGATAGGGCACAATACCAGAAAGTTGCTCAAACATTATTCTACTGTAGACGTTTTGGTGAAGATACTCTTTAGTAACATCTAAATGAATAGACATTAAGTAAAGCTGATCACCCTCCAATAATGTGGGCAAGCCTCATCCTATCAGTTGAATAGAAAAAAGTCCCACTTTTCCCCTAGGAAGAGGAAATTCTATCAGCAGATGGCTTTCAGACTCGAATTGTAGCATCTCTGACCAATGGGCCTTACCCTGTAGATTTTGGACTTGCCAGCCTCCACAATCACATAAACCAATTCCTTAAAATAAATCTCCTTCTCACTGTATATATACACACACATCCTATTTGTCCTGCTTTTCTGGAGACCTCTGACTAATACACAGCCCCATAGTTAACAGTTTGAGCTATGAATCCAAATAGCCTGGGTATCAATCCTGACTCTACTACAAACTAGTTGGGAGACCTGGGCAAATTACTTAACCACATTAAGCCTCAGACTCCTCATCTACAAAATGGAATAATAAATATTAGCCTTTACCTGACAGAATTGAGGTTTAAATAAATTTTATATATAAAAAATATTTAGAAAAAGCATGCTCTGTGTGTTGGGCATTTTCTAAACATTAACAAATATTAACTATTATTCCCAAGCTTCTTCCAATATAGCTAGAAAACTTTCAGTTAGGCTTAGTAAGAAGGGACAACATGAATAAATTTTAGAAATGATTTCCATGGTTGTTTGGGAATCTATTTTTGTAAGAAATATTTAAGATGAAGGAACATTGAATCCACAGGTGTTCAAAATTGTGGTTTCTTGAATGAAATAGCAATAATTAGCATTTGAAAACAGATGAAGCAAAAGTATACTTTCCTTTATAGAATACCTGTTTTATTAAAAGGTGCTGACCAATATAATATCTGAAAAATAATACCATATGAAGCTACTGATATAATCTCAGAAGTGCTTTAAACGTGGTTTCTAATTGTTAGTAGTTCTTAAGATATTGCCTCTATCTTTATACTCTATACTTCACCTCTATATATTTTTGTCACTTTTCCATCCTTTCTGCTCACTGTCCACATATAGCCTTGTCCTATAATTTCATCTCTTTTATTTGAAATTCTCTGCCAAGTGTACATTATGTGTATTTTTCTTTATTGTGTTTTGTCACCAGAAGAAAGTCTAAATGAATATTTATTTATTATTCTAAATGAATAATATTTTTGGCCTTGGAAGAATTTTATATTGTTGACATAGAGGGTGAAAACTATAAGGGAAAAAATGATAGAAATTACTACTTAAAAACTGAATGTCTAACATATATCCAAAAAGATGACAAAGAATAAATAAAAGATGTATGCTGAGACGAAAGAATATTTCTTATATACTGTCAATATTTTAATAGAAATAATAATACTTATTATTATGTTGTGGTGTTCTATACTTTACATTAAACATTCATACAAATTATCTCATTTTATACCAATCCTATAAAAAAGGCAGAATGCAGGATTTTTCATCTGTTGGCTCTAATGACATTTTGAGCCAGATAAATCTTTGTTCTGGGCAGCTACCCTTTTGGGCAGTATGCCTGGCCTTTACCCACTAGAAAGTCAGCAGTCCCCCAAATATCACCCCCTTTGTGACAACCAAAAATGTCTCCAGATATCACCAAATGTCTCCTGGGAGACAGAATCATCGCCACTTGAAAACCACTGGCAGAAAGAAAGAATATCTTCTTTTTTCACAAATTGGTTAGGTGAAACAGAGAAATTAAGTGACTTGCCCAAATACACCGTTTCTCTGAATGACCTATAAGTTTGATAATTATAGGACACTATCACACAAATGTTTTGGATAAAACATTAATCACCACCTAAGAAACTGGTTTTCACATGTCACCGTCTTACATTACAGGTATTTCTGAACTCACTGTCTTCCAAGCTGATTCAGTCATTATCTCAAGCTACTTTCTTTCCACAAAAGAAAAACATGTTATTATAGATTTCAAGTCAGAAATAACTATTATGAAAAATTAGCTAGGCATAAAACATATTTACACAGTGGGTGCCTCAGTTTTTTTTTCAAAACACTTCCTATATTAGTCTTTACAGGATGTATGAAACAAGCTATCATTCCTATTAATTAGGCAGGTAATATGCCATCCAATCTTTATTATCTGCCTCTGTCATACACATGAAAAACATTTTCTTTTTACAGAAGCAGGAAAACTAGTCACATATTAAAAGTTAAGGGTACAGTTGAAGATGCTTAGATTATTGGACCAAAAATACTTCCAGTGATCTTGAGCTTCTGCTGAAGCTTTGTATGTTAGCTCAGTGACCTGACTGCATGCAGAATATTCAGTGTAATAAACTACCTTTCTTTTTTCACATTTTTAACTTTTCCATGTCTGACAAAATAGTGGATTCTCATATTAATATTCTAAACACAAACACTTCACATAATTAGTTAACGACTGTATCTAAGTAGTATTTCAACTTTTTTCAAACTAATTTCTCAATAAAAGAAGGAAAAATTGAATTTTCCATGTAATGCATTGCCATCTGTGTGCAGCTGATAAGATGAAAAGGGAATATTTGAATGTCAGAGGATTGGAGTTACAAACCGTACCTTCCATGACATACACCAGTGACCCCACATCTCCTTCTTTGATGATGCAACTGTCCTTGCCATACTCCACCGGGTACATACAATCCACAATCTCCTGGATCTGCGACAGCTCCAAGTTCTTCATAAAGTCATTATCAAGGATAGCTTCCTTTATAAGATCCTTGGACCTATGGCAAGAGAGGGAAGATTTACTGGCACATCTGACAAGCTCTTTCATAGTTTGCATAGTTTGTGAGGTTTAGCAGAGCCATACAGTGCTCTGGCACACCACAAATGTATTTTCTTGTTAGGAATCCAATAATTTTCTGGAAGACTGGAGAACAAAGTAGTTCCATGGCAGCAAAAAAGGGCACTAAGAATTTTTTAAAGTACTCTATCATTTAATGAATAAGTGACCTACCAACCAACCAACAAACAAAATCAAACAAGTTCATTTTGCTTTAGACTTTTTCTTGATCACAAAGATTGCCAGAAAACCAATGGATACATACTTTAAATTAAAGTTTGTAATTTAGTTTAAGAATAAATATGAACAAAATTTTAAAACTCCAGAGCAAATGCTATTACTACTGTTTATATTTGTAAAAGAACATCAGGAATGTATTGCCCTATACACAATTACAGAAAAAAAATGTTTACTTATTTTTTATGTGCCTCTTCTGCTAGACTTTATGCTCCACATAGGCAGAGATCATTTTAAAATTGTGTTTTTTACTGTAGGCCCACTGTCTACTAAGATGCCAGTCATTTATAAATAGTATTTAAAAAAACACCAACCCAATAGCTTTATGTGTGAAGACTGGTGAATATAATGTTACTTTCAGTAAATGGTGGGAGATAATACTGCTCAAGTAATATTTTGGATTAAAAAAGATAAGACTTGGTCTCCTACTTAGCTGCTTGAAACAACTGGTAGAAATGCAACAGTTCTTCATACATGTCCCATGCTTTTATAGAGAATATTTCTTTCCTCAAGCAGCTTAGACTGAGGTAACCAGGTAAATAAACTCTATTGAACAAGATGTTTGAAGTACAACACGTTTTAGGTATAGGATTCAATACAGGTAGTCAGTAGGAAACATATTGATAAATTTTGTAATTGGAATTCAGCAGTTAATGAGAAAGTTTTAGCAGAACTTAAAACATTGGGATATTTATTTGCTCAGATAAGAAGTTCCAAATGACTTTCTAAGAATGCAAAAATCAAAGTGGAAGAGACATTAAGAAATGTTTTATCAGGAGGACAATCAGAGCACTATCAGAGAAGTCAGAAGCCGGATAAGATGAAAGCAAAGACCTTAGCAATCCAGAGAGGAGACACCACATTTAGAATGTCATATTAAAAGTCTTAATTTTAAAAAAATTAAACACAAACTGACCTTTGTCCTCACTTGCTTAGCAAGTGGCTTCCAGGGAAATGACCTGCAGTAGTGAATACTGACTAAAGCATTAGTCTTCTCTCCCCATTTCTGGGAGGCTTTTCATCTAGACCTCAGTCTAACTAGCCTAGCCTTCACCATTATGTTTTGTAATAATTCAGTTTTAAATAGTGCAAAGATACACATAAAAATAAAAACAATTGAAATTTCATTACTATGAAGAATAATCCTAGAATGGAATGTTATGCTACCATTAAAATTATGTTTATGAGGAGTGTTAATGGCATGGAGGAAATTCTTCTATTATTTTTAAGTGAAAATGCAGGATACAAAATTGATTTTAGAGTAAGAATGTATGTGCCTATTAAAATGTTAAACACACACACACACACACACACACACACACACACAAAACAAAACATAGGTTTTGTTTTGTTTTGTTTTGTTTTGTTTTTGAGACGGAGTCTCGCTCTGTAGCCCGGGCTGGAGTGCAGTGGCCGGATCTCAGCTCACTGCAAGCTCCGCCTCCCGGGTTTACGCCATTCTCCTGCCTCAGCCTCCCGAGTAGCTGGGACTACAGGCGCCGCCACCTCGCCCGGCTAGTTTTTTGTATTTTTTAGTAGAGACGGGGTTTCACGGTGTTCGCCAGGATGGTCCCGATCTCCTGACCTCGTGATCCGCCCGTCTCGGCCTCCCAAAGTGCTGGGATTACAGGCTTGAGCCACCGCGCCCGGCCAAAACATAGGTTTTGAAGAGGCATATATTTGGGTTTCAATCCTAGCCCTGACACCTCAAAAATTTTGAGTGGGTTGTCTTACATTTTTTTCTGAATTTCCATGTTATCATCTACAAAACGATATTTTAAAAATACCAGCTTAATAGGTTTATATGTGAAGATCAAAGAATAAAATGTTACTTTCAGTAAATGGTAGGGGATAAAGGTTGTAGCAGTATTAATTGCAGTATTATCTTCACCCCTCCTTATAATTACCCTCACCACTCTTGGTCTGAAGAATAGCAATGGCACCTTCATACCACTTCTTCATATTGACTCCTGAGATCTACTGTTCTGGGATTATTTTTCCAAGAATCTGAGCTTATTTGGTACTCAGGAAATTAATTTTGGTCAAATTGTATTACATTTTCTCTTTCCTAATTTTTTTTTTTTTTTTTTTGTCAGAGAGTGAGGCCATTTGATGGGATCATAGTTTCTTGCACAATAAAAACTAATCAAGAACCACAACTTGTTCAGCTACATACAGATGGTATATTATCCTTTGTGAAGTACTAAGAGTGCCCTATAAAGATTTAAGTCCTAGAAATGCAGCAAGATTAAAAATGAAGCCCTCATCCAAGAACATAATTATAATTAGCACAATCCAAATATGATTGAAGTCGCTTTCTCCCCTCTCATAAATAGGATTATTAACCTGTTTGATGAAGATATTACAAAAGATTAAACAATGAGCCCTAACACAATTCCTTAGAATTATCCAAACTTTCCAACTGTTTATCACTGACTGTAGAGTGTGGGATGGGAAGGACGGGATTTCAGGATGTTTTTGTTTCTCAAATTGTATTCTGGATGGAGGACATTCAATTTCAGGTCTCTGAAGAAACAAACTGGAAACTTCCATATAGGCTGTTGTATCTCTTTAAAGGAAACTAATCAATATAGGACCACATCTTACTATTTACACCTTCATACAGGTATTGCCAAATAGCATTGTTTCTGAATTGTCACAAATAATTTGTCTCTGATCTCACAGCAAGATAGATACCTTGTGCTTCTGTGTAGTGCAACCCCAAAAATGTTCTTGTCAGAGAATAATACTCAAAACCCTGTCTTTTCATGAAATTTTCTTTTAAGTCCTTTCCTACGGAGGACTGAAAACCTTAGGTCAACTCTCATTAGTCTTTACTTTCTCTGATATTATAGACTATAATTAATCAGGGCCTCCATCTCACTCTTCTTTGAATCCTTTTCTTTCCCCAAAGAAATGGTCTAAGACACTCACTGTAACTAAGATATAATGCATATAAAAATCAGTGACTTGAGCTGTGTTATTAGTATGGGAGTTAGGGAAAGCTGATATCACAAGTTACAGAAGGTAGCCATCTGCTTAACCCAGAGTATATGTTTTAACAATATTTTGAAATAATTCAGCAGCCTGACCTGGGAGGTATAAGAAGCAACCACAAAGATCATGATTTTTTAAAATCTTTACTATCTGCCTTTGTGTATAAATAATTTATTTTTTAAAATCTTTTTCTTTCATGCCCAAAAGGTGTGGCTTTTTAAATCTAAACACCCATAAACGTGACTTGACTAATTTGAGCTAGCCCTATTCCTTTGTCATCATTGGATTGTCAGCCTCTGAAATATTAGCTATATATAAAATGATATGCTGGTATGCTGGCTGGCTGGCTGGGTTGGAGAAAAGCGGGGGAAGCTATGGTATGTAGCATTTGCCAATTTCCATGGTGTAAATACTCCCACCATGGCCAATTTCAAGCTTTCATGCAAAATCAACCTGTTTGCAAAGTTCCTGGAAATTAACAAGCAGATCTTACATGAGCCAGTGCAAGTTGGCTCCAGCACAATACTGGATATAGAGTATTTTTCTAACACCCTAAGAATTTAGTGTAACTTAATTTATAAATTCTGAAACCAACATGATAATCCTTTCTTTCCTTAAAAAATCTCATGAGGTGGTATAATATCCCCAGATAATTTAATGCCAGGATTAGCAATAGTTCTTCCAAACGTTCAATTTTAGAAAAATAAATTGGAAAATTCATTTCCCCATTTACTTATTACAGAGAAAATTTCTGAATATAAAGAAAAAATACTTGATAGAAATTGTCTTTCTACACAATCTTAGTTAAAAATGGACAATTTTAGAGTATAGGAAAACATACACCTACTTTTCAAATAAGGGAGCCAGCACTATTCACTGTTAATAAACAGTCCCCCACTAGTTTTTCTTAAGCTAATAAAAGGATATTCTACATAATGGTTACCATACAGTAGGCTAGCAATATGTAAGTGGCAGTAGGGTTATTTCAAGGAGTAGGGAAGGCTAGTTCAGATTAAGTGGTCAGGAAGGCCTCTCTGAAATAAAGATTATATGACAATGAGATCCAACCATTGTCTTCTCTATTGCAATGATGATGAGGAAAATCATTTCTAAGTAGAAGTAAAAACAAGGACAAAGGTGTAGAGTTTGGAATCACCTCGATACATTCAAGGATCAGAAAGTAGACCTGTATGGTTGAAGCATACAGTGAGAAAGAAGGAATGGGATGGGAGAATAAGATCATTGAGGTAGGCAGGGGATGGGTTTCATAGGACCTTGAAGACTACAATAAAGAGTTTTATTTTATTCCAAACACCAGTGAAGGACTATAAAAAGGGGTATGATTTATAGACAATATAACAGACATAAAGAATAAATGATGTAAAATTACTTTAAAACGTTACTGAAGTTGTGGAGGTTTTCTGTTGTGGATTTCATCAATTAATGAATACCAAAAGCAAAATTGATTATCATGTTAATAAGGGAGTTTTATAATTGAAACTCTTGGGAACCACTGTCTCATAAAGCTTACATTTATTTGGACTTTAAATCACTTACTCTCAGGCAACTCTTACATATTAGGAGAGAATGAGGTCTCATCTCAATTTCAAAAACTATCTCCAGAGGCCTGAAGTGTGCCCACTCTCTACTTTCACTCATGTTTTAGAACAGTTTCCCCCTCAGTCAGGTCACAGGCAATCTCTTCGATTAAAAAAGACTTCCAGGCACTTTAAAAGACATAGTCAAAGCTATTAAGTTATTGCTAAGAATGGAAATCAGCTAAAGCAATTTGAAAATGTAGCACAAAACTTCTATAATAAAAATTTGTGACCAAAAACATCACTCACTAAAGTTCTTTTGCACTGAATGGTCAACTTTGGGATCAAATGTCAGAAGAAGCAATAAACGATTTTCACGGTCACCTTGGCCTACAGTATTGTCTACCCATTTGGGAACTCAAACATCCAAGTCTTCATTGAGGGCATAATGACAGTCCATAGCTCTTTCACACAAACATACTCCTTGCAGAGCCTCTTAAAAGTTTCTAATTCCAAGTTATTGCAAAAGGACAACTCCATCCATCTATTGTGAAATATTTGATTAATACCTACAAGCAAGAAAAATGGTAGTCCGGTTGCTGCCACAATTGTTAAGATTCTGCCCAAACCATGGATCCTATTTCTTGCCTAACAGCTTTTCTGAATGAACTCCATAGATACAAGCTGGCTAAGAGCTAAGAACTATCAACCAGCCCACATAAAGATAAAATTTAATCCTGCAAAGTTATTGGCCAATTTAGATATTCCCTCAAAACTACAAACCAGTTTTCAACAAGGTTCAGACTGTATTTTCACATCAACCAACT
The DNA here is from genome assembly GCF_003255815.1 of Theropithecus gelada. Classification (NCBI taxonomy): domain Eukaryota; kingdom Metazoa; phylum Chordata; class Mammalia; order Primates; family Cercopithecidae; genus Theropithecus; species Theropithecus gelada. The sequence goes on from NC_037677.1 coordinate 83,045,462, forward strand.
CTGCTATACCTATCCCAATCTTATGACAAAAATAGTCATGAGGAAATCAAAACTGCTTGCCGAATTCAGACCTATAATTAGCATTTGATACAAAACAAAGGAATCACTGGGCCAAAATTAATGATAGCAACATAGTTCTTAGGTGAACAATACAACTTATCTTTTATTACATACATTGTAATATTTACCAATTGTCAATTGCCTTCTAACTGTTTTCCTGTAGTTCTAAAATAGATTATTTAGTTCCTTTTAATTAAATCATGAAATCATTATGAAATATTAATACTCAGTGATTGTGGAAAGGGAAGATAGCCCATAAAATATTTATTTGCCCAAATGTCATTCAGATGTTAACTTAATTTACCTTCTTTTTTTTCATTTTACTTTTAACTGGCATGTAGTAACTGTACATACTTATGGGATACAGAGTGATATTTTCATACATGTACATAATGTGTAATGATCAGGTCAGGGTAATTATCATATCCATCACGTTAAACATTTGTTATTTCTTTGTGTTGAGAATATTTAAAATTCTTTTCGCTTTTTGAAAATATACCATAAATTATTGTTAACTATATTCATCCTGCAGTGCTATAGAACACTGGAACTTATTCCTCCTATGTAGCTATAATTTTTTATCCATTAACCAACTTCTCATTATCTTTCCCTCATCCCTACTCTTTGCAGCCTCTAATAACTATAATCCTGCTCTTTACTTTTATGCATTCAGTTTACATATTAGTGAGAACATGCAGTATTTATATTTCTGTGACTGACCTATTTCACTTAATACAGTGTCCTCCAGGTTCATCTATGTTGCTGCAAATGACAGGACTTCATTCTTTTTTATGGCTAAATAATATTCTGTTGGGTATATGTACCACATTTTCTTATCTGTTCATCTGTTGATGGACATTTAGATTGATTCTGTATCTTGGCTATTGTGACTAGTACTGCAATAAATATGGGAGTACAGATATCACTTTGATATACTAATTTTATTTCCTTTGAATAAATACTCAGCAGGACTTCTAGAAACTAGACCTCTAGCTCTTACCATATACAAAACATCAACTCAAAATGAATTAAAGACCTAAATGTAAGACCCCAAACTATAAAACTACTAGAAGAAAAAGCAGGGGAACTGCTTCAGGACATTGAGTCTAGGCAAAGGTTTTAAGAATAAGACCTCAAAAGCATAGACAACAAAAACAAAAATACACAAATGGGACTATGTCAGGAAAAAAAAAAAGGCTTCTTCATAGCAAAGGAAACAATCAGCAGAGTGAAGAAGCAACCTGAAGAATGGGAGTACATATTTTCAAGCTTCAGGCGAAGGACTAATATTCAGAAAATACAAGGAACTTAAAATAAATTAATAATAATAATAATAATAATAACAATAATAATTTGATTAAAACATGGGCACGTGACCTGAATAGACATATCTCAAAAGAAGACATACAAATGACCAAGTATATGATAAAATGCTCAACATCATTAATCATTAGGGAAATGCAAATCAAAACTATAATGAGCCATCATCTTAAACCAGTTAGAATGACTATTATCAAAAAGACAAAAAATAACAAAATGCTAGAGAGGATGCAGAGAAAACGGGCCACTTTTTACACTGTAGGTGAGAATGTAAATTAGTACAGCCAGGGAAAACAGTATGGAGTTTTCTCTAAAACTAAAAATACAGCTAGTGTTTTCCATTTTAACTAATACTTTCACCTCATTGTCATTGACTAGGAGCAATGCTAAGTAGATCTTGAAATCACTAGTTAGATCTTAACAGATAGGGCAGGCTTATATTAATTGAGGAAAAGGAAAATTGTTGTTCTTTTAGGTGTTCATCCACTTCCAAAACATCAATATTAAAAGTCTCTCATTCAACTATTCAAGTCATTCGGCTCTCCAGAGATGCATTTTACGAGTGAGCCTAACTAAAAATAGAGCAGTCTCCAAAAGAATCCAGATCAAACTCTTCTCCTATAAGCTCCCTCTCTCATATCATGGAATTAAAACCATGAAGTTTCACAGAAGTAACATAAAGTGCTTTGCTTGAGAATAAATAAGACTGTACACATTTCATTGCAGAATTTAAGAACTATGTGGCCTGATCTATTAAGAAGTAACTCTATTTCTAAAGTTTGGATGCCCAAACTGCAAACCAGGGTAATAACTGGGGGAAAAAAATGTCAGATATTTATATGTCTAATTGCAATTCAATGTTTTAAAGTATTTGTTTTCTTATCTTTCAAGGCACTAAATAATTGAAATTTCTTAGAACTCATTTGTTTCCAACAAGGTCAGCATGAATACACTCTGAACAAGTTCCTCACCACCCTGGGCAACCCTATCATCAGGGCATACATTGAGTGCCATGATGTTACTGTTAGTCCTTTGAAACCCAGCAACTCACACCACCACTATGTGTTACATGTTGTAATTTCAATTACTGCAATGACTTGATTTTCAAATTGATCATTAAAGAAATCATTTTAGAATAATTCTGTTGTTAAGATGCTGCTAGACTTAATCTCTGAGACAGATTATCATATATTTTAAATTTTAAACTAAAAATACAGTTAGTAAAAATACAGTTTGTATTCAATGGCAGAAATACAGCATAATTCTCTGTCTCCCCCTTGCCCCAAAGTGTGTACTTTCTCTTGACTGAAAATGGCGACTTGGTTACTTTACTCAATTCACTTAATTCCAGAAAATTGGAGCCAAATTTTGCTTCATTACAATGTCCTACATGTCTCACAAGGCAAATTTTCCACTCTGACATACTCAGTTCAGTTTTACCTCCAAACATTATTTTGCATGAGGCTTTAATACATTAGACATTTAGAGTCTGCCTTAAGTGAGATGGTGTTTATATTGAGTAATTTTGAAAATAACTAAAAGTTTAAAACAATCATGCTCCTAGTCATAAAAGCTCTGTGGTTACCAAGCTTCATAACCAAACTGAAAAATTAACCCAATACTGACAATAACATTAGTCATTATTTTATAATAGTAGTATTACTACTATTAACATTTATTATTACCACTATTAATAATTATTAAGTAGTTATTCTGTGTTCCACAATATACAAAGAGCTTTCCCTCATTTAAGACTCATTTTTGACTCTGTAAATTTGACATAGTGGAACTCAGAGAATTACATAAATTGTCCAATGTTGCACAATAGTAAGTGACAGGTAGAGTCAGGATTTAAAGATAAATCTGTTTGACTTCTAAGCCCACAATATTTAATTTCACTGACAATTTGAATATATTATCCCACTTATAAAAATCCAAAAGCAAATGTTCCACTCATTTATCTTTAATTTTTCAAAAGTGGGAATGTTATACTTTTGCAGAAAAATGAAATTAGACCCTTATCTCTCACCATACACAAAAATCAACTCAAAATGGATTAAAAACTTAAATGCAAGGCCAAAAACTATGAAGCTACTAGAAGAAAACATAGGGGAAATACTTCATGACACTGATCCAGGCAATGATTTTTTGGATAAAACCTCAAAAGACAGGCAGCAAAAACAAAAATAGACAAATATGATTACATCAAAAAAGTCTTACAGTTAAGGAAACAATCAAAAGAATGAAGACACAACCTATAGAATGGAAGAAATATTTGCCACCTATACGCATGACCAGGGTTTAATACCCAAAATAAATAAGAAACTCAAATAACTTAGTAGCAAAAACCCAAATAACCCAATTTAAAAATGGGCAAAAGAACTTAATAAACACTTGTAAACAAAAAAACATAAACATGGCCAATGAGTACATGAAAAAATGATCAGTGTCACTAATCTTCAGGAAAATGCAAATCAAAACTATGAGATCTAACCTTACCCCTGTTAGAATGACTATTATCAAAAAGACAAAAGATAACAAGTGTTGGGGATGGTATGGAGAAAAAGGAACCCTTATACACTGTTGCTGAGAATATAAATTAGTATAGACTTTATGGAAAATAGTATGAAGATTCCTCAAAAAATTAAAAATAGAACTACCATGTTATCCCACTACTAGGTATATATCCAAAGTAAACTAAATTAGTATTTTGAAAACATATCTGCACCCCATGTTTATTGCAGCACTATTCACAATAGCCAAGCTATGGAATCAACCGAAGTGTCCATCAATGCATGAATGAATAAAGAAAATGTGTTATACAGACACAATGTAATATTACTCAATCATAAAAAAGAATTAATTTCTGCCATTTGCAACAGTATGGTTGAACCTAGATGATATTATCTTAAGTGAAACAAGCCAGGCACAAACAGATGAATACCACACCATCTCACTCATATGTGGAACCTTAAAAAGTTGATCTCATAGAACTAGGGAGGAGGAGGGTTGTTACCAAAGGCTGGGGTAGTTAGGGAGGAAAAGGTGTTGGGAGATGTTGGTCACAGTTTACATAATTACAGTTTAATAGGGAGAATAAATTTCAAGAGATCTACTGTACAGCAAGGCAACTGTAGTTAATGTTATATTGTATTTTTGAAACATGTAAGGAGAGTGGAGGTTGTATTCTCACCATAAAAATCATAACTATGTAAAGTAATGCACTTGTTAATTAGGTAGATTTAACCATTGTACAATGCATATATATTTCAAAACATCATATTGTACATGATAAAAGCATATGATGTTATCTGTCAATTAAAAAAATTTTAGAAGAATATTATCCTTGGTATAATATGACTTTTATCTGCAGAGAGCATTTCATGCTTTCAAAACATTTCTACATCTAACGTTTCATTCTATCATTGCCACAGACCTGTGCAGTAGGTAGAACCTTATTTGTCCTTATTTGACAGATAAGGAAACAAAGGTATAAAGAAGTTAGATGCCTACCAAGTTCCTGTTAGAGATTAAAGTAGGAGTCAGGTCTACTGACTATCAGCCTGCAATAAACACTTTTTAAACCTTCTTTTATTTGAGACATATTCATATTCATTCATTCATTCATAATCTCTCTCTCTTTCTCTTAATCTCTTTCTCTCTGTCTGGATCTTCCTATCTCTATTTCTCTCTCTGTTTCTTCTCTCTTTTCCTGATACCTTTGGCCTTTTTTTTTTTTTTTTTGAGATGGAGTCTCACTCTGTCGCCCAGGCTGGAGTGCAGTGGTGCGATCTCGGCTCACTGCAACCTCCAACTCCCGGGTTCACGCCATTCTCTGGCCTCAGTCTCCCGAGTAGCTGGGACTACAGGCGCCCGCCAACACGCCCGGCTAATTTTTTTTATATGTTTAGTAGAGACGGGGTTTCACCGTGTTAGCCAGGATGGTCTCGATTTCCTGACCTCGTGATCCACCCACCTTGGCCTCCCAAAGTGCTGGGATTACAGGTGTGAGCCACCGCGCATGGCCACCTTTGGCCATTTTAATGTTTAAACTCAACTGAATAAAGAGTCAACAAATTCACCGCAATAGTTATCAGTAGGGAATTGTGGCCATTTCACAATAATTCTGTAGTTTGAAACTTCTGTCATAGTTCATTCAGAGATTCCCTTTCTGATCTAGTTCATTCTCTACATGACAGAAGTTTGAGCAAGGTATATGGCTTTTACAGAAGGATAATCTCTAATACAGAAACACTTCTTCAATTCAGCAATGGATTCAACTTATTTTGATTCCAGTGTGTTCACATTTGTTTTCTCTTCTCTGACTTGAGCACACATCTTTCTTTCTCTTTTTCTCTCCTTCTATTCCTACATACCTTGCCTCAGATGACTTCAATATGCAAATATGGAGGAGAAATGAAGCACACAAAATTTGTTATCAATTTGGATGGAGATCCGTATTTGAATTTCAAATAAAAAGGAAGCTCCCATTATAAAATATAATATTCTAAAAACTGCAAGATGGCAGATTTTGTAATTAAAGTAACTAATGACCTATAATATTTCAGAAAAATTATAATAGTTCAGAGAAGTCTGAATATAAGATACAAAACATTAATGCTTTCCAAATAAGTACTTTACAGTAGAAATTTGATATGTACAACTCGTAAACTTAAAGCATGTTAGTATAACAGTTCATACACTATAATCTGAGCTAGCTACCTTAGATTTTCACGGCATAAGACAGAAAGGGTAAGAAGAAAGGGAAGTTGAGAAAAAAGAAGATAAATCAATATGATTTTATAACTTGAATCCACTATTTATCATGTACCACATGTCCTTTAAAAGTTTGTCCCTTTCAGTAGTAAATAGTTAATATTTATTATATTTCCAACATAACCATTCTAGCTTCAAAATCAGCCACTTCAGGTAAATACAGCAATAGTGATTGATGGTTTTAAAACACAACTATAATTATCCACAGAGTGATTTAAAGAGTGACCTAGAGTTGCTACTGACATAAGTACAGTATTTATGGAAGTAAGCGCTATCCACAATCTGGAAAAACACTCCTAAAAATGTATCCTTTGTGAAAATAAGGTCACAACAATCACTGACAGAAGGACAAAAAGAAACAGAGAAGCAATAAAGAAGTTTAGGCAGGCCGTGAAGCCAAGGAGGTTGAGTATAAAAAGTAAATGCAAAAGACATGGGGTTCAGAGCACTAAGCATGCTTGAACTGCAGATGACTAGGCAGGCACATGATGTAACCCTGTGTTAAGGCCTCCAGCTAGTTAAAGGAGGATGCTGAGATCTTTTTCAGGCTGAGATTCCAGAAATCAGGGACAGGGTATAGAGGGATGAGTGTTGATCCCTGAGGTTGTGGGACACTGAGCAAAACTGTGGTCTAGAGAGAAACAGCTTAAAGAATTAACCCAAAGGGAGTTCAAGCAAACAAATGAAAACTAAGCCCAAGATATAGGCTCTTCAACCTGAGGGTGCTGGATGGAACAAAAGAATTCAGAGGGCAGACAGAAGGCAGCACTTCCAGAATATTTCTGGGGCAGCAGTTCTTAGGACTTCAGGGGACTCTTTCATGCAGTGGTTGGGTTATGACCTACCCGCAGGTGGGAATATGCTATTAGAGGTGCAAGAATTGCTGGACACACATTCTGCACACAGCCATGCCACAGTCTCTAGGGTTCTTGTTCATTTCCCAGAACAAACAAAGAGAATAGACAGAGGGATATGAAAAGGGGAGGTATTCTATGAGGACACTCTCACTTTTCTTGGCCATACAGTCTAGTGCAAGGAGGAGAGCTGCACAAAAGACAGCCTTTTGAGTACAATATTTTTATTTTAGGCATTTTTGCACGTTATCTCACCCAATCCTCCCAATGGAAACTAAGAAACAAACAGTCATGTTAGTTAAAATAATGGTTATGCAACATTTAACTACCACCCTAGACCCCCTCTTAACAACCACACTTCTCCGGGTGTGTCACCTTGCCTTTACACAGTACTCTACTCAGACTGATCCTTACACTGTTCATTCGTTTACTCATTCAACAAGCATTTTTTGAGTACCTCATATATGACATTGTGCTAGAGATTAGGGGTAAGGGGGGTAAGTGAAATAAACAGAGTATCTGTGTTCTCAGGGCTAAAATTTTAGTAGTACCTCTTGTTAATACAGAGGTAAACAAATATGTTGTTAAGAGAAAGTGTTTTAAAGGTCACAGAAAGAGTGCTGAATACAGAATAAAGGGGAAGATCTATTTGGCAGTAAAATGAAGACCTGTTTGACAATGTAGCATTTAGGCTGATATTGAAGGATCAGTGAGCCACCCCATAGAAAATCTAAGGGAAAGGCTCTCAAAGCAGAAGAAACAGAATATTTTCTGGCTCTAGTTTGGAGAAGGAAGCTGGTGAGCCAGAGCCTTTAGATCAAGAGAAAGAATAGCTACAGGTCAATTTGGAGACATAAGCAGAGTCTGTTTTAGACATGGTCTTGCAGATGGTGAGAAAGAATTGAATTCTTAGTGAAATGAAAAGCTATTAAAGGGGTAAAGCAAAGATAATGAGTGAGATGGTATAATTTATATTATAAAAAACATCTCTAGGATTTCAGTGAATAAACTGCAGCAATTCCAAGTGGAAGGAGAGGGGAAGGAAAACTCAGAAAGGATGCTATTGCACTATTTTCAAGTAAGACATAAGGATGGCCTAGATTAGGATGGTGACATCAGAGAGAAATAGAAGTAAGATGGACTTGAAAGTATATTTTGCAAGTGGGCGCTATAGGACTTACTGGTAGAATGAATGTAAGGATGGGGGAAAGGGAACAACCCTAGGTTTCCAGCTTGAGCAACTGAATAGACATTGGTTGTTTAGACCTAGACAAGTAACTGGTTCTTAAAGACCAAATAAACCTAGAGGTGGGGTCAAGAGCAAGGCCCCATAAAGGAGATTGAGAAATAGCAGAGACACAAAAAGACAACGAGGGCAGTGGACATCAGGGAGGTGGTGGGAGGGAAGCATTTCAAGGAGAAGGAATGGCTCATCCTTTGGATTCCTGCCAGAGCCATATTTTCTAGTATGATTACTTTTAAATCATTGGCCATTCTATCTGTGAGGTCATCCAATGATTCATTAGAAATGAATATTGTGCTTTAGTCTAGCAATAATAAACACTGCTCTCCACTGTGCCAATTTTTAAAAATCATTTAAAAATGCATTTATCATGGTCTTATTTCTCAGATTACTTTAAGCATAAGGTATCACAGCAACTGAAACTTGCTTGAAAACAGACTTACCCAGAAAGAAAGCTAGTAAGACTTATTGCTAAAGTCTACATTTAAAAAACTATACACAAACACACACATACCATACAAAGTAAATAAATACTAAAGCCTACAAAGCTTACTGTGATAAGTTTACACAGAGAGTAGGTCATGTCACGTGTTCAAAAAATGTGGCCGGGCACAGTGGCTCATGCCTGTAATCCCAGCACTTTGGAGGCTGAGGAGCACTGATCACGGGGTCAGGAGATTGAGACCATTCTGGCCAACAGGGTAAAACCTTGTCTCCACTAAAATACAAAACATTAGCCGGGCATGGTGGTGCACGCCTGTAGTCCCAGCTACTCAGGAGGCTGAGGCAGGGGAATCATTTGAACTCAGGAGGCAGAAGTTGCAGTGAGCCAAGATTATGCCACTGCACTCCAGTCTGGTAACAGAACAAGACTCTGTCTCAAAAAAAAAAAAAAAAATGCTCAAGGTCCAAAAATACTGGACTCCTCCTCATTCATCACAGCAAAATAGCAATCAACCTGAACTAAATCAAAATTAGACTGCCACATGTGTAGTAAGAAGAATTCATTAATATTGAGGAAATACACTTGTTAGCAACCTAACAGGATAATCCATATAAGAAATTTATTGAATAGATTTGATTTCCATACCAAGTTAGTGCAGATAAAAAACCACTTTGCAGAAAGACAGGCAATAGTGAACATGAAAGAGACTCAATATTAATCATATGTTGACTCATTCGACATCATATAAGCCTCATTACCCTCCCCTCCATTTATTTCCTAAGTTTAGAATTGCATTATAAATGACACCATTCAGAAAAATGACTGCACCATGAGGATCATTAAGGTTTCTGTACTGAATATAGTGTTTTGAAATTCTAAACACCAGTAAAGCAAAGCTTCTGTTTATAGTTAATAAAATGAATACCTCATTTCACTTTTGACTGAAAGTTACCTACATGTTTATTATTTATTCCTTATGTTCATAGATATTTTTAACCACTAAAAGTAGACCTTCTTAGATACTTACATTCTTTTGAAAACATAATGAGTAAATCTAAAAGTAAAAAGTAAATACTTTTAATTAATAAGGTACTTTTAGAACCACCAATGCATAACCTCCCCTCCTAGTGAAAGTCCCCAAAGTAACTTTCAGCTTATTATTATCCCCAGACACATGTCTAGCAAAATTCATGTGTTTCTCCCCACAACATTTAATCATCAACTTTCTCTTGCATCATTCCTTTAAACAAAGCTTTATTTCAACCTTCAGTTACCTCTTACTTAAACTGGTATGACCTTTTCTCCCCATCTAATATGAAATGATTCTGAGACATTTCAGCTTGTCATTCTGAACTTGTCACTCAGCTCGTCATAGCATAAATCTACCATAAATCAACCCCCTGCCTCATTCACTCCAACTTTCAATAGGATTTGTGATGATGACTTCCAAATTCAGTAGGTCAACGCAAAATTTCTTGTCCTCTATTTCTTTACCGGCTACCTCTTTTCTTTCAAGAAAATTTATTTGACATGCCTTTTGTTATACTGGTATCAGTGAGGTTTCTACACAGTCATAGCATTCAAGTCACTGTATAGAACCCTCTCACCACCCCTAAGATTCTCAGAGTACTTAGGTGTTCCAATCATTCTCAGTCCACACTAGGCATCATAGTCAATTGGAGAGATTTTAAAAAGTACAGACACCCAGGACTTATCCTGAAACTTTGATTTTAGTTAGCTTGGAGTATGACCCAGTTGTTGGTATATTTACTGTCATGTATTTATAGCCTAAATATATGTAATTAAAATATACTTTAATTACAGGATTTTGGATTTTGTTAAACCTAAACATTTTTGCACAATTTACTACTCCTTGCTGCCCTGCCCCCTCCGCCCCCACCGCCATAGTTTTTAAGTTCCTACTCACTTTAAGAAACAATTAATTAGGCTGGGCGTGGTGGCTCACGCATGTAATCCCAGCACTTTGGGAGGCTGAGGCAGGCGGATCACAAGGTCAGGAGAACAAAACCATCCTGGCTAACACAGTGAAACCCCATCCCCACTAAAACCACAAAAAATTAGCCAGGCATGGTGGTGGGCACCTGTAGTCCCAGTTACTTGGTAGGCTGAGGCAGGAGAATGGCGTGAAACCAGGAGGCGAGAGCACGCCACTACACTCCAGCCTGGGCAACAGAGTGATCCATCTCAAAAAAACGAAAAAGAAAAGAAACAATTAATTAATAGTGACTAAAATGTGGCATATTCAAGTATTCTCAATCCGAAATAACATTTTGAAAGATGTAAATAATGTTGCGGAAAACATCACACTTTATCATGAAATTGAGTTTGCGACATTATAAATACTAAACTTTAAAAGAATGACACACATAGAGAACTACAAGAAATCTTCCAATTATAACTTCAGAAGAAATCAGAGAAAAGAGACAGAGCTTACTAGGACTTTGCTTATATGACATAATTTTGCTGTTTTTCCGTATCTCTCTTGTCTCTTCATCTCCCTTCTTCTTCTCTCTCTCTCTCTTCCCCCACCTACCTCCCACACACACACTAAAAACTCTCTCTCTGTTCCTCATTGTTTCCTCTTAGTCTCTTTACCAGCTCATTCTTCTTTCCAAATCACTTAATATTTTTAGTTCCCAGGGCTCTATTCTAAACTTCTTTTTTATCTTTTCATTTAACATATTCTCCTGAGATAATTTCACTGAAATTACTATCTACACGCTGAGAACTACTAAATCTATATCTCACACCTTAGCTTTTCCCAGAGCTCCAGGCCGAAAGCATTCTTGCCTACATAGGTACCTGAAGCTCACCGAAGTCCCAGCTGAATGCATCTTCCTTTCCTAGAGAATCTGCTTCTCCTCCAGGACTTTTAACCTTAACTAGGAACATCACCACCTACCCAGTTGCTCAAAATAGAAATCCATAGGTCACCTTCAACCTTATCCCCTCTCTCACATGCCACTCACCACTCACCAAGACTCACTGATCATTTCTACCTCCTAAATATTTCTTGAGTCCATGCCGCTTCTAGGTTAAGATACCTTCATCTATCAACTGGACTTTGATTTTTATTTTACAAACTGCTCCCCCAATGTCCACATTTAATCCTTTTCAGTTCTTCATAAACATTTTAGTAAACTTGTGAATACCAAAACCAAACAATTTTTGCATGTAAAAACTGAAAAATTCAAATAACATCTACAGCATGGTTAATAACATTGTATCAACATAAATTTCCTGATTTTGACACCATACTATGGTGATGTACCATCTTATCATTGAGAAAAACTGGGTGAAAGGTACACAAACATTCTCTAAACTATCTTTGCAAATTACTGTGAGTATTCAACTATTTCAAAATAAATATTATTTAGAAAAACTAACTCTGGTTATATACTGTTTTTTTCCCCACCCCTTCTTAAAACTTCTAAGTGCCCCTCAATAAGTCCATCATTCTTATATTGACCTTTATACCCATCGGAATTCTAGTCTACTCCCACTTTCCTTCTTGGATTTGTCCTATAACTCTACTAGTCTTCTTTTTATTTCTCAAAAAGAACACTCTCTCCTGCTTTAAAAACGTCAAATAAGCTATTTTCTCTGCCTAAAACGGTTTTCCCAGATCGTTGCTTGGCATGTTATCTGCTTATTTTTTCAGATAGCTGCTAAAAATCCCTTAATTGGGAAAGTTTTCCCAGACATCCTCCACTGATTCAGCCATCCCTTCAAATTAGATGAATTAACTCTTCTTTTAGGTTCTCACAGCACCCTCTACTTCTCCTTTTGTAAAAGTCATCATACTTAAACTTTTTTGTTCAATATATTCCCTCACACAAGTACTCCACAAACTCAACATGGACAGGGAATGAACGAATGGTGAGAAAATATTTGTTGAGTGAGTAAATAAGTTATTCAAATTGTTGTTAAAATCCCAATTTTTTATCCATTTTATCATTTTCCAAGAGAGTCTCTGGGCTGTATATACACTGGTTTATTGGGTGATATTCTACTTTTCTATGATTAACAATATATATATATATATATATATATATATATATATATTTTTTTTTTTTTTTTTTGAGACGGAGTCTCGCTCTGTCACCCAGGCTGGAGTGCAGTGGCCGGATCTCAGCTCACTGCAAGCTCCGCCTCCCGGGTTCACGCCATTCTCCTGCCTCAGCCTCCTGAGTAGCTGGGACTACAGGCGCCCGCCACCACGCCCGGCTAAGTTTTTGTATTTTTAGTAGAGACGGGGTTTCACTGTGTTAGCCAGGATGGTCTCGATCTCCTGACCTCGTGATCCGCCCGTCTCGGCCTCCCAAAGTGCTGGGATTACAGGCTTGAGCCACCGCGCCCGGCCCTGATTAACAATATTTTTACAGTAGTTTATGAACCAATATTTCAGGGTGGTGGTATGCCAAATATTATACACTCTAGGGAAAGAGGTATACCATTCCAGATATTAAATTAAACCGTGGTGTAGTTTAGATACAACTATAATGTCATTCAAATATCTAAGAAAGGGGAAGGGGTTCAAATACACATTTCTGTTCCAAAAATAGTTATCTGCGAAGTCCACAGACTCACATTCCATTAAATCTATGATAGAAAAGGAGCTACAAAAGGTTGACATTCACTATTATTTTCTCCACTATTATTTGGCCATTTGTGCTCAACTTTCCACATTCATGGTACAGTTTACAGTAACATAAAGTACTTGGAATCCTTTTAAAGCATTTTCAGGACTACTGCATGGTATCACAATAAGTACTACATTTTTCAAAGAAGTAAAACATATTTGAACTAGAAGAGATCATCAGTTAGAGATCATCCGATTCAGTCCTTGATTTTAAAAATGAGAAAGCTAATGAGAGCAGAGTTAATTGATGCTACAACCACAGTGAGAATACAGGTTGCTTGAAGTATTGACAAAACTCCCCACATTGCAAACAGATTTTAGGAATTTCAATAATTAAATTGATGTGCAAAATTTTTCATCTGGCACATTAAATCCTTGACTCCTATTTACTGAAGTTTTTAAAAGTACAAATAATTGTTAGACCTCTAAATTTGGAGGCAACAAGAATGCATTCAGATTTCTGATAATGGCGGATGTTAGAATCAATTAACATTAAAATTTTGAATTCAGTTTTGAGATCTGTAAGACTTTTAAAGATATTGAGTTCTTAAGTTTTGCTTTCTTAAAAGTTAACTTTAAATAAGATTCTAAATGAGGGAACAGGGAGATAAAATACAGTTTTATTATGTCAAGATCCAGGAATAAATTAATTAGGAAGAGAAGAGACACAATGTTGTGGATTTTAGGCTCTAACAACGTACTGTCTCTGACTAGCACCTCTCCCATTTATCTTTTTAATGTATTTTTTTCACAAAATGCATACAATACATATCTATCCATTTATGCAGATTTTGTTAGTCTGTGAATTAGCGTTCATCATAATTCACGAGTGAGATTTAATATCCTCCCTTTGATATTAAAATCACGTATAAAAGCTTGTAGGGGATAAGTAAATACAGAAATAGGCCATCTCTTTTTCATTATTAGCTGTGCTGCAGTTTTAGAAATCAAAGCTCTCCACACTCTTGTCCAGAAAGTCAGGCAGTAAATGTTTGCATGGCAGCAGCCCAGGAGAGTGGCTGCAGAAAGACCTGAGTTTGAATCTTTTTTCCTGCTATTTCCTCAATGTTTATCCATGATTCCATAGCTTATCTGAGCATCAGTCTTCTTATCTGTAAAATGAGCATGAAAACAACACCTATCTCTGGGATTGCACTACAATACATAGAATAATGGTTTAGGTGCCTAGAAGTGATCAGTGCAAAATTGATGGTGGTTATCATCAAATTGTAAGAGCAGTGGACAAGGGAAAGGAGAGAAAAGGTACCCTCCTTTGCAAGAGTGGCACAGTTGTGGTATAAGAAGACTCCTGGTGAAGACTAGTTGGCACAATTGGCACATGTGGCTGGAGAGCTTATGGGATTGGGAGCATAGTATAGAATGTTGGTTTTGCCATCCACATGCAGATTCCCTTTCAGATAACTGAAGACGTTTTCACTCTGGCCCCCATCACTCTGATTTAGCTTAGGAAAGGATTATCCATATAAGACAGCCATCAATGAGGGTACTTCTCACCATCCACCCATCTATGTCTCAAATTTCACTGTAAGGCTCATTTGGACAAGTTAAAATGCAGACACCAAGGCTCCAACCCAGAGATCTGGATTTAGTAGATCTCAGCTAGTACTCAACCATATGCATTTTTTGATTAACAAATCATAATTACATACATTTATGGGGTACACTCTGATGTTTTGACATATGTATATGATGTGGCATAATTAAATGAAGCTAATTAACATATCCATCACTTCACTTACTTATCAGTTTTTGTGATGAGACATTTGAAATTTACTTAGCTATTTTACCATCTGCCTTTTTAACAAGAACCTTAAATTATATATATATATTACATTACGTATATAATATATATATAATATATAAAATACATATGGTATGTATGTGCTGATGTCCACAAATCACGCTTGGAGAAACACTGTTGTAAATTGCATAGGCTCTGTCTTTTTATTAAATCAGACAGAGTTCTGTCTCTCACAGAGTTACTCTGGCTTCCCCAATAAAGTGTCTTCAAAAAAACTATATTTTAGTAATAAAGTTTAAACTTTTATGTAGGGAAGACACAAGAAATAGCCTTATGATGACATTTGTAACATGTAAGATGTTGACTGTTAAGTTTTTCATTGTCTTTTACCAATCTTATTAAATAGACATATCTTATTATAATTTGTCTTAATATTTTTAATTGAAAGAGATGGGGTCTAGTAATAAATAATTTCAAGTTTTTCTGCCTGTTACTCTGAGAATCAGGAATTTCTCTGCATTAGGGCAAGTAGCCTCAGGCAGGCAACAGCTAACTAGCTGTCCAGCCCAATCAAACCCAAACCCAGAAGAACTAAATGTGTAAATCAGGATAAGTGATGGAGAGTCTGTCCTTGATTAGAAAGACGTATCTCTAATATCTCTCTATGCAAGAAAGTTTCAGCTCAATTTTTCCTATATATATATATACACACACACACACACACACACACATATATATACGTATATATATATTTCAAACCCACACCTGAGGTTTACAGGTAATTTTAATTTTTGTTTATTTCTCGAGCTAAGACAGAGGGGTGGGCTGGGAATAGATCCTTTTAAGCTTTGTAAAAAATCTATTTATTGTATGTTTGATCAAGCAATCATTTCTTGAGAAAAATTACAGATAATATTTACCTCAGCCATTTTTCTGGCATAAAAATTCTGCCAGAGCTGTCCCTCCCCACCCCTCCAACAAATGCAAACGGATTTCAAGGTCCACCAAACCTTGTAAGAAGCCTGCATAAAGTGAGAAAGTCTCTAAACACTAAGCTGAGCTCTTCTTACCACACATTTGTAGGCACTCAATGAAAGCTGTTTCAATGAAAAAGGAATGAAGAACCATATACCATTAACTGCCACTAGGAGACAACTTGATATTGCAATGCTTGTGCACAAGTAAACTGTACCTTATCTTTCCACATTCATCTTCCACTGTATGTATGTATGTATGTATGTATGTATGCATGCATGCATGTATATAGAGATAGAGTTTCACCATGTTGATCAGGCTGGTCTCAAACTCCTGGCCTCAAGTGATCTGCCCACCTCCACTTCCCAAAGTGCAGGGATGACAGGCATGAGCCACTGCTCCCAGCCCATCATCTTCCATTTTAATAAGTTAAACAAAAGTTACATGAACAATGATTTATTTATATGTCAATTTTAACTAAAACAGTTATCTGTAGTACTGTTGTGTGGAGTTTTACAATGAGATAATTAGATTTTTGAGGCAAGAAAAAGAAAAAAAACCTTCAAGAAATGTCTCTTTAACATATTTCAGAAAAATAAATTCTATCTACTTTTTTTTTAAATTTTATTTTTTGCCATGCATCACCCACTCAATTTTCTGGTTGAACAATAAAGTATAAAAAGCTAAATAATCCTAGCACTTTGGGAGGCCAAGGCAGGTAGATCACGAGGTCAGGAATTCAAGACCAGCCTGGACAAGATGGTGAAAACCCGTCTCTATTAAAAATACAAAATAATCAGCCAGGCATGGTGACAGACACCTGTAATCTCAGCTACTGGGGAGGCTGAGGCACAGATTTGCTTGAACCCAGAAGGCAGAGGTAGCAGTGAGCTGAGATCTGAGATCACGCCACTGCACTCCAGCCTATGCAACAGAGCGGGACTCCATCTAAACAAAATTAAAACAAAAACAAAAACAAAAAAAGAAAAAAGAAAAAGAAAAGTTAAATAGTGATTAAACTGGACAAACTGACATTCTACTCAAGGAAATAAAACTGTGCAGGATACAAATGAGTTTTATTAAAGCCCAAATATTTATCATATTCCATATTAAACAATAAATAGTCGAAGCATTTATTTCTTTTTAGTAACAATTAATGTTCCTGGTAGTTTTTCCCACCCTCTGATATATTTATATGGCATACTTTTGTTTGATTTCCTTCATTCATAATTTCAGTTTCCTTCATACTTCTTGATCTTCAAGTATCGAATAATGTTTTGAAGTACAATTAGAAGTATCCAGAATTATTTCATATCTGAGTTAACCTTTCAGACAAATAAATGAAACATCTTATTTTTGTAGAGTTTATTCTACAAAAATATTCTGAGGAAGGCCCAGGGTCCCTCCGGCCCCAACCAAAAAAAAAAAAAAAGCCTTTTACCTTTCCTAGAATAACAAAGAAATGATTTTTTCTCCCCGTCCAGAACAAAGGGGCAAAAAAAGTTCTATAGTTTTGGAGTAAAATAACTATAAAGCAAGCTATAAAGGGATATGGTTGCCTGTCTCAACTATTCAACTTTATTTAAGAATCCTGCACAGAGGCTTAAAGAATGTTATTTCTGTAAGTACATAACTCATCTCTCATATCTGAGGTGCCACTGCAAGTAAGAGGAGTGACAACATTTTGTCCCTGCACTGGAGTGCCTATGTGTAGAAGGCTGCAATCTTTCTCCTACAATGCTCTCCTGTAATGTTTCCAACATTGAAAAACAGTGTGTCCACAGATCCCATTTGACTCATAGCTATGTTCTATTTGCCTGCACTGGCATTTCAAAGGAATGAAATAAAAGGGAGGGAGTAAAGAAAGCTTTAGGCAGTGCTTAAAAGTCAGGTGATTTCCCATTTTCTTAAACACTGAATTTTTTGTTTTTCTTTAAAAATCTGCACATGTGGAATCACCAGGCCCATTTCCCAAGTCAAGGATCAGAAGAAACTAAGACTCATCTGCTTCCTTTGGAGGGAGCCTGTGCTCTGTAATTTATTCCAGCTCCCAATCCAGTCCACTTGACTCAGTTGTAGACATCTGAGTTAACCTATCCACATGATATGGTAAGTGGGTTACTGAAAGGGTGAGACCAGTCTGCAACAGTGGATCTCACCCCTGGCTACACATTACGCTCACTTCCTAAGCTCTTAATTCCTGGGTCCCATTCCAGATCAATCAAATCAAAATCTCTACCAGGGAGACCAAAATATTAGTATATTTAAAGTTCCCTAGGTGGTTTCAATGTGAACCATGGTTTAAGAAAACGGTGTTTGAATTTTTGCTCACATTTTCCCTTAAAACAAAAAACAAACAAACAAAAAAAGATGCTGGAGGTGATGCTAAATGTAAGCCCTAAAGGGAAGAAATTAAGACATTGCCAGTCAAGTGGGAATTGATTGTTTCAGAAAAAGGGAATTTCAGACAAAGGGAATAGTATAACAAAATATACAAGATTTAAACGAGGATGATGTATTCAAGGAACTATAAACAGTTTGATAGTGAATGAGCAGACCAAGAGAAAATGATGAAGAGAGACAGAGGAGCCTAGCTATACTAGACTGTTTATGTAATGCTTTTGCAGGCAGATAGTTGGAAATATTCCTGTTTTTGTTTTCTTTTTCTTTTATTTATTTATTTATTTTTATTTTTATTTTTTTGAGACACAGTCTCACTCTATCGCACATGCTGAAGTGTAGTGGCGCGATCTTGGCTCACTGCAAACACTGCCTCTCGGGTTCAAGCGATTCTCATGCCTCAGCCTCCTGAGTAGCTGTGATTACATATTTTTAGTAGAGATGGGGTTTTGTCATGTTAGCCAGGCTGGTCTTCAACTCCTGACCTCATGTGATCTATCTGCCTCCACCTCCCAAAGTGCTGAGCTTATAGGCGTGAGCCACTGCACCCGGTCCTGTTTATGTTTTCTATTGTGTTTTCCTGTTGTGAAAAACTTAGAGGTGGTGATAAAGACACTGAGATGATGCATATAAAAGCATGTCAAAAGCCAAAGTGCTTACAAACATAATATGTCAATATCATCATCATTAGGTCACCTGAAAAATTTACGGAGACTGTATTCCAGATAGCCAAGAGGCAAGAGTAGGAGTCACATTAAAACTCTAATAAGATGCCTTCTCGCAGGCCATCATTACAAGTAACTAAAAATGACTCTGTCACTAAACTATATTTGTTTTCACTGTATTGGCATAAACTTTTATCAAATTAACGTCTTTGCTGCTAAATTGATGGTTATTAATGCTAAGCTTGAGACATGAATATTAAATTTTTACTTTTCTTTTTAAGCATTCTGTGTATCTTTTTTACTACATAAGCAATAAAATCTAACTTCTAATTACCAAGTATTTAATTTTAATTACTCCAAATGTATAATGTATTCCTATGGCAATTAAAAGTAAGATTCTACAAAAGGCCCTTTATCAGACTTTGGAAAACTAGATGCATTTAATTTACAATTCCACTTACCCTGGTGTAAGTGCAGATAGATACTAGGCATTTCAGCTTGAAATCTGTTCAACCTAGAGGTCATGTTGCTGCCATACATTTTATTTTTTTCCTTTACTTTGCAAATTAAGAGTTAAAAGTTACACAACATTAGTTTTTCAAAGCAAAGCCACAGATGCAAAGTAGATGGATTAACTTATGACAAAGAGGGCAAATGTAAATTCACTTAATTTTAATGTCTCACACAAAAATACTGATAAAAATAATTAACATATTCTTAAAACATTAGAATAGCTTGTGAATTCCATGCAAATGGTATCACTTAGAGTTCAAATTCACATGTGAAAACAGTTTGCTATATGTGCAACTCTGGGTTCAATTAAATTAGATAGGGAATTGACATTTATATTCCTAAGTCTAACCGTTTTTGTTTTTGTTTTTTTTTAAGTATTACAAAAATCTCTCATTTCTTAAAGCGAAGAAAAAATGCTAATTGTCTTTTGGCATTTTAATTTTTTTTAATTTTTTATTTTACTTTAAGTTCTAGGATACATGCCCCAAACATGGAAGTCTGTTATTTAGGTATACATGTGCCATGGTGGTTTGCTGCACCTATCAACCTGTCATCTAGATTTTAAGCCCTGCATGCACTAAGTATTTGTCCTAATGCTCTCCCTTCCCTTGCCCCCAGCCCCTGAATAGGCCCAGTGTGTGATGTTTCCCTCCTGAGTCCACATGGTCTCATTGTTCAACTCCCACTTATGAGTGAGAACGTGTGGTGTTTGGTTTTCTGTTCCTGTATTAGGTTGCCAAGGATAATGGCTTCTAGCTTCATCCATGTCCCTGCAAAGGACATGAACTCATTCCTTTTTATGGCTGCATAGCATTCTATGGTGTACATGTACCACATTTTCTTTATCCAGTCTATCATTGATGGGCATTTGGGTTAGTTCTATGTCTTTTCTATTGTGAATAGTGCTGCAATAAATATATGTGTGCATGTGTCTTTATAGTAGAATGATTTATATTCCTTTGGGTATATACCCAGTAATGAGATTTGCTTGGTCAAATAGTATTGCTGGTTCCAGATCCTTGAGGAATCATCACACAGTCTTCCACAATGGTAGAACCAATTTACATTCCCACCAAAAGTGCAAAAGTGTTCCTATTTCTCAACAGCCTCGCCAACATCTATTGTTTCTTGACTTTTTAATAATCTCCATTCAGGCTGGTGTGAGATGGTATCTCATGATGGTTTTGATTTGCATTTCTCTAATGATCAGTGATGTTGAGCTTTTTTTCATATGTTACTTGGCAACAAATATGTCTTCTTTTGAGAAGTGTCTATTCATATCCTTTGCCCACTTTTTGATGTTTTTGTTTTTTGTTGTTGTTCCTGTAAAGTACAGTTCCTTGTAGATTCTAGATATTAGACCTTTGTTGGATAGATAGATTGCAAAAATTTTCTCCCATTCTCTAGATTGCCTGTTCACTCTGATGATAGTTTATTTTGCTGTGTAGAAGTGCTTTAGTTTAATTAGATCCCATTTCTCAATTTTGGCTTTTGTTGCAATTCCTTCTGGCGTTTTCGTCATGAAATCTTTGTCCATGCCTACATCTTGAATGGTATTGCCTAGGTTTTCTTCTAGGGTGCATATGGTTTTGGGTTTTACATTTAAGTCTTTAATCCATCTTGAGTTAATTTTTATATAAGCTGTAAGGAAAGAGTCCAGTTTCAATTTTCTGCACACGGCTAGCCAGTTTTCCCAGCACCATTTATTAAATAGAGAATCCTTTCCCCATTGCTTGGTTTTGCCAGGTTTGTTGAAGATCAGATGGTTGTAGATGTGTGGTGTTATTTCTGAGGTCTCTTTTCTGTTCCATTGGTCTATCTGCCTTGGTACCAGTACCGTGCTGTTTTGGTTACTGTAGCCTTGTAGTATAGTTTCAAGTCAGGTAGCCTGAGGCCTCCAGTTTTGCTCTTTTTGCTTAGGATTGTCTTGCCTATATGGGCTCTTTTTGGTTCCATATGAGATTTAAAGTATTTTTTTCTAATTCTGTAAAGAAGGTCAATGGTAGTTTAATGGGAATAGCATTGATTCTATAAATTATATAATTTTTAAATTTATATGATTCATATATTTATAAATTATATAATTTATATATTTTTATATATATTATATAATTTATATAATTATATAATTGTATTTATAATTATATTTTATCTATAAAATTATATTTATAAATTATGTAATTTATATATTTATAAATAAATTATATAATTTATATATTATAAATCATATAACTTTATTAAAAATTATATAATTATAAACAATTATATAAATTATATATTTATAATTTTAAATAAATTTATATAATTTATATATTTATATATAATTAAATTAAAACTATATAATTTTATATGTATATATTTAAAAATAAATAATTTTTATTTAAATTATATAATTTATAATTAATTTTTTTTTTTGAGACATAGTCTCACTCTATCACCCAGACTGGAGTTCAGTGGCTCAATCTCGGCTCACTATAACCTCTGCCTCCCAGGTTCAAGTGATTCTCTTGCCTCAGCCTCCTGAGTGGCGGGGATCACAGGTACCCGCCATCACGCCCGGCTAATTTTTGTATTTTTGTAGAGACAGGGTTTCACTATGTTGGCCAGGCTGATCTTGAACTCCTGACCTCAGATGATCTGCCTACCTCGGCCTGCCAAAGTGCTGAGATTACAGACTTGAGCCACAGTGTCCAGTCAAATTTTTAAATAAATTTATATAATTTATAATTTATTAATTTTTTGAGGCAAGGTCTCACTCTATCACCCACGACGGAGTTCAGTGGTGCTATCTTGGCTCACTGCCACCTCTACTTTCCAGGTTCAAGTGATCCTCCCACCTCAGCCTCGTGAGTAGCTGGGACCATAGGTGTATGCAAAAATGCCCACCCAATTTGGTATTCATATGTGTTTGTAGAGACAGGGTTTAATTATGCTGCCCAACCTACTCTTGAACTCCTGGGCTCAAGGAATCCACCTGCATTGGCCTTCCAAATTGCTGTTATTAAGGCATCAGCCACCATGTTTGGCCAAGTGCCAATATTTTAAAAGCAATATGGAGAATGTCTAAGTTGACTCAGGGTTGATATGAAAATTAAATGAAGTAAAATACACAAAGCACTTAGAACACTGCAGGTCATATGTCAACCCAAAGGAGAGCATCTTTGTGATAGAACTACAGATGAGCACAATAATAGGCTATTTCTGAGTAGTTTTGCCCAAGAGTTCAGGGAGAGCAAGGATATGCAAACTGGATGGGTAACTAAAGAGCAAATTAACTCAAGTCTTTCATTCAGCCTGTTTGGAGTTTCCCTGTTTTCTGTTTTTTTTTTTTTTTTTGTAAGCAAATAAAAGGATTATAGAACAATTAGGGCTAAAGCCAGGTTTGTTTTACATGGTGAAGTTATACTGTCAATCTAAGAACAAATTTCATACATAAGATCTTTCATACATAAAAGCTTCATATATGACTTCTTCCAATGAAGACACAACTACAAATCAGCAAATTAGAACAAAATCTTCAGCATTCTGGCCTTTAAGGATCAAAATCATGTGAGTTATCTCCCTCCCCATGCTATCAAGTCCCACACCCACAAACATGGGTCAGCTTTCCTAAATCCTCGTTCTCCTCAATGTGAATAGGTAATCAAGGTCACTTCTATAAGGTGAAAGTGAAAGAACAAGACCGTCTCCACCCTCCAATTCCACACCCCCACACACACAGTATTTCAAGGGCAAGAAATGATTTGAAATAATATCATCAATAAAAATAATAATTACATCAAATTTGGGTCCACAAAAGAGAATATCAAAAGGACAGTGTGCTGACAAAAGTCTAAGGAAACGCAATGAAGAAAAGATAATCAGAGAAAAAGAAGTACTTGGAAATTAAGAATTAAGGATAGTAGCTTGATCAGGTTCTGATCAAAAGTAGATTGACCCCCAGATCATATCTTCTCTGAGAAATACGGGGATGAAAAGAGCATGATAGTGTTTGGATCTCTGTCCCCATCCAATCTCATGTTGAATTCTAATCCCCAGTATTGGAGGTGGGCCCTGAAAGGAGGTGATTGGATCATGGAGGTGGATTTCTCATGAATGCTGTAGCACCATTCTCTCTCTCTTTTTTTTTTTTTAATTATTATACTTTAAGTTCTAAGGTACATGTGCACAACGTGCTGGTTTGTTACATATGTATACTTGTGCCATGTTGGTGTACTGCACCCATCAACTCGTCAGCACCCATCAACTCATCCTTTACATCAGGTATAACTCCCAATGCAATCCCTCCACCCTCCCCACTCCCCATAATAGTCCCCAGTGTGTGATGTCCCCCTTCCCGAGTCCAAGTGATCTCATTGTTCAGTTCCCACCTATGAGTGAGAACATGCGGTGTTTGGTTTTCTGTTCTTGTGATAGTTTGCTGAGAATGATGGTTTCTGGCTGCATCCATGTCCCTACAAAGGACACAAACTCATCCTTTTTTATGGCTGCATAGTATTCCATGGTGTATATGTGCCACATTTTCTTAATCCAGTCTGTCACTGATGGACATTTGGGTTGATTCCAAGTCTTTGCTATTGTGAATAGTGCCGCAATGAACATACATGTACATGTGTCTTTATAGCAGCATGATTTATAATCCTTTGGATATATACCCAGTAATGGGATGGCTGGGTCATATGGTACTTCTAGTTCTAGATCCTTGAGGAATCGACATACTGTTTTCCATAGTGGGTGAACTAGTTTACAATCCCACCAACAGTGTAAAAGTGTTCCTATTTCTCCACATCCTCTCCAGCACCTGTTGTTTCCCGACTTTTTAATGATTGCCATTCTAACTGGTGTGAGATGGTATCTCATTGCGGTTTTGATTTGCATTTCTCTGATGGCCAGTGTAGCACCATTCTCTTGGTGCTGTCCTCACAATAGTGAGTGACTTTTCATGAGGTCTGGCCCATTAAAAGTACATGGCACCTCCCTCCCTCCACTCTCTTGCGCCTGCTTTCACCATGTGAAGTGCACCATGTGCCTGCCTTTCACCATGCACCTGCCTCCACTTCACCTTCTGCTATGATAGTAAGCTTCCTGAGACCTCCCCAGAATCATATGCTGCCATGTTTTTTGTACAGCCTGCAGAACCTTGAGCCACTTAAACTTCTTTTCTCTATAAATTACCCAGTCTCAGAGCCTCCAGTAATTTTTTCTTTTTTTTGAGATGGAGTCTCAATCTGTCGTCCAGGATAGAGTACAGTGGCACATGGCGCGATCTCAGTTTACTGCAACCTCCACCTCCCGGGTTGAAGTGATTCACCTGCCTCAGCCACATAAGTAGCTGGGATTACAGGCAGCCACCATCACGCCTGGCTAATTTTTGTATTTTTAGTAGAGATGGGGGTTTCAACATGTTGACCAGGCTGGTTTCGAACTCCTGGCCTCAGGTGATCTGTTTGCCTCAGTCTCATAAAGTCCTGGGATTACTGGTATGAGCCACCACGCCCGGCCTCAGGTATTTATTTGTAGCAATGCAAGAAAGGCCTAATACGGAGCAGGCAAGAAGTTATTGTTCTTTATTATAAGTCTCTTTTTTTTTGGCTGATTTTTAAACCATACATATGTAAAATAAAATTTATTTTTAAAGAACTATGTTAATTAAGACTGCTGTAAAATGTTAGGATTTTTATGCAATTATCTGACTTCAGTCATTGACGGAACTAGTTTTTGGAAGTGTCAATAACATAAGTGAACAAGTTTGGTGTATTATTTATTGCAGAGGGAGAATGCATACCACAGGGGAACCACTTGTGAAGTAGCTCAGTACAACAGTGTCAGAAGAACCTATTATAGAATTGGGGCTTTTGTTGAATAATTTTGAGGAAGATTCTGAGGAAGTGGAAGTTGGTCCTACATTGTGCATTGTCAGAAAGCAGAGAAAATTTTAGGATTAGATATCTCAATAAAACTTACAGACAGGGCAGGCTACAGCAAGCCTAAAATTGAACCTAGTAAAGAAGGAGCATTTACTGAGACAGGAAGATACCTAGTTTAGTAAGAGAGACAGAGATCTGATATATTTTGTGGTATGCACAGTGACACAGTCTGAAGTAGGTGGTTTATGACATTATTTATGCTCAACAGGAGAACAACATGGCATAGCTGCCAGTGTCAAATCAGTTTGTAATAACCTGAGGTCCAGCTATGAGCATCAGATCAGTTGCTGGATGTCACTGGCTGCTTTCTTCTTTCTTAGAAGAAAACCAAGAGGGATATGTCTAGAAATAACTATTGATAGTTTGTGATTTTGATTTACATGAATTGGGTTTTTATGTGTGAGTTTTTCCTTGGGAAATTACAGTTTCCTTAGTAATCAGAAATCAAATCTTAATCACACGTGTATACCCACAAGAGGCAACCCAGATGGGTTAGGTTTTTATTCTTCCCACAGAGGCTAAGCCACAGGGCTAACATCACTTAGCCATTATCTGGAAGAGTTAGGACTAGAAATGGTGTTTGGACAAAAGCTTCTTGGTGCTGTGTTGATATCGTCTCCACGTGGCATCCCAGTAAGATGGATGTCTCACTACTGTTTGGGAGAAGGGCGTGATGCATTATTGTGATTTGTTCTACCATATGCCTTTCACATGGGTTTTGCCCTATGCTACACACGTGGGATGGTAGAACTCTAAGGATTTAGTTCCATTGCTTTAGACCAAAGGGACTTCTGAAGAAGGCTAAAGCCTGAACTGCCAAGTGCCATCCTCATTTAATAGGGAGCAGCTAGTTTGTTCCTGGACTAAGGCAACAGATGTTTCTAAAGTTTCTGCCAAATGTTTAGCAGCAACATGACGCTAGAAATACAGCAGAAGGTACGACAGATGTACGTACAATACGAGAAGCAGAGGGCTGGCAATGACAAGGGCCTGCTCTTGAGTTTAGTGCCAACAATCACCATCACAGAGAACATTAAGTACAATAAGTGTAGCAGTGTTCCTTAATACTATGCCATTAGGACCATATTTATCTCACTTGTTAACTGTACAATGCAGAAAATTCATGAAATATATTACTGTGCAAGACCATTCACAAATCCAATGAACAGTAAGTGGGTGCCCATTGTGAATGACGTACTGATGGGTGATGATGACATTTTCAAATAAATATGCATATCCTCAAGGAATTTTGACACCAATCTTGGTGCCATATTACCTGTGTTCTTATGGTTGTCACTTACTAGCTGGGTGACCTTGGAAAAATCATTAAAATTTTAAATCTTCAATTATGTTATTTATAAAACCTAGGGAAAAATACGTTCTGCAGAGAGCTGTTATGAGGATTAAGTGAGATATGACATAAAAAGTTCTCATCCCTGAGTGTAGTACTTCATGAATGTTATCTATTATTATTTGTAATGAAGTTCTTCCCTACTGTATTTATTTAATAGTGATAGTTTGAATGTATCCCAAATAATGTAGAATGCAGAGAAAGAAAAACTCATGAGCCAAAACTTATGCTTAAATGTATCAAAAAATAATGTAGTAATTTCCTCCATCAAAGACACATCTCTACCATTAAACAAAAACTCTGCATGCCTGCAGAAAGCAAATAATGGCTCCTCAAAGATGTCTACTTTCTGATCCTTAGAATTTGGATATATATTAGAATTTGGATATATATTACCTTATATGGAAAAAGGGGCCTACAGATGTAATGAAGGGTATGAACATTGAACCCGGAAGATTGCTCTGGATTATCCAAGTGGGTTCAATTAATCACCACGATGCTTGAAAGTGAGCAAGGCAGGAGAGATGATCTCAGTAATGCAATATGAGACAGACTGGACCCAGACTTGCATTGCGGGCTTTGAAGATGGAATGGGGCCAACAGCTGAGAATGTGGGAAGTTTCTAAAAGATGCAAAGACAAGGAACAGATTCTTTCCTAGAGCTTCCAGAAAGTAACAACAGCCCCACTGACACCTTAAATGTAGCCTAGTAAGACCTTCATTAGACTTCTAACCTGCAAGACTATACAGTAAAAATGTGTGTACTTTTATTGTTTCTTTGCTTTATTAAATTATATTGGCAAAATGACTAAGAGGCACTTAATACATGTGCAGTGTATAAGCTAACAGAAAAGAACGATAGCTCTTTAATGAAGATTCACCTTGTCTATTACATAACTAAGTCAAATATACCAAGTCCATTATAGAAACTTAAATTCTAGGATGTCATATCTGGATGGTCACTGCAAACTCCTCTACATGTACTTTAGAAATTCCTTGAATTTGACAGAGCTGAAAAGTAGTTCAAAAACAGGGGCCAGAAAATGTAGGAGGAAAGTAATTTGAAAATATTCTGAAGGAAAGACATAGAGAGAAAATTGTATAGTAGGCCTAAAAAAAGAGTGATATATGTGCAGATTGACTTCAAGACCTTAAATATCCCTTTGCACACCTTTTACCTCCTCACAGGGGGCCTTGTAGTTTGTTGTGATTTGGGCAATACCAGAAAAATCGGAATCAACAACCCCAACAACCTTGCCCTCCCTAATATTCATATAGTCAATCATTATTTAGCTTAAGGTAATTTTCTTCATTAAAATTGTAATCTTAGGAGCAGTGAGCACACTTTGTTATTTATACTTGGATTTTACTAAGCTTCTAAATTCTACACAGCAAGTTCCTCCACCCTGTTCCACAACTATCTTTCAAAAAATAATAAAATGTTCCAAAACTTTTTCTTAAAAGTTAAAAAATTAAATCTCCAATAAGCCTTACAAACATTATAAATGCAAAACAGAAATTTGAAAGTAAGGCCTTATTGACATTGATATATGGAGAACCCACTGAAACTTAGGACCTGTGATCATTTGTAAACTTTCATGTCTAACCTCATGATCACTGTTTCTTCTCATTAAAGGAGAGATTAGTTTTCTATTTTCAAGTAGACTTACTTCTCCATCGATAGGCATAAATTATAACTTTTCTAGAACATTGACTAAAAAATTAATTACTTTTATATGAATCCAAAGTCTTATTTTAAAATTCCAAAACCTCTCAACTTAATTCTAAGTTTCATTTTATTTTAAAGTATATCAACATGATCATACTGTAAAATGGAAAGATTTGTCTTGTGGTAAAGTTAAAATTGTCATTATATTTTTAGACCATGAATTTTAACACTCTCTAGAGAGTTAGTGTTGGAATTATGTCCAAAATCAAAACAGGAAATGAACAAGGTCATTAAATTAGAGTAGTAAGTGGTTTTACATATTTTTGTTTTGCCAAAAATTTCTCTATCAAAATATGATCTTTCCTAGATTAAGGCATGATTCTTTTTTCTTGATAAACATATTTAACTGTACACATCTGTACCATGAGTCTAAAATGTGTATTTTTGATATTCCAGATTTCTCTTCAAAATTTAATGGTGTATCCTAGATAATCAGGAAAATTTCTCTAATTATGCAAATAATTAAGATTTGTAAAATGTGTTAATATTTTCAGGCAAAAGTATAAGGCAGTGAAAATCACAAAGATCAATAACTCAAAGACTGTGAACACTTCCTTTTATTTTCCATCGCTCCCTGAAAATTTAATTTAGTTTACTTTACCTAAGACATAACGTGGTACAACTGAACCATACTAATTGAATAGGGACACCATAGCCTATATGTTACAAATATGAATTTAGAAAGTGAACATTAAGAAGGCTACATTTTCAGACTACTAAGACAGTAAGTTTATTGTGTTTTGGAAGTAGTGCAAGAAATGAAGAATTATTCTAAGGACAACTACTCATTGCCTAAAGCAACCTATATTCAGGTCCAAGATATGGCTTAGGATTTCATGATTTCCTTTTTATTTTATCTAAAATGTAGCAGTAACATATCAGTTACTAAGAGACTAGGTTCCAAAATAATTTAAAGCTTAACATTCAGAACCAATATGCTGTTGCTTTTCCCTTCAATTAACCTAGCTTATTCCATCAAGAATTCTTTAACTCCTTGGCAAGCTAAACCGTAAATAGGCACAACAGCTATAGTCATTTACTGTAAATGAAATAGAATATTCTGCAGAGACGAATAGAACAACAGTAGGTTGCAGAGGGAAGATGTAGGAATCAGAACTGTGTTCTAATTGAGATACCGTCTTCAGGAAAGTTTCTTTACTTTCCTGAACCTTGAAGTACTCATTAGAAAAACTGATGCTAATAATAATACCTATCTCATGGTGTTAGTGTAGAAATTATTGAGAAAATTCATGGAAAACATTTAGTACAGTATTTGGCACAGATAAAAGTACTGTATGAAAGCTTTCTATAATGATAATAAACAGAGTTATTATCATTTTAAATGCTTTCTTGAGAATTTAAGCTAATTTAGAAACTCACTGAATTCAAACATTACTTTTAGAACCATTTTAACTGTCTTTTTTAAAGACCAGATATTAATTTACTTTCTATAATTAAAATGGCATGGCATTATATTGATCTGAGGATTCCTTTTCTAAAATTTACCCTTAAAAGTTATCTGCTTTTGTACAGAAAGTTACTCCAACTTTTTGTTTTATTTTTTATTTTTTTCAAAATCCCATTATATCCACTTCTCTTTGCTCCATCAACCTTTAAATGGCCTTTGGCCAAAAGCCATAAAACGCTGACCTAAAGGTTGCTGCTCTGCTCTTAACTGTGTCCTGAAATAGTTTTAATGGAACTTAGAACCTCAAAGACTCTCAGGGTTAGGAAGGATCTCAAATGCCATTTAATTCAACTTCCCTTCCCCTCATCCAACATCTATGACATCTGCAAGTCATCACCGAGATTTTAGTGAAAACCCCCTAGTGATAAAGACATCACTGCCTCAAGAGACAGCTAACTTTCAGACAGCTGCCACAAAAGTTAGAACAGTTGTTAAGAAGCCACAGAAGATCTCCCTAGAAAGAAGCAGATGTTCTTGACTCATTTTTAAACATAGAACTGCAATCATGTCTAAGAAAACAACTTAAAAGCTCAGCCATATCTCATCTTTACTCCGTTGACAGCTGTTATATAATGTATTTTATTTAAGGAATCAATAAGGTATGTTATATGAGCATAGCTTTCTTACAAAGATATCAAAAATTGTTTCTGCTGTAGTAAAGCAATGCCTCCATTAGAACTCTGTCTTGTCTCCTTTATCTATGAAATGGAAGGAAGATGCTAACCACTTCCTAATTGTTGCGGAAACTACCTAAGGTTACTCACATCAAACGCTTAGCACGCAGTACTAGGGACATAATAAGCATTCAACAAACAGTGGTAAGCACTAGAAATAATGCCCATGAAGTGCCTAGCAACATGCTTGGCTCATCGTGTATATTCCAAATACGTAATTATTACTCATTAGGCCATTTGCTTCATCAGCCAAGACCTCAATTATTGCCTGCGAAAAAATATAGCTTGACAAGTGCTACTACATGAGGAGCAAGATAACTGGTTAAAATGTTGATAGAATATAACAAGAATGTGACACCATTATGGACTTTCCCAATAAAGAGAATTTCACCACACTGTGAACAAGGAAGCATTATGGGACCCATGGCAAAAGCAGACCTATGATTGCTTTGTACCAGAGTGAAAGACCATGCTGTGCTGTGTTTAAGAGTCCAGGTTCTCTATAATTAGGATACAGGGTAGCTGAAATTGGGGAATACCCATGAAGCATTTCCATGTTTATTACAATACAGAAATATTACTTCCTCAAAATTGGCTCCACAATAAGAGAGAGCAGAACTAATAGTCATGTATAGGTTAACTAAAACTGTCACATTTCAAGTATGTTTCTCCGTTATCTCTCAGATCTACCCATTCCCTCTTATGATTCCACAGCCTCCATCAACCCTGGTACCCCATGCCTTCAACAGCCACCTATCTGATTCTTCAGCCTCCCACTTCTACTTATCCTGCACAGGGATGCCAAAGGGTAGAACAATCTTCCTACCTATGGAACAATCATTCCATAGCAATGTCATCTTCTTGCTCAAGAATTCCCCGCTGGTCAATATTGCTCATCCTATCAGATCCTACCTTCTTGATCCAGCCTTCCACCCTCTCTCCCATCATCTTCCACTGGTCTGTGAACTACATCTTGAATTCAACCCCCTCCAGGGATTTCAGAGGATTTCAGAGGAAATGCTTCCTACCATCATCCCACCAGTTCCTGCCTTTCCTCCTCCAAGTCTAGCTCAGAATTCAGTTCCTGTAAGAATTTCCGCAGACACCTTTTACTGATGGGAAGATAGCTTTTCTGTATTCTGTTTGCATCATATTAACATTCACCTCCTTGCATGTTGCTTTCAAATGGCTTTAATCCCCATGATGCATGAATATTGTTCATCCAAAATTTACTGGAATGTCCTTCCAGGATTAGTCCATGTCCTTCATTTCATACAGAAGCCCAACAAGCTGTGTCTTCAGGGACTGAGAAGTTCTAGTTCTTTGAAGGGACTATAATTACATTCTACTCATTTTGAGTGAGTTGCAAATCATCCCAGTGTCCTCTGTTTTGTTTCTCTTCTGCAAGAGGCAGGAAATGCAGGTTGAAATAATTCAGAGGGGCAGAGTGCTTACATGCTCTGCCAGTCTACTGTGGATAATGCCACGTATTGATGCAGCATTTTACCATTCACAAACTGACCTCACATTTGTTAATTTGAGCCTCAAGTAAATTAAGCAAATTACTCACCTTTCCCAATTAGTTACCAACTGGCAGAGATGAGAAAGAACTCCAAATCTGTTGAGTAAAAGCCCCGTACTTTTCCACCACCACGCCAATACTGCCTCCCTACAGTGAAGCTCTCTCCTTCACCCTGCCTGTATTTGTACTCAGTCTCCTCTACACAAACCACCTTGCCTTGACTTTCAATTGCTACCCTTTGCCCCTGATTTCTTCTCTATGTTTGCACTATGACAATTCTTAAAAGGGAATTTTGGTACTTCTTCTTTATCATTACTTTTTTTTGGTTTCCAAAATGGAGTCTCGCCCTGTCACCCAGGCTAGAGTACATTAGCACAATCTCAGCTCACCGCAACCTCCGCCTCCAGGTTCAAGCAATTCTCCTGCCTCAGCCTCCTGAGTAGCTGGGACTACAGGTGTGTGACACCACACCCAGCTAATGTTTGTATTTTTAGTAGAGATGGGGTTTCACCATGTTGGTCAGGCTGGTCTTGAATTCCTGACCTCGTGATCCGCCCACCTCAGCCTCCCAAAATGCTGGGATTACAGGCATGAGCCACTGTGCTGGCCTCTTTCTTTAAATCTTTAAATATATGCTTCTCTGTGCTTTGCACATAATATATTAGATATTGCACATAAATACTCATTGAATAAGCCAAAGCAAATATTCCAAAATAAGTTTTAGTTTCCATTAATCCAGTAGTAATAACCAAATTTCCAGGATAAAATACCATTATATTGGTAAATACTTAAAATGCCCAAATTAATTGCCCATCTACTTGGGCTCCAAGTCATTTGTGGAAACCTATACAATGTTTTAGCATGCACCTTATCTAACCCCTCAATACACTTCAGTAACTGTCCAGCTGAAAAGAGTACACCGGGCAGAAAAAAATAACAAAGCTGCCTCTTCCTCTATCCTCAGGAAAATCAAAATATTTTCTATGTAAATGACCACTTAGAATACCAGTTCCACACACGCTAGTTGATGTTATCTATTTGATTGCTTCCAGACTGTTTTTGAAATTTTGAAAAAAGGAATAATTGAATAAAGGAAAAGTGTTACTTACCTTTACATTTCTCTTGTTCCCCTTCCCACCTTGCACCCCTCCCCTTCACACTTTGTCCTCTAAACATAGGCATATGCACATCCAAACACACACACACACACATACACACAGTCACTCATGGGTAGCAGACAGTCAATACAACTGACAAATTGTTGACTGACTTTCTTTAGGAAATCATAGAGTTGGAAAGTATCACCAAAACAAAACAAAACAAAATATATCAATGAAGCTATTTTTACTCTTTATTGCAGAGAAAAGAATCCATCCAAAAACTCTCCTGAAAGAGTTTCCACAACCTCCCAAGATTTCCTATCAGTATGTTCTTTTGCATATTTAACCTAAATCATGTTGTATAGGAGCAATGTATTATTAAAGGAAGTTTGACTAGAGTATAATCTTCATGTTGAAAGACAACAAGGAATAGAAGTGAATAAGCAAAGTGAAGCTATATACTGGAGGATGTTAAATGCTAGTTTGTTTCTAAGCTAAGGAAATCAATTAATTAAACTATGAGGCAGGAAAGAAACACAGTTTTAGTTAAAATGATCAAAGCAGCACACACACACACACACACACACACACACGTTTACAGGCTGACTTTTTCTGAAGTGCTCGCCTGGAAATCCCCCTTCTCTAAATGCATCTCGTGTTCTGAGTGTGAAGCTCATAGGTGCAACGCCAACTGCTACTACAGAAATAGCTACTTTCAATGGAATTGAGTTATGTTTGGCAAAAATGACATTTTTTTATTGAGGCTTTCACTTTTCCTCTTCTTTTAGTTTTTTCTTTCTTTCTTTCTTTTTTTTAAATAGAATGCTCAAAATATTCCTACTGCTTTGGCTGGTTTATGCTTAAAACCGTTCCTTTCTACTTATATACAACATGCTAATGTAATTTGACTATGTAAACTGCAAAATTTCATTGTTTGTATTTTAAACAGGATCTCCCTCAAAGATTAGTTGCTCTCTACACATGTATAGACGTGAATTAAAAAACACTTAACAGTTTTTACTTAATAACTTTTCTTTCCTGTGAGGAGCAAATTAAGATAAAGGAGTAGCAAAGAAGTGGAACAGGCAGCTAGGGAGAAGATGGCTCTGGTTGGATTCATTGGTGGGATATTAGCTATTCACAGATAACACCCTGAATAACACACTGCCACCCTTATGCTCAACTGAAAAACTCTGAAGGAACAGAAAGGCATAAAAATATAGTGGCAACTGCATTAGCATGATTGAAGATTCATGAAAACTAGCTCCCGTTTCTACCTGTGCTACTGACTAGCTGTGCATCTTTCAGTTAGACACTTAACTTCTCTGAACCTCACTCACTAGTGACTGAATCAGTATCCATGTCTATTTTACTGCAAAGCTAAATGCTTTTTCCACCACATTGCCATGCATATCAGAAAAGCAAAGTCTATGGGTGTCTGGTAGTTTATGAGAAAATGGGAGTTGGCACAGAGGTGTGAAATCATTGCTCCATGTCATCAGCTAATCAGGGATTTTGGTAGCTGTTAAATCAAAATTAAAGTCTCCTTCTGCCAAGTTGAAGCCTATAGAGCTTTTGCAGATTTTTATTCCAATTTACAATTCCAAATATACATACAACCTGGTATATTGAATAGCATCATAATATGCTAATAGTGTTTTTAAACATCTTTTTATATACTATGTCAAACTAGTCTAGCATTCATATGAATTTGGAAAACTGGAAGTTAGTTAACATGGTTGACACTAAGCTCATAATATTATGGACATACATGTGTTTAAGAGTGAATTAAAGAAGACTGAAAATTTAAAACGCTGCATGTAGTTCCTAATTCCACCCTATCCTGATTTTCCAAATATACCATAAAAATTAAATATTTGAACAAAAGAAACTAGTCTGGTACTTTAATCATCAGATCTATTTCCATAATACATCCAGATCTGGTTCAAGCCTCATATGTCACAGCAGTTTTGTAAATTTTAACTAGCAACATTTCTGGCAAATGTTCTTATGAATCTAATGAAAGGCAAAAAAGAGACTCCAGATTCAGAAATTCATGAGGATGATAAAATCTGGCAAGATCTGTATTATATATAATATTTATTTTTAGTAGAACGATCTATTTTGAGGTTGTGGGGATTTTTTTTGTCTCCTTTGTTGAACTAGAAAAAGCAGCTATACTATTCCAACAACCTACATTTTTATTTCTGTGTTAAAACCCGAAAGCTTTTTTCTGCTGAGAAATTGTATAACTAGTATCTATGGTAAAGTTTGGTTATACAGTAGTCAAGGCATTGTTTCCTAGGAAACCAGTAAATGTTTTAAAAGTATTAAATGTAAGCTAGCTAGTGCTTACCACTGCGATACAATGATGATTTGAGACCTCAACTGCCAGAACTCCTTCACCCAGGAAAGGTAAATAAGACATGACCAATTACTAGGAGGGAAAGATTCTTTATTGTTTTTACACACAAAAAACACATATACTACTGTACTTAACCTATTTCCACCTTACACTCCATCCGTAAAACAATGCTTTCAGCACAAAATAAAGACAACTACAACAATTCAGATAGGCTCCATAGGTGGTGCATAGTAGCATGGCAAGAGAAAATAACACCCTTACTGCTCATTCTCGACATATACTGTGGCTTTATAAGAAAGATCTTTAGTTCAGGAGAAAATAAAGAACTATTCTCTGTTCTTGGCTCTGTAGTTTTCTACCTTTGGGTAAAAACACCTCTCTGAACTTCAGTTTCTTCATGTGCTAACTTCATCAGAGAGCTTTGTAAATATCTCTTTTAAAATACATGAATAAATCAAACAAATAAAGAATTTAGTGGAAAGTCAAGTCCTGTAGAAATGCACACAAACTTACTGGATTTCAGCGACTGTTATAAGCATTCTGCATCCTGCTATTTGCCCAACTGTGAAGGCTCCTCTTCTTCTCACCCACTAATCAATCAGCATCAACTCACAAGCCCCATAGGTAGTCCCTTTACATCAATCATCTTTCCATCTTTACTTCAGCGGTTCCAAGTTAAGACTTCATTAGCTTCCCCTAACTTGTCTGCCTGCCTAAAACATCCTCCAAACTTTAGGACATCCTACAAATAGCTCCAAATTAATCTCCTCTAAAAATCAACAGAGTAACTGGATTGTTTGTAACAAAGGATAAAGGCTGGAGGGGATGGATACCCCATTTTTCATGATGTGCTTATTTCACCCTGTACACCTGTATCAAAACATCTCATGTACCTCATAAATATATAAATCTACTATGGGCCGACACAAAAAACTAAAAATATAAAAAATTAATTTAATTTTAAAAAACAACAAGGTAACTTTCCTAATTAAATGATTCAATGGTTCTTTACCGCCCACCTACTGCATAAAGGAGTAAAACGCAAGGCTCTCCACAGCTGGGCTCATTTCTACATTTCCAAACCTCTCCAGTCCTTTCTCTATCAACTCTGTACTTTATCAGAACTGAAATATTCAGGATTCCCCAAAGAACCACATAGCTTCATCTATCTGCACCTTTCCTTGGCATTGAAGTGTATTTGTAAATCCAACACAGGGATGACAAAAAACTCGTCCCTTTTCGATAAGCTTTTTCAAATATAGTTAGAAGGTTGACTATGGAGATAAATTAATTTCACATACAGTTACTATGGCAGTCCATTCCTTCCTATTTGCTGAGCTATCACCAAGTTGCTGCTACTCTCATCTTTTAAGTGGATCCTGCAGTTGGGCTCCTGGCTTTCAGTTTCACCCTCTTCCTCACAGTTCATTCTCTATTTAGCCCCTAGAATGAGCTAGTCTTAATTTTTCGCAGCTCTCTTGAGGCATAACTGACATGC
Organism: Theropithecus gelada; assembly: GCF_003255815.1. NCBI lineage: Eukaryota > Metazoa > Chordata > Mammalia > Primates > Cercopithecidae > Theropithecus > Theropithecus gelada. The sequence continues at coordinate 83,082,772 of NC_037677.1, forward strand.
AATAAAATACACAAATTTTGTATAAAATACACAAAAATATATAATATACAAAATAATATAAATTGAAAAGTTTTGGCATATGTTTATACTAATGAAAACATCACCACAGTCAAGATAATGAACATCTCACTCCCCTCAAAGGTTTCTGACACTTTGTAACTTCTTGCACTCATTCCTCTAGATTAGTTTGCATTTTCTAGAACTTTATATAAATGGTATTATACAGTATACACTCTTTTGTTTCTAGATTCTTTCACTAGCATAATTTATTCAGGTTGTAGTGTGTTTCAGCAGCTTACTGCTTTTTATTATTAAGTAGTATTTCATGTGTGCACATACCACAGTTTCTTTATCCATTCACCTGTCGATAGACATTTGCATTGTTTCCAGTTTCTAGCTATTACATATAAATCTGCTATGGACACTTACGCACAAATATTCATGTGAACATCTTTCGTTTTTCTCTTGGGTAAATATACAGGGGTGGAATAAGTGGATCTCATGGTAGATGTATGTATAACAGTTTAAAAAAAAACCCATCAAAATGTTTTCCATAATGGTTCTATTATCTTACATTCCCACCATCAGTGTACAAGTTCATTTCTTCTGACTTGGTATGATCATTCTTTTAATATTAACCATTTAATGATTCACATCATGGTTTGCACTTTTCTAATGACTAATGATGTTGAGCATTTGTTCATATACTTATTTGGTTTTCATATATCCTCTTCGGTGAAATGTCTGTTTAAATATTTGCCAATTTTTTTTTAGTTGTTCTTTTTGAATTTTGAGGTTCTTTTCGTATTTTGGATATAAATCCTGTATCAGTTATTTTATTTCCAAAACATTATCCTAGTCTGTTACATTCCTTTTTATTCTTTCTTACAGACAGAAGTTTTTAATTTGATAATGTTCAATTTATCAATTTGCTCTTTTACGGATTGTGCTTTTGTTGTCATGTCTAAGAAATCTTTGCCTGCTCAAACCCAAGTGCACAAAGTTTTGATCTTATGTGTTCTTCTAAAAGATGGAAGGTTTATATATAAAACTATTTTATTAATAGTTTTAGGTTTTACATTCAAGTCTAGAGTCCATTTTGAATCTTTCTGTATTCGGTGAGGTAAGGATTATATTTTTGCAGGTGGATATCCAATTGTTCCAGCACTCACTGTTTCTTGAAGAATATCTCTTTTCCACTTAATTGCCTTTGTGCTTTTGTCAAAAATCATTTATCCATATACATGCGTGTGGGAGGCTGTCAGTTTCTGGACTCTCTATTTTGTTCCATTATTCTATTTGCCTATATTTATGCCAACAGCACACTGCTATGCTCTTGAAGGATAAACCTTAAGTGGTGTTAGTCATCCATCTTTTTTCTTCTTTTTAAACATTTTTTGGTTATTTTGAAGTCCTTCGCATTTCCATGTTAATTTTAAAATTAGTCTATCAATTTCTACAAGTACACCTGCTTGGTTTTTCATTGCGATTGCCCTAAAACTATAGATCAATTTTCTGAAGAATTGACACCAATATTATGAATGGCACATGAATGTATTTTATATTTCCATTTACTTATTTTTCTTTATTTCATTAATGGTCTGTAGTTTTCAGTTTACAGGGATTTTTTTACATCTTTATCACACTTCTCACTAAGTATTTTATATTTTTATGATATTGTAAGAGATATCATATTTCAATTTCTGAGTGTATATAGAGAAATACAATACATTTTGCATATTGACATAGTATCCTGCATCTTACTAAACTCATTTCCCAGTTCTAGTAGCTTTTCTATATATTCCATCTGATTTTCTACTTACATGATAATATTACCTGAAAAAAGCTATTTATACTCCATCCCTTCCAATATAAATATATTTTTATTCTTGCCTATCACATTAGCTAGAGGCTCCAGTACAATGTTGAACTGAAGTGGAAAGAGAGGCGTCCTCATCTTGCTCCTGATCTTAGGGGAAAAATATTCAATTGCCCACCATTAAGTATAATGTTAGCTGTGGGGGTTTTGTAACTGCCCTTTATGAAGTTAAGAGTGTTCCCTTCTATTCCTGTGGAGAGCTTTCAGCAGGAATGGGTATTGGCTTAAGTTCAATGCCTTTTCTGTGCCAATTGAGATGATCATATAGTATTTTTGATTTGTTTTTTTGTTGTTGTGGTGCTTTTTTTTTTTTTTTTTTTTGCTGGTTAATTTAGTAAATTACAACTTACTTTCAAAAGGTAAACCAACCTTATATTCATAGGATGTACACCAGTGGGGATAATGAGGAATTATCTTTATTAAAATTTTGTTAGATTCTATTTGCTAAGATTTTGTTAGAGTTTTTGCATTTATGTTCATGAAGCATCTTAGTCTATAGTTTTCTTCCCTTCTAATTCCCTTCTCTTTCTCATATCAGGTAATTCAGGTTCCATAAATTGATCTGAAAATATCCCTTCCTTTTCAATTTTCTGAAAGAGTGTGTACAGAATTGGCATTGTTTCTTCTTTGAATGTTTTATAGAATGTACCAGTGAAGCCCTCTGGATCAATAGTTTTCTTTATTGGAAGCTTTTAAATATAAACTTAATTTATTCGATAGATATACCACTGTTCAGGTCACCTATTTCTTCTTGAGTGAGCTTTGGTAGTATGTGCCTTTTAAATAATCTGTCCATTTCACGTAAGTAAATTTCATGTAAAATGTATTGGCATAAAGTTGTTCAAAAAATTTCCTTATTATCCTCTTAATATCCATGAAATTTGTAAAATGCCTCTCTCTCATTTCTGACATTGATAATGTGTGTCTTCTCCCTCTTTGCTGATTAAGTCTAGTTATAGAGGTTTATTTTTTTGAGACAGAGTTTTGCTCTGTTGCCCAGGCTGAAGGGCAGTTCCATAATCATGGCTCACTGCAACTGCGACTTCCCAGGCTCAGAAGATCCTCCCAGCTCAGCCTCCCAAGTAGCTGAGACTACAGCAACATGCCATCATGCCCAGCTATATTTTCAGTTTTTTGTAGAGACGGGGTCTCACTGTGTTGCTGGTCTCAAACTCCTGGTGATCCTCCTGCCTTAGCCTCCCAAAGTGCTGGGATTATAGGCATGAATGCACCCAGATGAGGTTTATCAATTTTATTGATCCTATCAAAGAACTAACTTTTAGATCCATTGATTTTTTTCATATTGTTTTTACTATTTTCTATTTCATTGATTTCTAATCTGATCTTTATTATTTCCTTTCTTTTACTTACTATGGGTTTAATTTACTCTCATTTTTTTCTAGTTTCTTGAGATGGAAAAATAATCCTTTTAAACTTGTGAATCATATAATATCTCACTCCACTACAAAACTCGCAATGTCTGCTATTGCATTGGGATAATATCCAAGCTTCTACCTAGCCTCACGAGAGCTGATGTCTACCCAACTCTTTACCTTGTGTCCCACCGCATTCCCACTCACCCACTGTGCTCCAGTTCTACTGGCCCTCACGTACATGAAGCTTGTTCCCACCTTAGGGCCCTTGGACTTGTTCTTTCTTCCCAGATCGTTTCACTGTCACTCCCTTTTAATAAGTACAATCTCAGATCAAATAAAAGTCCTTCCCAGACTCTCCAGTCTAAAGTAGCTCATCCTCTTACCCCGCTCAATCATTAACAGTAGGTTGTTTCATCCATTCAAAACATTTGTTACCATCTGCATTCACTTATTTGTATTTTATTTTTATTGTTTGTCTACTTCTTCGGCTTCTGTGAGCTTAATAAAAATTAACACACTTTTATCTGTTCACTATTGTGTCACTGACATCATGCTTATTGGGAAGCAGATAGTAAGTGCTCACTAAACTCTTGATGAATGAATGAATGTCCAGACACTATGAAATTCATCTGTCTGATGTCTCCACCATGAAGGTTTGTTATGCACGTAGCATTTCAGTGACATATTCAAATCACAACTTAATTTTCTTTTCTATTCCCTGGCTTCACATTACAAGTCTTCCAGAGGTAACAAGGCCTTGAATCTGGGGATTCAAGCTCATTTTTTGGCTGGCTCCATGGTGGGACTTTATCTGTCTCTGCTGCTGAAGAAAGGTCAAGATCTGAGTGAATCTGAGCAAGGCGGCACAGACTTCTCCCCTTCTAAGAAAGGTGCTGATATCTTAAGAAATTGCTAGTCTATGAAGCTAAGTTAAGTTGTAATTCCAAGTTTAAACTTCATTAGGGAGTTTCTTAGAATTTATCAGTCCAGCAAAAAAAAAATTATTCCTCATGTAAAGCTGTGTACATCTGTTTCTCTAGCTGAACCATCGTGTCTTGAATGATGTATTCTCCCGAGGGTTGTGATGCTAATGTCTGCACAATTTTCAATCACACTAACGTTTACTGAGAATTTACCATAATTCTATGCCAGGCACAAAAACATGTATTTTAATCTGAATTTGCTAATTTAATGACAATAATCCTGTGAGGTGTATAGTATTCTTGTTGCTATTTTACATTAAGGAAACTGAGGCATAGAGAGGCTTAATAACTCATCCAAAATTCATTAAGTGTTAACTTTCATAGAATTAAGTAACTCAGCTAATTCAACCCCGTTATCTGATTCTAGGGTGCTCACCTAACCATTATTTTCTACTTCATCCTTTCCCAGAGTGGAAATCATGCTGGGAAACAGGACCCTGGTTTGTTCATTGCTATTTTTCTGTCTTGTCTCTTATAAAGTAGACATTTCATAACTTCTCTTGAACTGAATTGGCTGTTATATAAAATCATATATTCATTAATTTTGCTCTAATTTGTCTTCCAGGTAAGGGCCATGGGGCACTAAACCTTGAATATCCATATTCAAAGTTTAGTTTATGTTTGGTGTTGTGTCCTCACAAAAACAATAGGAAGGCAAAACTAGTAACACTTTCAATAAAATTGATTGTCCTAGTAATTATATGTCATCAGACTCAGAATCACTTTTTAAAATTATTTTTCTAAATAAAAGCAAAAAAATTATAATGTCTATTTGTCCCCACTCTCCAGGTTTAGGATAACAGCTTGTTGACTACCAGTGCTCATTTATTCCTTTGTTAAGTTATAAAACATTTCAAAGATGCAGATAATTACAAAAAATAATAGATATTGATATAACTACCACTTAATATTCATAGATTTTAACATTTTGTAATATTTGACTCAGCCTTCATTTCTCTCTTCATGCACTGTCTTTGAAACAAAAAGAATTTGATATAGCTAGCGCCTCATTTCCCACACCTTTTATCTCCCTCCTTCATCACATAATGCCACACATCTGAGGTAGGAGATCAGTCTAATAGAGATTTTTATAATTACACTGTATAACCAATAAATAATACCATTTTACATTTGGAGATTTTACGTAAATGATGTCGTACTATACATACCCTTTTACATCTTTATTTTCTCCAGAATATTTTTCAATTTATCCATAAATTACACTTGAATACATTTTAATTAAATATAACACAACACATTTTTCAGAAGGAAAGACTGGGCCAGGCGCAGTGGGTCATGCCTGGAATCACAGCACTTTGGGAGGCTGAGGTGGGCAGATCACTTGAGGCCAGAAGTTCGAGACCAGCCTGGCTACCACTGTGAAATCCCATCTCTACCAAAAACACAAAAATTAGTCAGGGCTGGGCGCGGTGGCTCATGCCTGTAATCCCAGCACTTTGAGAGGCCGGGGTGAGTGATCGCTTGAGGTGAGGAGTTCAAGACTAGCCTGACCAACATAGTGAAACCCCATTGGTGTGGTGGCACATGCCTGCAATCCCAGCTACTTGGGAGGCTGAGGCAGGAGAATCGCTTGAACCCAGGAGGTGGAGGTTGCAGTAAGCTGAGATCGTGCCATCGCACTCCAGCCTGGGCAACAAGAGCAAAACTCCATCAAAAAAAAAAAAAAAAAAAATTAGCCAGGTGTGGTAGCACTCCCTGTAATCACAGCTAATCCAGAGGCTGAGGCACAAGAATCACTTTATCACAGGAGGTGGAGGCGGCAGAGAGTGGAGATCGCACCACTGCACTCCAGCCTGGGCTACAGAGCGAGACTCCATCTCAAGAAAAAAGGAAAGACTGCAGCTTTATTCAGAAGCATCAAAAATGTGTTCCAAAGGCTTTCCACTTCCTCTCAGTGTCTTAACATACTTTTATCTTATATACAACTATCTCTTCTCACTCATTTTGCCAGTAATGCCTTTCAGTATCACAATATATAGTTTAATTTGGGTTTTGTTTTTAGCAAAGTTATATGTGAAGATTGTACATAGAGTCAAACCATTCCGTAAGGCTTGTTACAACAGCAGTTTCCCACTCTGGACCCAAATTCTGCACCCTAGAAATAATCACTTTTAATTTTGGGGGATGATTCTTTTTTTTTTTTTTCTCTCTCTCTCTCTCATATATCTAACTAACATATTTATATTGCTACTGTTTGTTTTCTGTTTAGGAATTATCTATTTACTTGTTACTATGGGATACAAAAATGATTCAGTCCTCTTTCCCCTTCCTGCCACTCCTACTACACGCACATGTATATACACACAAACAAACACACAGATTTCCAATCTACCTCTTCCTCCCAGTTCTATGAAATATCAAATATGGTGAGATCATTACTGAAGGCTCACATTGTTATGACTCTATAAATGTCCATCATAGCCAATCCATGCAGTACATTATGAGTAATTGTCCTTTTCTGAAGAGCATTTTGTTTTCTGATTGTTAGCAGCTGTTGTTTTTGTGTTCATTTCTGTTTTAGGTAATTAGTTGTTTATGTACTTACTCCAGACTCTTTCCTCTCAATACATTTATTCATATCTAGTAGGTGTGCTACCAAGTTCATCTACATGAAATCACTCCCAAAGATACTGGCTTTGTTTCAGTCAGGATCAGGAGCTCCTGAAGCTTGACACTTCCTGCCTGTTAACCTGAGTTTTCTTGTCACCTCACGCTTGATTCAGTTCATCTGGATCCCACTTTCTTGACCTCCTCCTCCCACTTATTTGGTGAAGCACATCCTTTATTACATTTCAGAGAAGGGATGTGAAGTAGGTAAAAATTTTGAGACCTAAACTATCAGAAATGTCTTCGGTCTATCATCACAATCAGTGATGATTTTTTGGGGCTCAGAATTCTATGTTGGGGAATTCATTTTTCTTGAGAATTTTGAGGACACTACTCAGCTTTTTTTAGCTTGAAGAAATATAGAGGCATTCTGCTTCTTAATACTTTGAATAGAAATATATTTCCCCTTGAAGCTTGCCCAGTATTCTAAAATTTCATGATCAAATGCCTTCATTAGTGGATCTAATTCATCACTATGTTGGGCCCTTACTGGGCCTTTATAATCTGGAAACATTGTCCCTCAATTCTAGGAAGTTTTTTTAAATTTTTCTTTAATGACCCCCTTCTATGGATCTTCTCTTTTACTATTGAATATCCTGGATGAATACTCTCATTTTCTAACTATTTTCATTTACTTTCAAATATTTAGCCATTTATTCAATGTTCTAGAAGATTTTCTGAATTTCATATCTTAATTGAGTTTTTCACTCTGCTATAATATTTTTCATTTCATTTCCAAGAGCTGGTTTTGTGCTCTGCCAGTTTTTCTTTCTCTCTTACCAGTATCCTCTTCTTGTTCCATTCATATAATATTTTCTCTTATCTTTCTGAAGTTATTTATGGTAGGATGATTGCTTTAAAAAGTTTCTTCTCCATGCATACTTTGTCTCCTCTAAGTAGCAATTTTCTGTGTGTGTGTGTGTGTGTTTCTCTTTTACATTATTTGCTTTACCAAAATACCTTGTGAACCCTGACAGATGCTTACATTTGCATCACTGAAAGAGATGATTTGAAGCCCTGTTCACATAGATGGGGCTTGTTAACTATGGTCCTTGCAACAGACTGATCTACCTAGTGTGTTTTCTTGTAGAATCTCAATGTCAAAACCTTTAGAGTTTGTCCCCTCTTTCAGCGGGTCAATTTTCCCAGAAAAGGTGCTTCCAGTCTCTTACCAAGAGGGAATACATCTGACTTCCAATGTAACAGGAGTCAGATGGGAAATAAGAACTAGGAAATTTCTAAATTCACTTATGAACTTCCATTTAATTTTACCTTTTTAGGTTAGAAATCCCTGCGTTTAATTCTGCCTGGTTTTGTTTGTTCGTTTGTTTTCCAATTACAGAGACCCTTTATTTTAAACTTACAGATAATAAATATCCAGTCTTGCCAGAATTGAAAAGAAGCTATTGTGGTAGTTTATAGGAGTCAATTTGTCCTCCAGCTCACAAGAGCAGGTTGTTAAATTTTCGGAAGTTGTCATGCTGATTGTTAAACACTGTCATTATTAAAAAGTAAATTATATGAATATGCAATTAAATAAATTTGTATTAAAACAAAGGTAATAAACACAAAGAAATTCATCACTTACTAGCTATTATACCATGTTTTATGTTTTTGAGATCACTTGCATATTGCATTTCTACTACATGAGGTGTGCTACTCACATCTCTTCCCAACTCTGCATTCAGTGATATCATGCGGTAGCTTGACATCAGCCATGATTGGTAGTATTTACTCCACAGAAATTGGCAAATACCACAAATCACAACTATTTTGAGACCTACTTGTTAAGTATTTTCCAGCACACCACTGGGCAGATGCCCAGTTTCTCAAAGTCAGAGAGGGGATCTGAGGTCTTACTAATTCTTAAACACATTTTAACCAATTCCTCTCTTTTTAGCCTCAATTTTATCCCAGGCCCAGGGGTAACTGGGGCCTCCAGTTCTTATGTTTCCTGAAATTGAACAACAGAAATCCAATTGCTTCTCAGCATTTTGGTTTTCTTTGGTCTGATAATCAGAAGTTTCTCTCTCTTCCACCCTTTTCAGCTTCCAACATGTTCTCACTATGATCTCCAACTGTTTGGTTTTTGTATTTGTAGAATTGAGCATTTTTATAAAAAATACTCTTATTGTTATTTCACGGATGTTTGGGGAAGGAGTGGAAATATGTGCATCTGTTTAATCTTCCATTGCTAACTAGAAATCACGTCATATACTAAAATGATAAGATTTTAGTTTACGAAAGGAGAATACAAAGTTCTCGAAACACAAGACAAGTAATCTGGAGTCTGACTTTTGGCGACTGTATTAGTCTCTTCTTGGGCTGCTGTAACAAATGCCGCACACCAACTGGTATAAACAACAGAAATGTATTTCTCACAGTTCTGGACATTGGGAAGTCCAAGATTAAGGTGCCAGCCATTCGGGTTTCTGGTGAAGCCTCTCTCCTGAGCTTGTAGATGGGCATCTTCCTGTTGTGCCCTTACATGGTAAGGAGAGAGGAAGATCAAGAGACCTCTCTGGTGTCTTTCTATGGTAAGGACACTAATTCTATCATATCAGGGCCTCACATTTATGATGTCATTTAACCTTAATAATCTCCTTATGGGTCCTGTCTCCAAATACAGCCACAGGAGAGGTTGGAGGGTTAAGGCTACAACATATGAATTCTCATGTGGGGGAGAAACACAAATATTCAGTAACAGGAAAAAAAATTTTCCAACTGTCCTTGGTGCCTAGCAAGAGGGATGAGAACCGAGCCAGAAGATACTCCCTTGGCAAAAACTTCTTCATCCTCATGTTGGTTCAAAACCACTTCGCATTTGTGATGAGAGGCATAGAAAGAAGAGTAAATAGACTCAGAATCACCCTTTGTTCACAGCCCAGGAACCTGTTTAAGCAATGCCTCAGCATTGGGCTAATCTCGCCAGAGTATAGCTTTCCTTGCTTCCAACATTCATAACTCTTTAGAATTGTTAGTTATTTTCTCCATCTTCCTTCAAGAGTCAACATTCCTGTCTTGCCTTTCAAAACACGGGTAACAACTCTATCACCACTTCCTCCATCAGTTACTTTGGTCCCAATACCAAGATTTGAAAGACTTCTTACCTGTAAGTCTTTAGTGAAGCCTGGTTATTTTAAGGAATATATTTCTTTGGTAAGATAGATATATTAAAAATAAGGGCTATGCTTATTGGCAGTCACAGATGTAACAGTTGCAGCAATTTTGATATTCTATCAACCAATGAGGTATTTGTACTTCATTGTGTTACATATTGGAGAAATTGTAGAATTTGGACTGAAAAATGCAGGCAATTCAGCAGTGAATGAATCAGGAAATGGATATCTAATGGAACATACCTTTGAGTGGCTGAGTGTGGTTTCTTAAGTCATTGCAACACTGTAAACATTAGACATTTTAAATTTTCCAGAATACTCCCTTATAAATTTCAAAAGCCTACAGCATCCATTTCGAGATTACACTTCACATTTTCTATTTTCACCTTCCTAATGCCTCCCTATTTTCTTATCAATTGAATATGTTAAGTAATTTAAAACATACACACAAAACTAGACCAGGTATGATGGCTCATTTCTGTAATCACAGCACTTTGGGAGGCTGAGGCAGGAGGATTACTTAAGGCCAGAGGTTCAAGACCAACCTGGGCAACACAGTGAGATCCAGTCTCTACAAAAATAATAAAAATTAGCCAGGTGTGGTAGTGCACACCTAGAGTCCCAGCTACGTGGGAGGCTGAGACAGAAGGATGGCTTGAGCCCAGGAGTTTGAGGCTACTGAGCTATGATTGTGCCACTGCACTCCAGCCTAAGTGACAGAACAAGATCTTGTCTCAAATAAATAAAAATAAAAATAATCACAAACAGAAGGCATTAAGTTTTCTCACTAAACGGGCTCACAATGAGCCAAACACAATGACTAAAATTACACACACAGCAAAGTATATGATCAAAAAATGTTATTACATGGGAACAGAGAGGACATCCTACACATTTCCAGGGAGAAGAACACATTCGAATGACAGTCTCTTTATTAGCAATATCTAGCAGCGTGCCTAGCTCAGGGTGGGCACACGAATGTTTTCCTCATTAACTTTATTCCACAGAGTCCTGGGTTAAAAAAAATACCTCAATATAGGTCATCTATCTCTACTACATTACTAAACCATTTCCCTCAGGTCAAGTATTTCAAGTTAGGAACACATTTTCCCAGAGGATAAGGAACATAAATCCTAGTTAGATTCCCAAGAGAGTCCACAAACACCTCCTTAAACTAGAGAAATACAGTGTTGCAATGCTAGTTACTAAAATGAAATGCATGTGAGTGTGTTTGAATGTGTGTGTGTGTGTGTGCGTGCGTCTTGAATGCTGGTATGTAAGGCAAAAACAATTTAACATAACCACCTACAGCCATGTCAAATTATAAAATGGGTACTTTTGTCTTACCGTATAATGTGTAAAAATAACTTCTTCAATTCTTTCCCCGTCTCTGCCCCTCACTCCAGGGTGAACTTCCTTAGGAATGAGGATTCGTGTTGGTATGAGGCTCCTATATGAAGTGAGCCTCAGAGAAGGGCTCCTTTAAAGTCCCCAGAAACAGATCCTGAGACAAGAGTTCACATGCAAGAAATTATTAAGGAAGTGCTCCCCAGAAAAAGAAGCCAAGCGAGGTGCAACTTCAGGCAAAGTTCTATAGAATGGGTTTCACAGAGTGCAGCAAGGGAACTCTGGAGGAAAAATTACAACTCTCTGAGGCAAGGGAGCTAGGCTTTTATGCTTTCATGCTCCCATATGTGAGCAACTGCAAGGTTTGCCCTGGGGTGGGTAGAATGTCCTAGATGCTTCCAGCTTTCTCTCGATGCCTGAAAAACCATCAGTTACCCAAGGAAAGTTCGCTAAAGAAGAGTGGCCAGTGCAGGATATCAGAAGCAAAAGTGGATTTAAAGTGGGGAATGGCATGCGGGGATTTAAAAAGGAAACCAAGAGGATCTGCATGGAATACAGATGTCCTTTAAAACTTGTAAAGAGCCCTTCATGGACAGCTTGACAATTTCAAAAAGTTGAGAGTTTAAGGGTTTTTTGGTTTGTTTCCCCGTTAGACCATGTCAAAAGTTACGTACTCTGTTTAAGCATATATTTATACCTTCTTTTACCAAAGCATCATTGCTTCTAAAAAAAAGGCTAACACAGGCCGACATATTCTCACTTTCATCCTTCCACATATTCAGTGATCCGCCTTTATGAGGAATATCTCTACCAATTCACTTTGCTCCATTCCAGTCCACCTTGTCCCACCTGCTCTGGCCTGCTCTGCCACCCACAACCCAATACACACTCTCTCCAATTCAGGACCTCTGGGACACGGGAAAGGTGAAGGAATAGGTAAATGAAAAACTCTCACACAGTTCCCAATTTAATCCTCCCAACTATGCTCTGATATCAGTAGTATACATATTTTATAGATGTGAAGATGAGACTGAGGCACAGAGAAGTACCTTGTCCAGAAACTTACAACTAGAAAGTGGTAGAGCCTGAATTCAAACACAGCTGCGTGTCAAGGGCCATGCTCATAACCACTATGGATACTACCTCTCCTAACAATCTCTCAGATATGTATTATTAGTGACATTTTAGCGAAAAAAAAAAAAGAAACTAATGAAAGAGAGATTAATGATCATCCATGCTCACATAGGAGCTAAGGGGCATAGTGAGAACTTCAACACAAGTCAGAGGACCCTCAAACCCACGATCTTTCTGTGATACTTCCCATGAAAAGAAGGTTGGCTTTTTTTCTAGTTAACTGGGGGAGGAGGAGATCCAGAAGAGCTAGCCCAAGACCTATCATTTCTCACGAATCATGCCAGGATCCAAAAAAGAGTTAAAGCATTGAAAGTTGAGAGATAAAAATCTCTCTGGAAGAAGAAAATGGCCTCTGTCCATTCCTGCCTGTGGGCCGTCCAGAAGGTTGAGTACAGAATTCAACTGAAGATCTATGTCTATCAGGAGGGTATTCTGCATTAAAAATTCCTGGGAGGTGAGCTCTTCTGAAGGAGGGTGGGCACTGCAGTGCTTCTTGGAAGTGCTTGTTGGAACTTTGGACAAAGAGAAAAACCCTATGGAAAGGAGGTAAGAAGATGGGAGCAACAGAAAGTAGGGCTGCTAATCAGTGTGTTAGCCACAAACGCTCTGATACCAGCACTAAAATGCAAACAAAAGGCAGGGTGTAATGGCTCATACCTATAATCCCAAGCACTTTGGGAAACCAAGGCAGGTGAATTGCTTGAGTCCAGGAGTTTGAGATCAACCTTGGCAACATGGCGAAACCCCATCTCTACTAAAAAGACAAAAATTAGCTGGGTGTGGTGGCGTGCACCTGTCATCCCAGCTACTGGGGAGGCCGAGACAGGAGAGTCACTTGAACCTGGGAGGTGGAGGTTGCAGTGAGCCATGGTCATGCCACTGCATCATTCCAGCCCTGGCTGACAACAGTAAGACTCTATCAAAAAAAAAAAAAAAAAAGCAAAAAACACCTCAGGTTGCAGCCTGCATGTTTTCCTCCTATTCGGATCCCCACTGCAGGAAAGTCATCATTGAGATGGCCAGCCAGCATTATATGTATCCATGGCAGTATCTGAGCCAACTAGAAAAGATACCAGAGAACAGACCACTAGGCTGAGATCTAACATTTGGGGAAAATCCACTATAGGTACCAGAGGGACAGTTATGGAATCTGGGGTAGAGGGAACTAGATTTCCAAACAGGCTAATGCACTATTGACATTCTGGGACAGATAATCCTTTGTTATGAAAACTGTCCTGTGCATTATAGGATACTTAGCAGCATCCCTGGCATTTACCCTCTTCTCAGTTGTGATAAGCAACATGCCTCCAGAACATTGCCAAATACCCTTAGGAAGCAGTCTTTCCCAGTTGAAAGTCACTGGGCTAGTGGAATGATGAGGAGGGAGGCCTAGCATCTGCTGAGTGCTTTCTATCTGTTAGGCATGGTTCTAAGAGCTTTACACATATAATCTTGTGTAATTCTCCTAACAGAAATCTGGGACACTATTATTGTCTCTGTTTTACAGATGGAGGACCTATGGCACAGAGCTGTTAAACAACTTACCTAAAGTAACACAGCATTAAATTGGCAGGCCTGAGATTCCAGCTGGGAGGTGTACTTCCAGAGACCATGCTCTTACCTGGTATACTCTGCTGCCTCTCATTTTATAGATGAGAAATCCAAGGTGCAGAGAGGTGAAGGGCACAAGCACTGTCAAAACTCAAATTTGAATTCAGGTTTCTCTTACTCCAGAGCCCATATAATAAACCACCATGGTCTACTAACTATCAAGTTTCTTCAACCATGAGGCTAGTAGGAATGCCAACTGGGCTACTGACCTAAAAATTAAGTATCTAAACACAAGCTCAGTCTTTAGTTCATGGACAAGTGCAACATAAGGGTTAATTTCTACCTTCAATGACTAGACAAATGTGGGATGAGGAACCAAGAGCTCATTACACAGAGTTCTGGATCGGTTTCAAAGCCCCATCTTTCCTTCTTTCACCTCCCTCCTCTTTCCCTTTCCTTCCAGTTCTATCCCTCTTGAACTGCTGTGCCTTAATTTTATCGACCATTTAAAAAAAACCTTACTAAACGTATTAAACAAAAAGGAGTTGCCTATTTCTAATTCTTATGTAATGATATCACACACACAACTTTTATGGTAGCATATAACACATAAATTCAAGCACAAACAAAACATAAAAGCTCATGATTAAAAACATTACATTTCTATCTCTGAATAGAAATCAACAAGAGGTAAAAACAATACATCTAAAGTTTTCTAGATGCTTTAAGCCTGCCCAAAGCCCTCAATTTATTTTTCCTGAATCATTTGCCTTCAATAAAATGAAGAATACTGTTTCTACCTTAAATGTGAATTTCACTAGGAGGCTTCAAACCCTTGATTTACAAAAATTTATTCTTACAAATCTCATTGGGAAGGTGTGTAAGTCTGTAAAATCCTCAAGCAGACAGCAAACTAATTTGTTTTGACTCAGAATGCAGTTCCCCAGTATTGAGTATCACACTGCGCCAATACTTGAGTTTGTCTAAAAGCAGCAAAGCTGGGCACGCAGTCTGACTGCTATCAAAGAATTCCCTTGAAATAGTGCTGAAAATAACTGCAATTGCTGTTAACTATAAGGTTTTCCTAAATGAATAAGGCAAAAATAAGATTGGGGCTATTAATTTTAAATGAAATTGCTTACTTTACTCTTCAAGGCAACTAAGGAAACAGGGAATTACAATACACTCTAGCTGTGCCCAAGTAAATAAAGCCCCCTGCTCGTACCTGAGTTAAGTGTTCATTACCAGCGTTTAGATATTTGATTACAAAAACATGGAGAGCCACACTGTTTGACCAAAACATTTTGGGAGTTCATATAGAATAGAAAAACTTGAAGAAAACTGCCTTTACCTCTGCAACAACCATGATTTCTGAGAACAATAATTTAGAAGCATCCAGAAACTAGAAGTCCACATGGAAAATGAGAGAGTACAGAACCAGATATTAAGAGACCTGGATTCTGAATGTGCCCCTTAGCAGTGATGTTACTATAGATCACAAACCCTCTACACGTCTTTGTCATTAATTGTATAATGAAGGGGGTACACTTTGCAACTTTTATAGCCTTTCTTATCTGTAACGGGTGATTTTAAGGAACAGTGCTCTGTAGGGAAAACAGTAAGGAATGTGGATTCAGTCAGACCCAAGTTCAAATTCAGCTTTTATTTGTATACAGCGCTGTGACTTTGATCAAGTTACTTAATTTCCCTAAGCTTCAAGTGCCTCAAATGCTAATTGTGGACTAATGTAGCTTTTGAAGATGAAAAAAAATCTAAAATATAAATGTTAGTTTTGCTTATAGACTGTAAGGTCTATAAACCCTTACACATAAAGCCAAAACCAAAACTCTAAACACCAAAGCTTTGTACATTTGCAGAAACTCACTTGTTCACAAAACCCAACCTAATTTGACCACAAGGGTTTCAGTAGCTTTTGTGTTTCCTATTTTGGTAAATATCCATACGTTTTGCTGAAGAAATGTAAATATGTTTTCTATGGAGCACAGTCCTAGTCCCCCAGTGGGTGTTACAGAATCCATTCTACATGTATCTTTCATGATACCTTTCAAAAACCTGAAAGAAAAAAGAAATCTGGATTCTAAAGCACACTGGGATCCAAAGGTTTCAGGTAAGAATTATGCATTTATGTTACAGATTTTAATTGTCTAGCATGCATTTTAATTTTTAGAATTTCTTATATTCATAGCTCAAAACCAAACATGACCCATTCAATAAGTAATCCATACAAAATGAAAACACAGAGAACACTGATATATTCCGTTTTGTTTCCTAATTGCTAACACTAAGATTTAATACTCTGTCTCAATTGTTATGTTCATTTATCTTCAAGTACAGACTCAGTGCAAAGAACTGTTAGAAGCTGAGAGTTACAAGAAGAATAAAAGGGAAATATATATATTTTATATATATATAAATTATATATTATATATATCAAGCTCTCTCTATATATATATCAAGCCAAGTACTAGCAAAGTGCAAGGAGAGACAGCTCCTAACTATAAATCTCTGCTCCATTATTATTTTGGGCACTAGGATAAACTGCTTCCAATAGTGTTCATGATACAGTCTGCCACATTCAGCTCTAAATTCCCATCCTATATTATTCCAGGGGTTCTCTACTTTTAAGGCACATCAGAATCACCTAGAGCGGTGGTTAAAATACAGATTGCTAGCCCTCGCCTGGAGTTTCTGATTCAAAGAGTTTGGAGAGATATCTCAGAATCTGCATTTCTAACAAGCTCCCAGGTGACGCTGAAGCTGTTAGTCCAGGGCTCATGCTTTGATAACCACATGGTCTCTATATATTTTAGGCTTTGCTCACCATTCTGGACTCTGCAAACAAACAAAACACATGGAAACAGTATCAGTCCGCACAACGATTTATAGTGTGTTTTGAAAATCCTGTTGCATCACATGCATTTTTATAAAATCCTCTAAATCCTTTATGCATATACATATGTATACCTCTAATATTTTGAATTCCTAATTGCTTTGTACCTAGTTACTTATCCAAGCTGGTTCCCACCTACAAACATTGCTCACTTTTGTTCACTATTACTTATTTAAATATAAAAACCTGTCACTGAATCTTAAATCTCCAACTTACTGTAAACACATGGAGCAGTTTATTGTCTATGAAATTCCTTTTATCAATATCCAGTGAATCCTCAAAGTAAGACTATTCTTTATTCTCTCACACTGAAACTTCATTTCTGGTACCTGCACAATAAGAAAACAAGCTAACAGTGCTACCTCATTTCACTGCTGAATAAGCAACAGATTTGGCAGCATCCCCAGTTGGCTCATAACCCAGAAGCCTTTGCACCAGGAAGGACTGATAGGCATCAGAGCAAAGGCTTCTGGGGAACACAGCCAGCCAGTTATCAAGCCAGGATCCTTAGTGAGACAAAGTGGAGTCAGCTTCAGCCACCTAAATCAGCTATGTCCCACTGGGGTTGGGACCACCGACATTAGAGACCATTTCATCTTCTTCATCTGCTTTCAGCCTCACTGGCACAAGAACCCATTAGAATTCTTCCTTCAAAATCATTTCTATTCACAAGAGAGGTTTAATTGAAACCCTCCACTTTCTTCATGAACTCATCACCTCAGACACATCTAAAGAACTGAAATTTCTCCCTTTCTCTCTAAGCCTGTAAAGTTATTTTGTATTACATTTTTCTCATGTATGCTTCTCCACTCCTTTATTTCATGAATCAAATCTCTTCTCTCTCTGCCTCACTCATTTCACAAACAGCTCCCTGATCAATTCTATATTCACCTCAGGGATCAGTGCTTATCTTTAACCTGTTGACTCTGTTCTTTTAATACTTCATGGCAGAATTTGCACAGGAAGTCAAAAAAGCAAGTTGGAAGGTAATTTCAAGGATATATCTTAGTACTGAAGAAAACAGAAAGAACTGTAAAGCTGTAGAAAAGCATAAGCCATACAGTTTGCTTACCAGAGTACCTCAAGATTAATCATTCTTAGTACAGGCACAGGCAGCATCAGGTTATCTCGGCAAATTACTTAACTTTTCTGAGCTTGCTTTACTTTTGCTGTCCCTAAAATGAAGCAATTACTCCCTATACTTCAGAACTTTTATGAAGATTGGAGGGAAAAGGTATATTAATCCTCAGTAGAATGCCTGAACACCATAAGTATTCTATAAATGGCAACCTGCTACTACTGCTGTTGTTACTGCTAATCAGGTCATTAATACACTAATATACCTGATCTAGATACAAAACTAAATGCTTCAATCCTCCAAAAACAACAACAAGAACTAGGCCACGACTGTGCTTGTCTGACACTAATGAGATTTAGTGTCCAATACAACAACAAATGCCCTGAGTCCAAATACAACCTTAGCATTCTAAACTTCACTGAATAAGCTATAAATTGTGTCACAGTCATTCAAGTAAGTTCATATTTGTAAAATAAAATGCTTATTTATACGAAAGGTATCGAAAAGGAAAATTTATAAATAAAGAAAGCAAATTAGTGGTTGCCAGGGCCTGGGGGTGGAGCAGGGACTGACTGCAATTGGGTTCTAGGAAATTTGGGAGGTAATTGAAATGTTCTAAAACTGGATTGCGGTGATGGCCATACAAGTCTATCAATGTAGTAAAAAACCTTGCATTTTACATGTATACAAGTAAATTTTATGGTATACAAATTATACTTCAATAAAGCTGTTAAAAATAATCTTTCTTGTATTACATGACACATCTCAAAATAAACTACTATTTTTATTTTTATTTTGAAGCATTCCATTATCAGCTCATCATCATGACTGTCAAGAATATGTCCAAGACCATTAATGTATTCCTCTACAGGCAAGCAGGGCTGTTATCATTGCTTTTACCCACAATCATATTGTTTTTGAAAAGACATCTTGAGATGCAGTATCAAGGTCATTAACAGAAAGCATTTATAAGCTAAGATTATGTTCGATGTATGATAGCTTCTTGGTCTGGACAGAAAACATTCAAGTTGGGAATGAATGGTTTTCAAATAGAAATCCATTACTAGTGAATGACTTCTATGCAAACATTTCAAGAAACAGAAAAGCTACTTTTCTTTAAATACTTTTGATGGATTGAAATCAAATCATTAAAGCAGTGGGTCTTTAAAACTTTCCTCCAGAGCAGCAATGCCATAGTCTACATATATAGTGGCTGCAAATGTTAAAAGAAATGTTACGAACAACATTACTATAATTTCACATACATGTATCTGCACAGAATAACCACTAAATATTAATACTTCCTTTTAGAGCATAGACAGCTTTCCCTTGGGATAATACAATTATTTTCATGATTGTTTTAGCATTGTTTAAATACATAGTGCTCACTACAAACTTCATCAATCCATTCTTAAATTTTTGGTAGGCCTATAACTGCTCATTAAATAAAATAAATAACATTATTATGGAACTTCACACTTGCCTATATTCAACCCTTCTTGCCCACAGTTATCCCACACAGAAACTGTGTAGGATCCTTTCTGTCACTCAATCTTCCTCTGAGTCATACTCAGTAAAGCCAAGCTGGGTTGTGCTGGGCTCTGCTCCAGGACCTTGTCATTACCGAACTTCTTTCCATCTCATGCTCTTCCATTTGGTTTAGATATGTACACAGCACTGTAACAACGGAAAATGGTTTCACAAAACTAATAAAAATTATGATAATAATGAGAACCTCAACAGCAATTGTTTATTGAGCCTCATACTATGTTTTGAGCACTGTGCTGAGGGATTCAAAAGCATTATCTCTAATCATGATATATGTTATAATCCTCATTTATAGTAAGAACATGGAAGATTACACAGATTCAATATTACACACTTAGTTAGTAGTAAAGTAGCAGTTAAATTAGAACCCATTCTCTTATCCATTGAATATGCCATGTTCTGAGCTTACCTACTGCAATTTTCATAAATGCATTGTTGAATCACAGGACTCAGTGGATTCTCAAGGTAATCTCATGAGTACATTAATGCTCCACAGAGTGTGAAGAATAGGTTGAACTAGGTCTGATGACCTACTGAGTTTACAGGACATCTAAGAACTATTAGAGGCCGGGCACGGTGGCTCAAGCCTGTAATCCCAGCACTTTGGGAGGCCGAGATGGGCGGATCATGAGGTCAGGAGATCGAGACCATCCTGGCTAACCCAGTGAAACCCCGTCTCTACTAAAAAATACAAAAAACTAGCCGGGCGAAGTGGCAGGCGCCTGTAGTCTCAGCTACTCGGGAGGCTGAGGCAGGAGAATGGCATGAACCCGGGAGGCGGAGCTTGCAGTGAGCCGAGATCGCGCCACTGCACTCCAGCCTGGGCCACAGAGTGAGACTCCATCTCAAAAAAAAAAAAAAAAAAAAAGAACTATTAGATTAAGGTTATATTACCTTACCTCCTTGATCATTAATTTTCTCATCTGTACAACAGTGATGATCTGTCTTCCATTATTTGTTCAGATATTGTGAGGCATAAATGAAATCATACATGTATGTATTTTTTTAGCCAATTAATATGTTGCAAAATCTATAATTGCATTGGTAAATAGGTCACCTGGAAAAATAACTTCAGATACTCACATAAGCTTATGACTAGACGAGGTGAAAAGTTTTTTATAGCATTAGGTGTTCCCAGTTTCCATCCTGAAGAGCTAAAAGACAATATACAAGCAAATTCCACCTTTACATTTTTCCTGGGTTTATTTTGATTAATGTTGAGGCAAGCACTTAGTTAAAAAGTATTTCCTTATGAGATTAATGGTCTCTACCAACTGATAATTTCAAATCTTTAAGAATTTTGGGAGAGTAAAAATTATATCTAAATTTGAAAGGATTTTCTTAGTGCGTGTTCTGGCTGTGTCTGCAAAATAAAATTAGTAAGAATCTGAAAAGATTCTCTTCTATTTCCACTAATCCCATGCTTGTATTTATTAGCAATCAGTCTATCTTATTTTTAAGATTAACCAATTTATGAGATTTTATGTTGCAGAGTTTGGGATTACAAATTTATTAGAGTTGGAGAACAAGTATGCTTCCTTGGAAAGGCATTACAAATCACAGATTATTCAAACTAGAAGGAACTTTTCATGACTGTAATCCCAAGCTGAAAAACAGAAATGCCTTCAGAGGGCAGGCCAGTAACATAAACAAGGGGTATAGGCTAGATGAAGACAGTATGGAGTGACAGGGGCCATCATGACCATTTGGAGCACAGGCAATCCACAAAGGCATCCCAAAGAATCCAAATGCAATACCAAACATGTTTGGAAATTCTACTGAGCTCAGTGACACAAGTTTCCAAAGTTTAAAACTGGAAATTAAAAACTGAAGTATCTAAGGGCCAGAAACATGAAGTGGTTTTATCTTGTGCTTCACTTGACAGTATATACATATATATATATGTTAAGTAACTACAGTGTGCCATCCCATTTCTGGGCTCCAAGGATGTAACATGGAGCAACAGAGAAATTGACTTTGTTTTCATGTAACTTACCATTTTCTGGGGGAAGTATTTGTTAACCAATAACAGTCAAAACATAGAAATTCAAACTCTGATGGATATGGAAAAAATGTACACAGCACCACAAACCCAAACACTGAGAAGTGGAAGCACAATTCCAACCTAGGAATGCTGGGTCCAATCCATGTTGGAAGAAACAAGGGAGTGTCTTTTTTAGCATATTACCTACAACCACTAATTTTCACATATTCAATGCTATGTGAGCGAGAAGAAGACACATATACTATAGTCCTACCCTATATTAGTTCCTTAATAAATATTTGGTAAATGATGAACAACAACAAAAAACCTGAAAACCAATCCATAGAAACTTGTATTAATTGCTAGAATAAAGAATCAGAAAGCATTTGATATACTTTCAACAATTTTCTATTAAAGACATTAATGTTTAAGGGAAAAGAGGGAAATAAGTCAGGAAGTAAACCATTGGAAAATTGAGGGAATGTTTCTTCAAAATGGAAATTTGATTCAAGAGGAACAAGCAGATGCTACTTAAAAATTTGAAACTAAAAACAAACAAAATACTCAAGTACAAGATGGGGAAAACTTTCTACGTATGAATCAGCTAGAAATGCTTTAGGTATAGGTAGTTGTGTTTAATAAAAATTTGAATATAGAGGTTGGATACAGTGGATCATCCCTCTAATCCTAGCACTTTTGGAGGCCAAGGCTGGTGGATCATTTGAGCTCAAGGGTTCAAGACCAGCCTGAGTAACACAGTAAGACCTCATCTCTACAAAAACTACAAAAATTAGCCAGATGTGGTGCCATGCACCTGTAATTCCAGCTATTTGGGAGGCTGAGGCAGGAGGATCACTTGAGCCTGGGAGGCGGAGGTTGCAGTGAACCAAGAGTGCACCACTGCACTCTACCCTGGGCACTAGAGTGAGACCATGTCTCAAAACAAAACAAAACAAAACAAAACAACAAATCAGAAGTGAATATAGTAGCAATACAGTATTATTGAAAGAACTATCATGATACTAAGGCACACTAGTCTCTAAAAGAGAATGTACCCATGACCATCATGAGTATGGGTATACAGTATATTAAAAATTACCAAAGAGCTGTCTATATAAACGAAACAAAACTGCATGAGAGACTTCTGCTAAAAATGAGTTGATGAAACAAATAGCTAAACAACACAGTGTACAGAGAGTGAGCATGAGCTCTGGACTTACATAACCCTGCATTGCAGCACTTCAGTCCATTGTCTTGTTTTGGGCAAGTTGTCTAATTTCTCTGTGCCTCATTTTCTCCATATGAAAAATTGGGATGATAATAGTAGCTACTTTATCAGATTGCTATGAGAATTAAATGAGATCACATATATGGTATATAGTTAGACAAATATTTTAGTAGTTATCATTATAATCATCATCATCAATAATTGATCATTAAAGACAAGGCTAAAAAGTAACAATTACTATTTCCCTTTATCAAAGATTTCTTTGGAGAAGAAATTGTTTCTAGGTCCAGAGGAAAAATGAAGAAAAAAAAAGTGAGCCTAGTATGAGCAAGAGAAGTTGTTAATATTATATTCTTCCTTTCATGATGATAAAGCAATGGATTAAACTACAAAAACAAGTTTTGAAATCTGTTAACAGGAGTCAAGAAAGAGGGAAAAGCTGTCAGAGATGATTTAAAAACTCACTAGCAAGGGTTTGCTGAGATATTCTTTAATAACCTCTAAGACCATCTAGCAGAGAATCTCACTCTTGAAAAGACAAATAAATGTATACTTGAGCCATTTTCCATCCATCACCCTGACGATAACCCTTAGGAATCCAGAAGATGGAGCACTGCTCTATTATGATAGATGACTTACATAGTACAGGACTTCAGTGGCAGCACCAAAAGATAAGACGAACCTTAGATGAGAAAGGGTCACTCAGAAAGAGTATCCTCCTCTTTGATGATCAGTGTTTTTGCTTTTACACTTCAGGATAAAGGAGCTAGTAATCTGTTTGTTCAACTTGATTCACCTGTCTGCACAACAAATTTGGTATATTCACCAAAATATTTCAGCATTGGTTCTTCTGATCTCCATTTTCTAAGGGTGTGAGTTGCTTAAAACTATCATGATTATATAATGAATAGAATATGAATTTTAATGGATACTCTTCAAATATCAGAATTTTCGGAAACAAGTTATTATAATTATTTAAAAACACTCAAACACCCAAACACACATATACATAATGCTTCTAAGTGCCTAAATTCTTTATTTCTGGAAGTTTTTTCTCTAATTATTGTTATTGGAAAGGACATGGGCTACACTCTTTTAGCTGTTATCTATCAGAAAGAAAATACTTTTATTAAGTTGAGCATTTCCCACCAAAAGCCAAACGGAAGGGAAAATAATTATGTTAATGCCTTAAGCAAACCAACAGAAAGGCAAAGGCTAGATAAATTTATGAAGTATGTAAAAGGTGTCAAGAAGTTAAAAAAGATAATTCATTCACGGTGAGCTTATTTTATTTATTTATTTTATTTATTCCTTTCCATGAGGACAGTTTCAAAGTAACATCTATTTATTTTTATGCCATTCAGTGCTACATAAACAAGGAATCACTTAGTTCTCACTTAGTTCCTTTTTTTCCAATAAGAGAATATAGGTCTCCATACTAAGTAATGGTAAAACATCTGGAAAGCAAAATCAGGCAAGTTATAATTTTTCAAGTCACATTTTCCTTTTATGAAGAACAAAAAAATCTGAAGTAAAATTTTGAAGAAGAGAAAAATGACTTTTTCCTGACCAAGGCTAAAACTATTTTTAAAAATCATAGCATACTTTCTTTCACATTATTTCTAAAGCTTTTCAGATCTATAACAAGAAACACTGCTCATACACGTGTATGATGGAGTTCACATTACATTTTTATAAAGCTAGGTATTAAATGAATGACTACAAACTTTGAGCAATTCTTTCATTTTGCACTGTACCATACACTATGGGGGAATAAGATTTTCATCTAACATTCAGAACTGAAAAAAAGTTACATTAAGTACAATCCATTTGCTCAGAGAGGAACTCACTGAATTGATCTCCCAGCCAAAAAAAAAAACAAAAAACAACAACAACAACAAAAAACCACTACTCTTACTTTTCTAAGTGTCTTTGGGCATACTTTTCTAAGCTTTGATATCCTCCAAAAGTTCCAAAATAAAAGAGTAGCAATTACTGAGAATGAAGACCATGATTCACATAAAGTTCTGTACTCAACAGTGCATGCAGTGTATACTCTAAGGTTCATTCCAAGGCATATTTTCTTATTTCTCTCTGCCCACTGTCATAATGAGTTGTCAACACAGGCTTAGCAAAATGGTACCTGTCACTTTCAGATGTTTAATATTTCTCTGTGAAGGATATGGTGACACTCTGTCAAACCAGCACAAATCTAATCTAAGGCTATCTTCTCTGACTCGCTTTAATATAAAATGTGTTACTTAGTCACCAGTGATTTAGGTAAGGTGGGTATTAGGAAGATGGAAGTGTGGAGCTGTGCTTCCTTTTACAGCATGTTTGCCAGCCACCTGCAGGCATAGTAGCTTATGACCAACTGACCCTATTTTCCATCTGTAGCAATAACTCCAGAGGAACAAAACTTAGATTTTGCATTTTTCTTTTTTGTCCTGACCATATTTTCTTCTTTCTTTTCAGTCCAGACTTAGAAGCATTGTCAAAACCATAATTTACTGATAAAACTGGACCATTAAGATGATGTACAGTATACCCAGAAGATATGTTTTTTCCTCACATTATCTCCTTATTCCTTGGCCAAGATCTGGTGAAAGCTTGATATTACCATAATACAATTGTTTCCGAAAATAGTCCAAGTATTTTGCTTAACTAGAGTGTATTTGTCATCACTGGCATTCAATCCAATTAACCAAATTAAACTGACTGGCTGATACTATAATTACTTCATGTTCAAAGAAGTACAATGTTACTTAACAGTAGGTAGAGTCTAAAAGTGAGAAAATGAAACTAAATATTACAAGGTCAATAACATTAGATCTGTTTTGATGCATATTATAATCCCATAAAAATAATGTAAACTATTTACTTATGCTTTGGCTGGGCATAAAGCATAAGTGAATACCTTACATTATTTTCTCTCCACCTCTATGTAGAAGTGAATTAAATTACATCTATCTTAAAGCAAATCTGTTGAAGTTTAATTTACATTTATGATCTTTAGAAAGGCAAAAGTAATTAATATTATTTTATTTTTGATTCAGGTGAAAGTAGTATATTTTGGTAGTAAATTGTCACTAATTTCTTCTTTTTATATGAACTCTCATCCTTTCATAGGCTGGAATAAAAGACTGCAAAGACACAGATATTTTCGCAGTGTCCTACCACCAACTTCTGCCTATCATTCTGCTTCTAACCGCTAAGTCATAATAATTAAACACTTGCTTTTGGTCATGTTTTTCATTGTTTCTAATTCCTCTTATCCCTCCCCAATTACGTGCAATAACCAAATGCACTCCATGAAGCTGGATTCATAATGAAAGTGTTTACTTTACTTATGATTAACTTCCCTGCATAATTAATGTCACCAATCCTCTGGGCAGCCTTATTACATCTATTCTGTTTTAACATACTATCTGTCAGCTGAATACATTTTCATATTTTAGGGGTGGGGAAAAGACAGAAAAGCTCCTTGCTGACTCCGAATCTAAGATTATGTTTATCAAAAAGTATTTGCAATCATATTAGCTATTTTCATTGCTTATATAAAGTGCTATATTAGCTGATCCTCTACTGAGAAGATAATGATTAAATTACAAATGTAAATAGGCTCCTATCAGAAACCACTGGCAACACCTTGAGGAGTCTGTAACAAGGATCTAAGGGAACAGAGGGCAGGAAAGACACACAGAGCTGGCAATAGGGGCAGCAGTGAGATCTGACCACAGGGTTCAGGAATTCTCATTTCCCCTGGAAGTCTTCATGAGGGACACACCAAGATCTTTTATTGCAGGTGTCATCTCAGACCTCTCATCTGCCAGCAATGCCCAGATCTGTCCACTTAAACCAAGCCACCTGGAAAAGGGGCTGAAAGGTTGATGTGCTAGTTCTGCTTTCTCTGAAGTCTCCTCAGAAAGTACTCCTCAGCCTGAGCTCATGCTGTTTGCCTTAAAAGGATAAAATATCTGTAGGAAAAAAAAAAAAAAAAACTGTAGCTGGCTGCAGAGACATCACATACCAGAAGGAGAGACGCTACAAGCCCAGGATTGCTCTTCCACGAGGCGCTCTTCATTGTTTCACCTTCAACTTAGCATTGGATAGCAGGAGCTGGGACGCAAAGAAATTATCTGGCTACAGAGGCAGCTGCCCTCAGCGAGAATTAAAAAACAGACAGACAAAAAAAAAAAAAAAAACTTGGGACGAAGGCTGATCCTAGTGTGTGTCACATTTGAACACTGGCCAGGAACCCTGGCTGGCAGGAAAGGGGAAACATACTTACCCATTGAACAGAGCTTCTGCCACTTTTGTGTGCCCCAGGTCCTTAACAGGTAACCCCAGAGATTAAAGTGACACTGACAGATTCAGACGCAAGGGGGATTGCAGAGCTGAAGCTGCCTGGCTCCACTGCAAGCCAGGGATTTGGGTTGCTCAAAAAGAAAGGAGAAAGGTGCTTTCCCAAAGAACAGGAATTCAAGTAGTCTGTAACAATCAACACTGAATGGGTCATAGCAGAGGTTCTCAACCCTGGCTGAATATTATAATCACTTTGGGAGTGCAGATAATATACCTATACCTCAGGTCTACCCCAGAACAATTAAATCATAGTCTCTGGAGGTGGTGCCCAGCAAAGATATGTTTTAAAGTTCCCTAGGTGATTGTAACATACAGCTATGTTTGAGAACCAATGGGCTAGGTAGAGAAATGATCACTTGTTTAGGAGAATAAACAAGAAGGCATCAACTAAACTGTCTACATGTATAATTTGGCAAAAAATCCAGCTATGCTTTTGCAGGCCCCTAGTGCTTAAAGGTTTTAGCCAATAGAGACATTCAACTCTTTAGATGAACATTTTATCCTGGTCTTTTGTTTAATATCACTCACAAACGTACACACACCATACAAACACACACACACACACACACACACACACACGCACACCCCTTGTCATCTTCCTATCAGAGTGGTTCTCAAATTTTGCTGCACTTTAAAGTTACCTGGAGACTCATTAAAAATTACTGATATGTAGCTTCCAACCCCCAGACATTCTGATTTTAATTGGTTTGTGGTACAATCTAGGAATTGGATTTTTATGTTCCCCAGGTGATTCTAATGTGCAGGAAAGTTTGGGAACTGCCATCCTACATTATTTCTTCCACTATTCCCAGTGTCATTCTGCTTCCTATTTAACTATTGGTGAACAGATATGCCCCAGAGAACAACCTATATGTTATTCATAAAGTTTTCCTGCAACTACCTAATCCCCATGGCCCTTTGGACAGTAAGAGAGCCTAGCAGTCAAGGAGAAAAGCTCTGGAGCTGAAATGCAGGATCAACCTTGTGTGACTGTGGGCAAGTTGCTTCACTTCTTCGCGCCCCAGAGTTCTTTTTATCATGCTGTGAAATGGGGATAATCCGGAATCTTCCTCACAGGGTTGTGTGCATCCTAAAAAATAGATGATCAGGCTGGGTGCGGTGGCTTACAGATGTATTCCCAGCACTTTCTTTGGAGGCCCAGATGCTGGAGAATCATTTGAGACCAGAAGTTCAAGACCAGGCTGTGCAACCGAGACCCTGTCTCCATAGAAAATTTTAAAAATTATCCAGGTGTGGTGTTATGTGCCTATAATCTTAGCTACTCTGGAGGCTGAGGTGAGAGGATCACTTGAGCCCAGGAGTTTGAAGCTGCAGTGAGCTACTGTTGTGTCACTGCACTCCAGCCTAGGCAGTAAGACAAAGAACCTGTCTCAATCAATCAATCAATGAATCATTCAGTCAATGAAAGAGGCAATCTATATAAAGCACAACAGCAGTGCCTGGCACAGAGTTAGTGCTCCATAAATGTTACCCAATCTGATGATGATAAGTAGTGTGATTCTTGACCCTTTTTATCCAGAAACAGGAGGCACTGAGTTGTTGCCCTTATTCTTGTCCTCTGCACTGTGGGCTGCACAAATACCACCAAGTCCTCACTGATGTCAGATTAAGGAGTATTTCAAAGGGACAATACAATGCATTCAAAACAAGCACTGGTCTAAAGGGAAACTATCTTCAGTATAGCTCCCTAAGAAGACAAGCCTTCGATATACTCCAATTTGCATGTCTCTTCTCTATGGCAGTCTTCATCCATAAAGTACTATCTTACTTGCAAGTTCTTTTCCAGTCTTGTCACCTGTTTACCTGCACACAAAGTCTATCAGTATTTTCCAGCTTCCTTGCAAATATGGCATAGCTTTACCAATACCCATCTCGTTTTGCCCTTTCTTGTCCCCTCAATATGCATTTCTTCTTCTCACTCTACTCTCCAGCTTTTTTCATTGCTTATAAAATTCACGCTTAAAATACAGGCAGCCTCCAGAAGCTGAAAAACAACAAGGTATGGAGTCTCCTCTAGAGCCCCCAGAAGGAAAGCTTATTGAATTTTATAAGCAATAAAAAAAGCTGGAGAGTAGTATGCTTATAAAATTCATTCAGAAATAAGAAACTTTTGAGAGTGTACTATTAGTTCCATCTTGTGTTAAACATCTGTTTTGTGTAGCTGAAGTGTTGTGCTATTGTTTATATTTACATGACAGTTTTGGAGGGAGAACATTCCTCTGCTCTTACGAACAAAATTATACTTACAGAGTTCAAACAGGTTGCACGCACTGAACTTCTCAGCAAATAAATGTTAAGGAGATGCTGAGGAACACAGTCATTACAGAAGATGGTGAGAGGGAAGCAGAACCGGCGTCAGAACAGAGTGCGAGGAAGCAGAGAAGGGCTGTCGGGGAAGGGGTGGCAAACAGTACCAGCTCAACAATTCAGATTAGGATTCAAAATGCCAAGGATGTGATTGCATAATAAGCTGTTGAGCATACTGGTAAATGCTGCTCTCAGCATGTGCTTATTTATCACATTGTCTTGCGTTCTCTGAGTTTGAAAGGTTCAAGTTAGAGGATCTGGAATGCTAGCAACAGACCCAGTCTCTTGGGATGGGCGGCAACACCTATGGTAGAGATGGCAGAAAGAGCAGCATCCTGGAGTTCGAATATGGTTGCTAGGATACCATGGAGACCCTCCACTGCTAGGCAGACAGAAAAAAAAAAAATGTGTCCATATGCCTTATAACCTGCAAACAGCAACAATAGAAACATCATCTGTGTTCTTCTACCCTTTCCCATTAGGAATCCAAAGAACAAGTATCAGGAGCTTGGAAATGTGGCCCAGTAGAGCAAGGAAGCTGGTCATTTATATTCTCAGGCAGTTTCTAGAGCCATTCTATTTAAGGGCTTACCAGTATCTTCATTATAAGATCCATTTTGGGGACATGCAACTTGACTGTGCTTCAAAATGCCCTAATAGGGTTTTAGCCCCCTGGTCTCATACATTTTTATAAATGCTTCCAGGACTTCAATTCTACTGCATAAACTATAATGTCAAATTAACAAACAACCTTAAATTGAAAACTCTATTAGAATAACATTAGGTTGGAATTTAACTCCTCTACAAAAACAAGAAAGATGACTTTCAAAAAAACAACTTCAGGTTCAATTCTCATGATGTTCAGTTTGCCTAGGTATGTGAGGAATCTGCAGTGCTAGTCTGTGGCATGAAATTCGATTATTTTCAATGGGAACATTTGGAAGTGAGTGGAAAAAGGAACCTGGAACTGGTTTCTTTAAGACTTCTAATCATCTGCTGTTTGCTTAAATTAACTACTCTTACCTAGTTGGTATAGTTATGACTATCAACAGGACTGTGATGGTGGGGGTTAGAAAGCTGAACTGATATTCTGGCATTCAGAACTGTATTAGTGGGTAACTATTAGTCCTTGGTGTAAAACATACACACACACGCACACACAGACACACACACACACACACACACACACACACACACAAATGAGCCTTAGCTATTCTAAAACCCAGAAGAATGCCCTCTCACCTACTTTATCAAATCATAGAAACTGAGATTCTCCTTCTCACTGGCCTAAACTTGCTTTTCCACAGTTCCCACTACAGTACTTTAGCACAGCCACCAGTTGCTGCCAATTCCCAGAGAGGCCCTGCTTTCTTTTTCTGTCCTGTCACTTTGCTAATTGCTTGTAATATGTTTCCCCAATCCCTATCTCTATCCCTCCCTCTTTCCTCTCATTTCCACTCACCTAAATCACAGCTATTTAACCCTTCTACTTCCACATGAGTCTCTGACACCATAAAACTAAACAGGCTTGATTGTATTTTGCCAACTAGTTGTCTTAGTTATCTCCCCTGTGACTTCCCTTACTCTATCTACTTTCTAGAATATTTACTTGTGCAGTATTGTTAACCCCTTGTTCACTCCTGGATGGTAGGACCTATGTAGCTCTTACCTCTAATGCCTTACAATATTTTGCACATCACAGGCAATCCCATAGAAGTATTGAACTGAGCTGCAGAGCACTTTTGGAATTAAATTTCTACCTTTCAAGACATAGTATGTTTTTATATTATGCCATCTATGATTACACTAGAATTCTAGAATTCTCTCAACTTCCAACAGAATGTAATATAGAGTTTTTAGGAACATTTTGTTTTTCTTGAGATATATTAGTATAAAGTCTAAAAGATCAAATAATCTCTTAAAATTAATGCCTCCCTAAAAATAAAAATAAATATTTTTATCCTCAACTCCTCCAAAGTACTTCAGGTATGGTGGCTCACACCTGTAATCTCAGCACTTTGGGAGGAGCAGGTGGGCTGATAACCTGAGTTCAGGAGTTCAAGACCAGCCTGGCCAAAATGGTGAAACCCCATCTCTACTAAAAAACAAACAAACAAACAAACAAAATACAAAATTAGCCAGGCATGGTGGCATGTGCCTGTAATCCCAGCCACTCAGGAGGCTGAGGTGGGAGAGCTGCTTGAACCCGGGAGGTGGAGGTTGCAGTGAGCCGAGATTGTGCCACTGCACTCCAGCCTGGGTGACAGAGCAAGACTCCGTCTCAACAACAACAACAAAGAAAAAAAAAGGAAACAAAATAGAACATGTCACAATTCTCTGAAATTCAGCAACAGCTTACAAAAATACAAAGAAACTAACAACTTTTAGGAACTCAAGTCTATATAATCCAACTGAAATAACTGAAACCCTGTGACATTAAAATGGAAAGGATTTGGGAATATTTTCAAAAGATAAGGGGTTTAGATCAAAATTTCAGGGACTGAATGTTCCAACATGATATAGAATCAATTTCAGGAATGAAACTTCATGAATAAAATTACTTAAGTCCATAAGAACTATTCTATATAGGCAATCAACAAGCTATCTGATCTCATATAATGAATGCTTAGGTTTTGTTTTTTCATTTTAAGGGTTTATTTGCACAATTTATTTCCAAATATAGTTTAGTAGTTTTACATTCTCAAGGAGTTATTTGGTAGCAGTGGAATATAGATTCCAATTTGCTACATCAGTTCTTTGCTTCACATAAGTACTGTATACAGATTGTGAAAGAGATCAATAAAAACACTCCTCCTACCTCATAGTTATAGTAGGAGTGTCCTGTCTGTGTGCTGGAATCTGACAGAACCTTCCCTCCAATTCCCACATTACAGGAAAAATTCCAAACCAAAAATGTTAAGATGATTCAAGTTATTAAGTTAATTTATATTTTATACTATTTTTAAACAACCAAATTTACCAAGAAAACAGAACTAAAGAAAAAAATTATAATCCTCAGAAGGCAACCTCAGTAAGCAAAAACTAAACAGATATATTTGCATATATGAGATAAATGAACAGAACATTAGTGGGGCAGTTACCTACATCTAAAAAAAAAAAAAACAGAATCAAAAACTAGCATGAATGTGAGCTGGAAATTAATGTGTCTATTTAGATACTTTCATTTTAACTTGAACTCACAATAATCTATATGTGTGTTTAAGAAAGATGGCTACGTTTAAGATGTAGTAAAGATGAAATATAAAGACACAAACACTTGTTGCCAGTAAGTCTGTGTAATCAAATTATTCATAGTGAAATACATTGAAATGCAAACAAGTCTTCTTTGGTTTGGCAGGTTTTCTTAACTCTTTGTGGAGCTACCTTGTACAACCATTCAAATAACATAAGATTTATTCATTTTGAATACAATGTACTTCTATTTTCCCTAAGAAAGGTACACTTTCTACTACTCAAGCCAATTTTTTTCTAGTTTTCTTTATGTAAGTGTGAAAAAAGAACAGATGTTTTTCCAAAATTATTTAAGCTTGGAAGGCATTCTATCATTTTCCTCAATAAAATACTTCAGAGTCACCCAAAGCATCATGGCAATATCTTAAGAGCTGAGTCCTTTAAAATACAAGTTATTAGTAAGAAATCAGTGTCAGGACACACAGCATTGTTTGATAGATAAAATTTGTAATATAATGGGACGCTGTAAATCATTTGCCACACCAGCTTTATTTTCCACTCTGGACCTTTTCTGTTTGTTAGTTTTTCAATCTAGTTATTAAACTTATCACATTGTATAGCTCATTCCCTACTGCCTAGAATCTTGTAAATCTCTGATGGAATGTTTAACTGGAGTTATCAGCTGGCTTGAACATGCTTCACTATGAAACCTATTTAAATGGTCTTTTTGTAAAAGCAGAGTTTGCTCTGTGTCACTCAAAAGTCCTGCAGATACGAAAACGAGATCCTATGGAATGTTTAAAGATGCAGAGAGCTGTCTTTGAGTTATTTTTTCATTATGCAAAACTTGGCCCAGGAGAGATGGTCCTGTACCTCGTTAGCTAAAACAGTCAGGCATGTCAGGACTGCAAATTAATTTACCAGAGAAAGCTGAAGTTTATTCAGATCACTCAGGGTTCTAAGGCAGACCTAAGTCTGCTGAACTATTAGGGCAATTTGGTGAGGTCGGAATCTCAGAAATGTTTATCCTTATTGTCTCTTTCCGCCTCCCTCGCAGAATACAAACTCCTCCCTAAACTAAGCCTGCATGAACAGCAAATGTTCCATGGGAATCAACATGTATAGGTATAACTTTAAGTTTTCAAAAGTAATAATTGGTACACACTGTGATTCCCCCCAAAAAATATCCAATAAATACAAGTAGAGATAATCGAGTATTTACTTTCTCCTTATATTAACTTGTTGTGTTTATGAAGTGGAGGGTTTCGACGGACCTTGTATTATTATGTAACACGTGCCATCCAGCCAATGTGATGTCGTTAGTAGTAGAGTAAGCAGTAACATCCTTGGTTTTATCAATTATGTTATTATCTATTAATTTAAAATGCCGTCTTTTGGGCGCTCTCCCACATTCTCTGTTAACCTCATGTTCCTGTAGCTTTACTCTCTATACGAACTCTGAGTTGAGTGTTGTATAACAAGTTTCATTAAATTTTTTCCATCCAAGTTATGAAGCCCACTAACATCAGAATTGCACAGTTCTCTCAAAGGCTAGAACAATGCCACAGTGGTTGCATTAGAAGCCAAGAGTAAGGCAAACAATGGGTCCACGTTTTAAGTAAGATAAGTGTGCTTATCTGTATCTAACCCTGGAAACAAGCAACCACGTCTTGGGAGATGGAGATGCTCCATTAGTAACATTATGCACGTTCCTTAAGGAAAACAAGCAATCTTCTGCCTCATATGTTATGAAAAAATATTTCTTCAAAATCAACAGACTAGTCTTCCATTTATGGATTGTAAATGTCATCCAATTCAGGAAATCAAAAATTCTTCCTTTTTCTATGTGTATTTGCTTATGTTTCACACTTTGATGATGACAAGAACGTCAGGTTTGAAGGGTACCAGCGTGAAGCGCCAGCAGGTAGAGAAATCCGGGAGAGCCACAAAAGCATAGAAAGTATGGGTGATATCAGACGCATTTCATTTCAAGTCTGATGAGCCTGCATTTAGGATTTTCCAGCTGGGCTGGTTTGCCAGGGTTTTTGGGAGACAGGGGGGCTTTTTATTTCTTCTCTCACACTCACACACACGGTCGGACACACACCTGGGACGCATTCAAACTCTACGTACACTAGGTGGCTTATACGAATGTATATGTATATTTAAAAATAATACCTTGACATCTGACAAAGACACGAAGGCAACGTATGTGCAGTGAGTCTGGCTCTGAGAAACGTGCACAGCCCCGCAAGAAGTGCCCGTTAAAATGAAACATTTCTGAGGATGAGGACAGACATGGCAAGCGGGAGGGGCGGGGGCCGACAGACAATACAGAGACCCGCAGCTCCCCACCGCCAGGGCGCCACATGGACCCGGCGCGTCACCCCTGCTTACTGTGGGCTCTTGGGGTAGAAGGGCAGGGTCACATGGCTGAGATCCTGGATGTCGAAGGCGGTGGGCTCGGCGGAGATCGCCTGCCGCTTGGTGCGCGGCTCGCCCTGCAAGGTGCTCGCGCTCTGCTTCTGCGCCTGCTGGGTGGCTGGTCGGATCACCGAGCGGTACTTGTCCAGCTCGTTCTGCAGCTTCTGGATCAGTTCGTCCTTCTGATCCAACTCCAGCTCCAGCTCGTCGATGAGAGCATCCCGCTGCCTCAGCTCCTCGATCTTCTCCTGGAGCGCGTACTGTAAATCCCGCAAGGTGCCCATGCTCCTCCGGGCTGCCGGGGGCTCCTTCCTGCCGCTGCTCCGCGTAGTGGGGCTTCCTCCCCTCTCCGATCAACTTTCCCCAAAGTCGCCGCTGCCTCCCGAGTGCCAAAGCTTCCTACTTGAGACCAAAGCCAGCCCTGGCTTCTGAGCATGCCCAGTCCGCCGGCTTCAGCCACCCAGAGTTTCAGTGCAGATTCCACTTCTCTGGGCTGGCTGTGAGGCTCAGAGTGAGGAGAGCAAACCAGCAGGTCCAACCCGGGATTAAGCCTGAGACGCGGTGGGCGCCGCGGCACGGGGTAGAAGAGCCGGGAGGCGCGGTGGCCGGGGAGCGGGAGGAGGGGACGTGAATGGGGGCTCCGAGGCAGCGGCTGGGCTGTCAGGGTCCCTCGCGCCGGGCGCCCAAGGAAGCTTGCGGGGCTTGCGGGGAGCCTGATAAGCCTCCGAGGCGCGCCGGGGGTGTGCGGGCGGAGCGAGGAGGGAGCTCTACTTCGGGGGTGGGGAGGTGGGAGGGAGGGGACAGGGAGGACCCCGGGCAAACTCCGGAGGCCTCAGCTGACTCCAGAGCCGACCAGCCTGGAGAATGTTGGGCTACGATCCTAGCGACGTACGAGGCATAGGGGACTCTGTATCATCAAAGCTCTGAGTTCTGGAGGTATTTTGACGGCCGGCCTCACTAAGGAAAGCTCCCGAGCGGTGTGGCCGAGCTGTCGCTTCTCCCACACCACCTTTCCCACCAGGAGCGCCTCACACAGGTGGCTAATGCTTGCGAAGAAACTTGCCTTTCAGGAGCTGCGAGCGAGTCGGCGCCCGCGAGGAATTTCCCCTTTCAGCCTACTACCTTTGGGAAAGCGTTGTGGGGTAGGGGGTGGGGGTTCTGATTTTATTCCCCCGAGGCGTTGCTACTCTTTACCTGCTCCAGATACTCTCCTTTCT
This sequence comes from Theropithecus gelada, assembly GCF_003255815.1. Lineage (NCBI taxonomy): Eukaryota > Metazoa > Chordata > Mammalia > Primates > Cercopithecidae > Theropithecus > Theropithecus gelada. Next base: position 83,119,064 of record NC_037677.1, read on the forward strand.
GCCCCTTCCAAACTCTGATCAGGGAACTCTTTTAGGGCAAAGGCCAAAAACGGATTTGGGCCCTAGCAGGCCATTCAGCTTCCCCATGAGCCCTCCGCCTTGAGCTGGTGCCTGGGAATAGTTCTCTGATGGGCCTTGCTTCTTCCATTGGCTGAATTTGGCGGGGAGAGGGTGGGGGTTAAAAATCATTCCCGAGCTCCAAAAAGTTCATCTTGAAACTGAACCATACCTTTGAAAATATTACTTTCCTCACAATCAAGCTGTTAGGAATGTGTATTTCCACTTGAATGGCCAGGAAGACATCCTGACACAAACTTTAAAGAAGGGGGAAAATCGTGAAGGAGCCAGGGAGACTACGCAGGCTGCAGTGAATTGTACACTGTACTGCAGTCACCCCCACCTCTACCCACTCCCATCCCCATCCCTGCCCGCTCAATATTCCCCAAAATGATCACAATTAGGTAACTTCCTTTCTATCCAAGTATTACTCTCCCATCATGGGAACACATGTATAGAATCTTTAAATATCTGCCTAATACATACCTAAATTCCTAATATTTGCTTAAGACATTAACAACTCATCCGATTTTATAGCATCTTTATTGGCAGACTTTCTTGGGCACTCAATATTATAATCCTCAATGCTCTATGTGGTCATTCCTTAACACTAAAACAAAGTGGATAGAAAATAAAATTGAATTGCAATGCAATTCTAAAGTTAACAAAGAATAGTATCAAAATAACTTGCACACAGTTGCTTTTGAATACACAATTTTTTGTATTTAAGCTAGAGACAGAGGAAGGGAGGAAAAGAGGGAAGGAGGTCAAGGTATGTTAACAAGCTTGTTCATTTAAAGTGTGGTTGTTTGTAATTACAGGACTAAATGACAAAATATATGCAGTCCTAAATATTCTTTTATGTAGATGATTATCTAATAATTCTCTTAATGCCGATTACACAAGACACTTCATTTTTCTGCTTTCCAACACAGACTTTCAGAAGTGCATTTATTTCTAAATGTGATATATAAAATGGATCATTCTCAAAACATTTTCTTTTGCAATGAAGAAATGAGCAACTTACAAATATTGAAAATAATAATAGCTCTGAATTATTGTTGTTTTAATTAAAAGTAAACCAAGCAGAAGTACTGTGACTTTGTATAACTCACTGTATTCTAAAAAAACTTCCATGAAAATGTCCTTCTTCTGGGCAAAAGGCCAAATTCTTATTTAACCTGTGGGAATTCTTTATTTCCATGGGAAAATGTTTGATACAAAATGACTTTTTTCTATAGATCTATTATTGAGGTTCCTGAAGCCATGAGTTTATGTCTAAAAATATATCAGATACAATGTATACAGGACATAATTAGACAACTGCTAAGTTGGGTTCAGAATTCCAGGATTTTCTCTTCCTTTTTTTCCTTTTTTAGTTTTTCTTTTCTTTTCTTTTCTTTTTTCTGTGACAGAGTTTTGCTCTTGTCACCCAGGCTGAAGTGCAGTGGCACAATCTCAGCTCACTGCAACCTCCACCTCCTGGATTCAAGTGATTCTCCTGCCTCAGCCTCCAGAGTAGCTGCGACTACAGGCACCTGCCACCATGCCGGCTAGTTTTTGTATTTTCAGTAGAGACGGGGTGTTACCATGTTGGCCAGGATGTTCTCGATCTCTTATCTCATGATCTGCCCGCGTTGGCCTCCCAAAATGCTGGGATTGCAGACATGAGCCACTGTGCCCAGCCATCTCTTTCATTTTTAAAGTGAAAACAAATATTTTAAGTAAGTTTTTCATTGACGTTTTAGAGTTTATTTAGGGTTTAAATGGGGTCACTTAATGTTTTTGAGCAGCACAAAATAGAGAAGCTTCTTCCTCATTTGTAGAAAGTCTGTCTACATGTACAAAGGAAAATAAAAACTAAAACACTTTCCCAAAAATAAAAAATAAGACTTCAACCAAAAATATGTAGGCATTTTGGAAAAAAGTGAGGTTTTTTTTTACACTAAAATATGTAAATGTTTTTCACTATTTTAGCTGGCATATCTACATGCAATTATAGGATGTATACACATTACATTTTCATTTTCAATGTACATCTCATGATATAAAATATGTTCCAGGATGAATCTGATATTGACAGTCAGGAATCTGTTATAACAAACACAAAGAGAGTAAATAGCTGAAAAGACATGACTTTTACAATTGACTTTAAAAGGTGTTCAAGGAATAGAATCTAGTTATGTCAGGCTGTGTTATTTTTTAAAATTTATTTTCCCTTAAATGCTTTATAATTTCATATGCAAAATCCAGGATTCTAGCCTTTTCTCTTTCATTTTTAAAGTAAAAATAAATAGTTTAGGTATGTTTTTCAATGATGTTTTTGGCCAGCTGTTTAGCTCTTGAGCAATCAGGTTTCCATCTCAACCTTTTGAGTGTTTCCAATATTTTCTTAAACATCTTCTGCGTTGTACTTAGTAAATGCTGGAAATAAACCTTATGTGAAAAATCAAAGTCCTGCAATTACATCTTAACAGACAAATTATCTTTACTATGTGTCATATAGTAAACTTAACTGGCTAAATTACAAGATCAAAGATCAGGCACAAGTCTACTTTCTGCTAATTAGGAAGTGTCTACCTCAAATTCCTTCAGGGATAGAGTAGAGGAGAATGGCTTGATCTGAGCCCTGCCCCACTGCCTATCTGAGATGAAGCTTTGACATTAGATGCTGACAGTTAGAACAATGGAATTTTGAAGGAACTGAATTCATACTCTAGAATTCCATAATCAACTCACAACCTGCTTTTCAGCAGTCTTCCTTTTTCATAACTTTAATAAAAGCAAAGTTCTACTGGTAGCCAGACCAAACTGAGGCCTGTTAAACTCTAATATGCTCTTCACTCTTGCACCCAACCCTCATAATTGAGAATAAAAACTGACATGTCTTCCTTAATGGACCCTCAGAATCATTTAATGAGATATTCCAATAAAGTATCTTTATTATAATACTGGCTATTCAAAAGTAAATCTGTAGAATTTATCATCCTTCACTAAAAACATTATTAGCCCAAAAGAACTGTGCTAATTTTATCCACTTGTCCATTCCACTGATACTGTATTTCCTGGAAGAATCTTAAGTTTTGAAATTTTCTTCTGCCGTGTCATGTGTGCATCTTGAATGGAAAAAAATAAACAAACAAAAATATAGCTGAGCCTTTTAGGTGATAGAAGCTACCTCTTGCAGAAGATTGCTAAAAGTAACAAGTCCTCCTAAGAATCTAGATTTTAAAGCTACTATTACTGGCAGACATAATGGTTTGTTCTAAGTTGCTAATCATAATCAAGATCACAAAAAATAACTAACTGCCTTGACTTCTTATATGTATTGTTCATATAATCCTATAAGTTGAATATTATTAATATTCTATTAACATTAGAGAAAATGAAGGCACAGAATCATTCACTTAATCAATGGCAAAGTCTGGCTTCATATCCAGACTAGGTGATGTAGAGCTGAAGTCCCTACCCCTCATTACTTTCTGTAGAACTTATAAGTGTTGCTACTGTCCTATTCTGTATCCAGAGAGAGAAGAGTGTCCTTAACATCAACTTGCTTGACTCAGGGGTCAGGGAGGTGAAGAGGACAAATTTTAAAAATCCTGAAAGATCAGCAGCAAGGTTTTCAAAAAGTTCCTTTTCCCAAAACTGTCTTTATTTCAACAAGATTACATTCTGGTTCAGGGTACAGTAACTTGAACCCATTTGCCAGAGATTGTACTAATCCTAAAATTGCTTGAAATTGTCCTGTCTTTAAAACTAAAAGTTCTAAGTATCTTCCAGTCTCAGGCAAACCAAGAGAGTTGGTCACCCTATTTAATTCAAAATATCTGAGCCTCTCCAGTTTATAAATATTTTCAAATTTTGCTTTCCACATTACTGATAGAAAAGTAAAACCAAGGAAGATCTATAATGATAATACCTATTATTTTAGGCACATTACAAACCCACTTATACATTACTTTGTGTGAATATGTTTTAGGAAAGCAATCATCCTATTGCAATGAATAATAATGCACAACCGGAATTGTCTTTGGACTATAAAGGGGGATGAGTCAGACAATAGAATTTTAATTATACTTTGATAAATTAGACAATAATTCAAGGATCCCTTTTTGCTTTATGGTTTTAACAGAAACTGGAACTTACATTGATTCCCTACTAAGTACAGTGACTCAAGTACCAGCTATTTTATTAATTCCTGTAGAACTAGTTTTATAATTGTGTTTAGTGGATAGATTTGGCCATAAGGAATATATATTTACATGGATATAAGTACAAATCGAAATAGTTTGGCTGTTTTCAAGGTATAGTATTTCAAATGGTAAGTTCTGCATGGAAAAGAAAAAAAAATAAACCATTAATGATGAAAAACTTACTGCAGAGACTTGGAAAGTAATAGAGCACTGTACCATAATTGCTAATGTACTTAGCATTTAATACCAAATTAGTGTCACGCTTAATATTAGGTGAAATGAATTTTTATAGTCCCCTTCTTAAGATGACGGGAAGTTATTATTGGGCCTCAGGCTAAACTAGTTCTCATGAAAACTCATGAACTGTCTAACAAAATGAACATTTATTTGTACTCTTTAGTCAGCTGCTCATTTCCAATAGCCAAAAGAAAAAAAATCAAGAAGAAAAATATTAGGCTTTTTGTATTTTGAAATAAGAGTAAAATTTTTAAATGCATAAAATAGAATCTAAAATGCTTTATTCACAAGACACCATTTTACTGCATCTGAAGCTTAATGTATATGTACATGAAGCTTAATGTATATGTACATGAAGCTTAATGTATATGTACATGCAACATATCTACATGTATTATAAATAAGTTAGAGTTGCTCAGTTCCATTTCAGTGATTCTTCTGGTATATTAAATGTGCATCTTTTACTAAGGTAAATCATCAATATTTTCCACAAAATTTTCTAAAGTACTTTCAAAAGTAATTTTGATTCTGAAAACAGATTTGATATCATGGGGCTTATAGAATAGCTCTATAGTCTGTGACTTTTTTCTTTTTTGCTCTTATTTTTATTTTAACTAGTATTTAGCAGTTGATATAACTTGGCCATTTTCTTCTTACAGGTTTTGTAACCAAAATTTAAAGTAAAGAAAACCTAAATTTTGTTAGCAAACTCTTTAAAAATAGTAAGGTAAGAAAATACTAAAGATGTAAGAACGACAATAAAATAGAAATTTGGGTGAATTGAATTTTTTTTTATTAGTAGGTAAAATGACTGCATTGGGCAAGAGAATGATGTCAGGAAATTTGTTTATATTGTGAGAATGTCAGTAATTCAAGGGAGAGGGGGCTTTGCAGGCAAAAAGACTTAGTAGGGAAATACATGGAGATCTCCACTCTCATTAATTTAATAGGCATGGAAGTATCACCTAACTTCAAATTAAGGAATCTTCAAATTGTGACTTTTCTATAATCATCATGAGATGGAAATCCAGACATCCACTTTTCTAACGACAGGCAAATGAAGCAGTAGGCTAGTAAAGCAAATGGATATCATTCCAGGGCCAAGATATTGCCAAGTATTATTCTTGAAACAAGGATAGGAGCTCCAGGGTGGGGCCCAGGAGATGCATACATTCACCATGTATTTGTAACTAACTATAACATTATCATTCGCCTCGCCTAATGTAGGGTTTTAGAAAAGATTCAGTAATTCCTTTATGGTCTAGGCTGGATTTTTAAAAATTCATTTTTCAAAGCACAGGCATTTAATCTGGTAGATAAAGAATACTTTGAATATTAGTGGTCCAGATTTAAACTTAAAAGACAAATGTGCAAACACCTATATAATGAAGAAGTTACCCAAAACAGCAATATCTAAAGTATCATATAGTTTCAATGCACCATATAAATAAATGTACAATAGGAACTTTCACACTTTTTTGATATTAGCGCAAAACACAATTACACATCTAGAATCTAGTGTCTAGAGTTACTGTATTACATACAAATTTTTTTGCTCAAAGAGTTAATGTAGAGAGTCATTATGGAAAATTCATCTAATTTTTCCCTAAAATATAATACAGCCAAAATTCTAATCATCCAGCTTCTTTAGAAAAGCATCTATGTTGACTACAACTTTTAAGTGGAAAAAATGACAGGGAAATCTTCACAATGTTTATTTGTGGAATATTAAAAGCAATTGCTGCTGTTAGGAACATGGAGAACTTAGTGAAAATTGCTTACTTTCATTTTCCAGTTTCCACTGGTCAGACCCTCCATCGGAAAACTGCAAGTAATATTTTCTCAGCAGTCACAGAACTAAAACTTACCTAAGATAACAGTGTTTCCACGTTTGCTCTATTTTTCAGTTTACTTTATGTCACTCTCAAGGGTACACACAAATAACATACATATACATACATACAAACACACAAATACAGAGAATTAAACATATGCCATGGTTTAACATCTCATCCTATCCCACCTCCCACAGAAAAAAAAAAAAAAAAAGCAAATGTGTCAGCTATGATGTGAATGTCTCCCCCAAAGTTCATATGCTGGAAACTTAATCCCCAGTGCAACAACATTGAGAGGTGGAATCTTTTAAGTGGTGATTCTTTCAAGAAAAAAAGTAGTTGTATAAAGACACATATTTTCTAGAAAATATTCAAAGTGACAGGAAGAAAACATGGTTATCATGGATCTTAAGCAGGCAAATATGTTGTTCTAAGAGAGGTGTCAAAGTAAAGCTCTGCTAGCAACCAGGTGACTCTAATGCAGAGCTTTCCTCAGAATGTTAACTAAAGAACACTAGTTCCTTAAAATGGTAATAAATGTAATGAAAAAGAGTTTTATGTTCAAAAATGTTTGGGAGACATTGAGAAAAAAATAAGAAAAGAGATTTCTTTCTGCATTATTATCAGTACTTTTAACTTTCCAGTATGTATTATGAATTTCCAAAATAAATATACAGTAAATACAAAAAATATTACATACTGTATATACTATGTAAATAAATGGTAAATATATACAATTGTTTAACAACTAAACCTTCCTTCTTCTAATACTTTCAGTATTGAACCTGAGTATTCATAGCATTTAATACTTTAAAAGTCAGACAATTTAATAGAAAGTACAAGCATTTTCTCCATTTGTGAAATCCCCTATTGCTATCTACATACACAGCAATATCTGAGACAAGAACACACAGTTCTATTCCCACAAACAGTACTGTCAACTACTCGCGTCTCCCCTTTCAAACCACAATCTGCCCAGCCTGTGACCACAGCCAATGACATGACAGAAAACCATGAACATATAACAAATTTGGTGCCTACAGGAAAGATTAGCCTTGCCATTTGACCCATAATCACATTTCCTCCCTTTAAAATTAGACTAGGTCACAAGATTATTGCTTAGGCTGGGAAAATGTTCAAGGAAGGACTACAATGGGATCAAAATAGGTAGAGCATTTGATGAGTAATGAATTACTTAAGTGTTACAGTGATCCTTTAGTTCTTTAAGTTCTCCAAGCATTAAGCAATTATGTTTTAACATTTCATAGCTTCCAGTGGGAATTCTCTTTTTGCCTGTGAAGCCCTGTTCCCAACCCCTTTCACTACCTTCAAATCCTAGCCCCATCACTGCCCCATCACCGCCTCTCATCTCTTGAGTTGTTTATTCAATAAATCTATTCTTCAGTTCTTCCCTAAAATAAAACTACCTCTAATAATCCTTCAGAATCATCCCCATAATATTTTCCCTTCTAAAAGCACTTTATCAGAATGCATAATTATATATTACGCATTATAACCCTAACCCAAACGCTAACCCTAATATTTGCATACATATTTGTTAAATAGATACTTCTCCCATTAGACTGTAAACTATGAAAGCAAAGAATTATGTCTATTTTGTTCACCAATACCTAGAACAGGAAGGTGCTCACTATACTTGCTAATTGTGTTGAATAAATAAAGGTAGGAGTAAATGCAGTCAACAACTATTTATTTAATATGCAAAACACACCTCTCTGTGGAAAGGAATCAAAAGGGACAAATTTTCTGTTTATTGATGGTGTTGTGTGATATTTAATAAATCAAACATATCAGAGGCTTAGCTTAAACCTGTCTGTATGTAATAAATCAAATATATCAGAGGCTTAACTTTAAAATGGGTTTTCTTCTACAGAAAAAAATAATAATAATCCCTATTTGAACAACATATTTGCCTGTTTAAGGACCATGATAATGATGTTTTCTTCCTGTCACTCTGATTTTTTTTCTAGAAAATAATGTGTCTTGATATCCAACCACTTTTTTCAACTCTCTTAATGCACTTTTAAATCACCATAATCTCACCTTCTTTCTTACTCTTAGACTTATAATATGTTGTCTTCAAGGTACAGCGCTCTTTTATGTAACACTGGCAATGTCTACAGAATCAACAGTTTTGCAATTTCTTTTTTGTTTCTTCCACAGTTCCAGCTACCCCTTCAAAAGCCGACTGCTTTATTTGGAGTTGGCCTTCTTTACTAGAGCTTCTTAATACATACATCTTGTAGAAAACTATTCATATCATTTGATATTATTTCAAAAGCAGATGCTTTCAATTAAGATACTTAGTATCTTCCGTGATTATTAACAGATGCTTGTGTCCTACCTGATCATTTATAACTTGAAAGTTAAGATTCAAAGTCCAAGAAGCAAATTTACATCCATCTGCAAAATTCCTTCACTAACTTAATTCTTAACATACATATACTTATTTCCAATATCCTCTCCCTTGTTCTTGCTTTGCTTTTTCCACAGAATGTCAGAGTAGGCCCTAGATATAAAATCATAAGCTTAACATCACGATCAATTGAACATAAAAGTGCTAACTTTTGGGAATTAGCAATAATTATAAAGTCACAATGCTATGTTAAATAGCTGTTCAATTCAATCAAAAGACAGGAATATATGGTTTGTTAATGCAAAAAAGAATATTTCTCAGGTAGATGTTTTCTGTAATTTTAAAAAGTCAGAAAGAAGACTTCATAAGCTCTTCAAATTTATTAGACTTGAATATAGGTCTTGAAAAAAGTAATTGTTGTCAACCTTAAAAAACCTAAAGACAAGCCATCCCTATGAGAAAATAAAATAAATCCTTATCTATTAAAGAGTCAAATTTGAAGATAAAAAGTCAAAGCCTTGCATATATATATATATATCCCAAAAATCTTTATAAATTAAGCTTTTAACTGCAATGTTATAATGTTGCTTCAGTGTCTAAATAGAAATTTAAGTTTCTGATTCACAACTGTGTGAAACTTCTAGATCTTCAATAAAACGTTAGCATTAATAACCATGTGAATGTAAGAACCCTTCTGGCATTGCATCATTTATCTTTAGTGGTTTTAATTATATTTTTCCTCCCACAAACTGGGAGTCTCATGATGCAGTCATCAATATACCTAATCCTTTTGGGAGCACCATTTCCCAAGACGAAAAACATATGTAATTAATATTAATAAAGCTCCGCAACAGAAAAATGTCATGTTGATATGTATATGCCTTTCTATATGTAGAAAATATATTCTTTATTTTATTCAGTTAAAAATAGTATTTTTCGGAAAATAGTTTCTGATTGAGATTTAAATGTTTCATTTTTTAAAAGTACAAGGTAAAGCAAAGCATCACATGATGGTGAAATTTGTACTCCTTCTTTATATGATTCATTTTATTTTAAATACACTTCCATAAGTAGCGTACAGCTTCAACAAACAGTACATTCTCCAAATTTATCTCTCAGCTATTAATACTAATTTCTAATGACTAAAATACAGAACTAAAGGTACAATTGCACCCTCTACTGTCCAAATATTGAGCATCGTGCTGTGTATGTTTGTGTAACACATTCATTATAAAAGTAACAAGTAAATAACATTGGTTTCCTTTTGACATTAATTAGCATATCCTCAAAAAATTAAGCTCTAATTATAAAATTTCCATAGAGATGTAAATGGAAGTTTGCCACTTTTATAATTACTTGTACTAATCTAATTTAGAAAATGACTCTTATTAAGGTACAGTCATGCATCATGCAATAAATTTTCTGTCAATGACAGACCACATATACAACAGTGGTCTTGTAAGATTATAATGAAGCTGCTATACATAGCTGTACCTTTTTGTATGTTTTATACCATATTTTTACTGTACCTTTTCTATGTTTAGATATGTGTAGATATACAAATACTTACCATCATGTTACAATTGCTTACAGTATTCGGGAGCTATAGGCTATGTCATATAGCCTAGGTGTGTAATAGGCTATATACCATCTAGGTTTGTGTAAGTACACTTTTTGATGTTTGCACAATCATAAAATTGTCTAAAGGCACATTTCTTAGAATGTATCCCTGTTGTTAAATGATGCAACTGTACTTCAGTGAAGTAGTCATTAACTTACTGATAATGCATGGCAATATTAATGACCTTTTCAACAATATTCATAACAAGGAAAAATATGAAATCATTCAAGCAAACAATTGGCATATTTTTCTAATAGTGTATAAAGTTTACGAAATTTTGTTTCAAGTTAAAAATCAGGAAAGCACTAATGTTTCTCTAAAACTGTGCTCCAAAGTTTTTAAGAAAAATTGTTAGTTGATTGTCCAAAATGTGACATACCACTATGAGCTAAAATTAATAGGTTATTTGTATTTTTTAAACCTATCTTTAATGTTTCAATAGAGACTGTTGGTCCAGGAGCAGTGGCTCACGCCTGTAATCCCAGCACTTTGGGAGGCTGAGGCAGGTGGATTGCCTGAGATCGGGAGTTCGAGACCAACCTGACCAACATGTAGAAACGCTGTCTCTACTAAAAATACAAAATTAGCCAGGTGTGATGGTGCATGCCTATAATTCCAGCTACCCAGGAGGCTGAGGCAGGAGAAACTCTTGAATCCAGGAGGGGGAGGTTGTGGTGAGCCAAGATCACACCATTGCACTCCAGCCTGGGCAACAAGAGCAAAACTCCATCTTAAAAAAAAAAAAAAAAAAAAAAAAAAAAACAGGTACTGTTTTGAATTCAAAATAAATTATTATTCAAAAGATTATCTTATCAATTTTTTCTTCTGGTGATGAAGATTCATTTACTGATAATCAACCCTCCCACCTATAATAATTAGAGAGGTTGAACCAAAAATATGAAAATAAGGCATTGGAAAACTCCCAAGCAGCAAGGAATTGAGGGGCCAATATCCCAGAGAAAAGTGAAGTCCAGAGATGTCAGCCTAATGTTCAGTGTTTTTCTGAGGTATTCACCAATTACAAAATACTTCTAAGAAAATAAATAACTAAGCATAAATTAAAAGCTGAGAGGCTAAGAAGTTAATCAAAGCTTCTAAAGTCTAAAATGGCTGGAGGGACAAAAATTGGAATCAGGCCCAACAAGTTGAAATCCAGGGAGGCTAAACTTTAACTGCTAATAACCATGTACCCAATAAGACCGAATCCTGTTTTATATCTGTGCAATCTATAATTGGATTAGGTGAACTGACCCTAGTCTTCCTGCCCGTCAGGAACAAAAGTAAATCCTCCATGAAGGAAGATCACGTAATCTAGAGTATCACACTCTTTCTACAATTTTTCATGCCTAATGTTGGGTTTAAAAAAAAAAAAAATTAGGCAACACCCCATAACCTAAAACTGAGAAAAAAGTAGAAGCCATGCAACAGAAGGAGACACATGGGAGATTGTGATATTGGAATTATCAGAAATGAACTTTAAAGTAATTGTGACAAATATGTTTCAGAAAAGTGATTAAAATGTTAGTAATTTTAGCAGAAAACCAGAAATTACAAAGAACTTTTTGAAGCTAAAATTTTAGAATTAAAAAAAGCAGTAACTGAAATTTAATAACTCTATAGTCAATTTTAATAACAGAAGACACAATTAGTAAACTGGAAGATAAGTCCAAATAAAATAGCTACATTAAATAAAGAAAAGGAATTTTAAAACATAGGAAACAGGACATGACATGTGGAGTCTTGGGAGAAGTTCTAACCTCTATATAACTGGAGTCTCAAAAGGACAGAAAAGAGAGAATATAGCAAAAGCAGTATTTGAAGAAATAATCACTATGAATTTTCCAAAACTGATAAAAAAAAAAAATCAGGCCACAGATTTCAAGAGGCACTGTAAATGACTAGCACAATAAATATAAAAGACACCGATATGGTTTGGGTGGGTCCCCACTCAAATCTCATTTTGAATTGTAGCTCCCATAATTCCCAAGTGCTGTGGGAGGGACCCAGTAGGAGGTAATTGACTCATGGGGGTGGGTTTTTCCCGTGCTATTCTCATGATACTGAATAAGTCTCACAAGATCTGATGGTTTTATGAAGGGGAGTTCCCCTGCACATGCTCTCTTGCCTGCTGCCATGTAAGACATGCTCTTCCTTCATCTTCCACCATGACTGTGAGGCCTCCCCATCCATGTGGAACTGTCAGTCCATTGAACCTCTTTCCTTCATAAATTACCCGGTCTCAGGTATGTCTTTATCAGCAGCATGAGAACAGACTAATACAGACACACACACACACACACACACACACACACACACACAGACACATAGGTATAATACAGTAAAATTGTTACATGAAAAACAGAAAGCTCCTAAGAGCAGACAGACAAAAATATCTGCAACCTTCAAAGGAACAATAAGATAACAGCTTTTTAATTGAAGCAGTGAAAGTCACAAGACAATAGAATGGTAGCCTCAAAAGGCTGAAAAAAAATCTGACAACCAAGAATTCTATACTTGACAAAAATATTCTTTGAAAATAAAGGTAAATAAATATATTTTGAGAAACAAAAACTAGAGAATTTGTTACCAACAGATCACGCTAAAGGAGATAATAAAAGGTATTCTTCAGACAGAAAGAAAATGAATCCACATGAAAGCACAAATATTTAAAGAAAATGTAAGTATCATACAAAGGATAAATATGAGGGTAAATGTATATAAATTATTACTGTATAAAACAACAACATCTAACAACAATAATATAAAAGAGAGTAAGGGGCTAACAGTTGAATGTTGTTAGGTCATTTCACTGTCTGAGTATTAATAAATGTAATGACTTACCTCTAATTTTACTAATGCCAGGATGTATTACATGTTGTACTCTCTAGCGTAACCACTTAAGGAAGCACAAGTTGTATAAATAACAAATTGATGGAAGGATAACTGAATATTAAAAACAATAGATTCATTAAAGTAGAGGCAAAAAAGGAAAGAAAACAACATAGAACAAAAATCACAAATAGAAAACAAACAGTACAATGATAGATCAAAGATTTGATCAATGATAGATCAAAATGTATTAGTAAACAAACTAAATAGATTACTCCAGTTGCTAAACAAAGAATATCTGACTGAATAAAATAAAAATTATATATATTTTACGAGACAATTGTTATATAAGGAAACAGAAAGGCTTATAGTAAAAATGGTAAATAGAATCGAAACACAAACCAAAAGAAAGTTGATATAGCTCTACTACAAAGCAAAGAAGTAAGAACACCAGTGTTATTAGAGTTAAAAAGGGATATCTCTTAATAATAAAATGATTAATTTACCAGAAAGTGATTATAATTCTAAATGTACGTGCACTAAATAACAGCCTTCACATTGGCAAAAGTAAAAATTCATAATGCTAAGAGGAGATATAGACAAACCTAATATCTTAGTAGATTGTGACTCGTATCTTAGAATAAGTGATAGACCTAGCAGGCAGAAATATAATCAGGCAATAAAAGATAGAAACAATATACTTACTAAATGTGAGTTAATTACACTACATAGAACACCTCATCTCAAAATTGCAAAACACATAATTTTCTAGTGCATAGGAATATTTATTAAAATTGACTATATGCTGGACCATAAAACAAGTCTCAACAAACATCAGAATATTAAAATCATGGTATCTTGCTGCAGAAGAATTAAACTGGAAATGAACACAAACTATCTCAATAATTATGAAAAAGTATTTAATAAAATTCAAAATCCATTTATAATTTTAAAATAATTTTGAAAATTTTGAAATAAGCCAGGTGTGGTGGCTCATGCACATAATCCCAGTACTTTGGGAGGCTGAGGCAGGAGGATCACTTGAGCCCAGGAGTTTGAGGCTGCAAAGAGCTATGATTGCACCAGTACACTGAAGCCAAGAGGACAGTGCAAGATTCTGTCTCTAAAAAAATAAATTAATGAATAAATAAATAATTTCAATGTAAAGAGTACTTATCTGATAAAATGTACACACACACATGCACAAAAATCTACCAAAAAACTCATACTTAATGGTGAATTATTAAAACACTTCTTTATGGTACCACAAAAAGAAATATATGCCAATAATCACCACATTAATTCAACATTATAATTGAAACCTGACCACTGAAATAAGGCAAGAACACTAAGTAAAATGCCAAAAAATTAGAAAATGTTGCATAATTATTGACACAGACCTACAGAAAAACTATTAAAATAAGTAAATTGGAGGTCAGCATACAAAAATTTTATGTTAAAAGTTAAAAATGTATTTCTAGGGGGCAGTTCCAAGATGGCCAAATAGGAACAGCTCCAGCCTCCAGCTCCCAGCGTGAGCGACACAGAAGACGGGTGATTTCTGCATTTCCAACTGAGGTACTGGGTTCATCTCACTGCTGCATGTTGGACAGTGGGTGCAGGACAGTAGGTGCAGCCCACTGAGCAAGAGACAAAGCAGGGCGAGGCATCACCTTACCTGGGAAGCACAAGGGGTAAGGGAATTCCCTTTCCCAGCCAAGGGAAACCATGACACACAGCCTCTGGAAAATCGGGTCACTCCCACACTAATACTGTGCTTTTCCAAGGGTCTTAGCAAATGGCACACCAGGAAATTATATCCTGTACCTGGCTCAGAGGGTCCCACACCCACAGAGCCTCCCTCATTGCTAGCACAGCAGACTGAGATCTAACTGCAAGATGTCAGTGAGGCTGGGGGAGGGGCGCCCACCATTGCTGAGGCTTGAGTAGGTAAACAAAATAGCCGAGAAGCTTGAAGTGGGTGGAGGCCACCACAGCTCAAGGAGGCCTGCCTGCCTCTGTAGACTCCACCTCTGGGGATAGGGCATAGCCATAAAATAGGCAGCAGAAACCTCTGCAGATTTAAATGTCCCTGTCTGACAGCTTTGAAGAGAGTAGTGGTTCTCCCAGCACAGAGTTTGAGATCTGAGAATGGACAGACTGCCTCCTCAAGTGGGTCCCTGACTCCCGAGTAGCCTAACTGGGAGACACCTCCCAGTAGGGGCAGAGTGACACCTCACACGGCTGAGTATCCCTCTGAGACTAAGCTTCCAGAGGAACGATCAGGCAGCAACATTTGCTGTTCAGCAATACTCACTACTCTGCAGCCTCTGCTGCTGATACCCAGATACCCAGGCAAACAGGGTGTGGAGTGAACCTCGAGCAAACTCCAACAGACCTGCAGCTGAGGGTCTGGATTGTTAGAAGGAAAAATAACAAATAGAAAGGACATCCATAGCAAAACCCCACGTGTACATCACCATCATCAAAGAGCAAAGGTAGATAAAACCACAAAGACAGGGAAGAAACAGAACAGAAAAGCTGAACATTCTAAAAATCAGAGTGCCTCCCCACCTCCAAAGGAACGCAACTCCTCACCAGCAACGAAACGAAGCTGGATGGAGAATGTCTTTCTCAAGTTGAGAAGAAGCCTTCAGTCAATCAAACTTCTTCGAGCTAAAGGAGGAAGTTTGAATCCATCACAAAGAAGCTAAATACCTTGAAAAAAGATTAGACGAATGGCTAACTAGAATAATCAATGTAGAGGACTCCTTAAATGACCTGATGGAGCTGAAAACCATGGCACGAGAACTACGTGACAAATGCACAAGCTTCAGTAACTGACTGGATCAACTGGAAGAAAGGGTATCAGTGATTGAAGATCAAATAAATGAAATGAAGCGAGAAGAGAAGTGTAGAGAAAAAAGAGTAAAAAGAAATGAACAAAGCCTCCAAGAAATATGGGACTATGTGAAAAGACCAAATTTATGTCTGATTGGTATACCTGAAAGTGACAGGGAGAATGGAACCAAGTTGGAAAACACTCTGCAGGATATTATCCAGGAGAACTTCCCCAACCCAGCAAGGCAGGCCAACATTCAAATTCTAGAAATACAGAGAATGCCACAAAGATACTCCTCAAGAAGAGCAACTCCAAGACACATAATTGTCAGATTCACCAAAGTTGAAATGAAGGAAAAAATGTTAAGGGCAGCCAGAGAGAAAGGTCGGGTTACTCACAAAGGGAAGCCCATCAGACTAACAGCGGATCTCTCAGCAGAAACTCTACAAGCCAGAAGAGAGTGGGGATCAATATTCAACATTCCTAAAGAAAAGAATTTTCAACCCAGAATTTCATATCCAGCCAAGCTAAGCTTCATAAGTGAAGGAGAAATTCCTGGACATATACACTCTCCCAAGACTAAACCAGGAAGAAGTTGAATCTCTGAATAGACCAATAACAGGCTCTGAAATTGAGGCAATAATTAACAGCCTACCAACCAAAAAAAGTCCAGGACCAGACGGATTCACAGTTGAAATCTACCAGAGGTACAAGGAGGAGCTGATACCATTCTTCTGAAACTATTCCAATCAATAGAAAAAGAGGAATCCTCTCTAACTCATTTTATGAGGCCAACATCATCCTGATACCAAAGCCTGGCAGAGACACAACAAAAAAAGAGAATTTTAACCAATATCCCTGATGAACATCGATGCAAAAAATCCTTAATAAAATACTGGCAAACCAAATCCAGCATCACATCAAAAAGCTTATCCACCATGATCAAGTGGGCTTCATCCCTGGGATGCAAGACTGGTTCAACATACACAAATCAATAAACTTAATGCAGCATATAAACAGAACCAAAGACAAAAACCACATGATTATCTCAATAGATGCAGAAAAGGCCTTTGACAAAATTCTACAGCCCTTCGTGCTAAAAACTCTCAATAAATTCGGTACTGATGAAACATACCTCAAAATAATAAGAGCTATTTATGGCAAACCCACAGCCAGTATCATACTGAACGGGAAAAGACTGGAAGCATTCCCCTTGAAAACTGGTACAAGACAGGGATGCCCTCTCTCACCACTCCTATTCAACATAGTGTTGGAAGTTCTGGCCAGGGCAACCAGGCAGGAGAAAGAAATAAAGGGTATTCAATTAGGAAAAGAGGACATCAAATTGTCCCTCTTTGCAGACAACATGATTGTATATTTAGAAAACCCCATCATCTCAGCCCAAAATGTCCTTAAGCTGATAAGCAATTTCAGCAAAGTTTCAGGATACAAAAGCAATGTGCAAAAATCACAAGTATTCTTATACACCAGTAACAGAAAAAAAGAGAGTCAAATCACGAGTGAACTCCCATTCACAATTGCTTCAAATAGAATAAAATACCGAAGAATCCAACTTACAAGGGATGCGAAGGACCTCTTCAAGGAGAACTACAAATCACTGCTCAATAAAATAAAAAAGGACACAAACAAATGGAAGAATATTCCATGCTCATGGCTGGGAAGAATCAATATCCTGAAAATGGCCATACTGCCCAAGGTAATTTATAGATTCAATGCCATCTCCATTAAGCTACCAATGACTTTCTTCACAAAATTGGAAAAAACTGCTTTAAAGTTCATATGGAACCAAAAAAGAGCCTACATTGCCAAGACAATCCTAAGCCAAAAGAACAAAGCTGGAGGCATCACGCCACCTGACTTCAAACTATACTACAAGGCTACAGTCATCAAAACAGCATGGTACTGGTACCAAAACAGAGATATAGACCAATGGAACAGAACAGAGCCCTCAGAAATAATACCACACATCTACAGCCATCTGATCTTTGACAAACTTGACAAAAACAAGAAATGGGGAAAGGATTCCCTATTTAATAAATGGTGCTGGGAAAACTGGCTAGCCATATGTAGAAAGCTGAAACTGGATCCCTTTCTTACACCTTATACAAAAATTAATTCAAGATGGATTAGAGACTTAAATGTTAGACCTAAAACCATAAAATCCCTAGAAGAAAACCTAGGCAATACCATTCAGGACATAGGCATGGGCAAGGACTTCATGTCTAAAACACCAAAAGCAATGGCAACAAAAGCCAAAATTGACAAATGGGATCTAATTAAACTAAAGAGCTTCTGCACAGCAAAAGAAACTACCATCAGAGTGAACAGGCAACCTACAGAATGGGAGAAAATTTTTGCAATTTTCTCATCTGACAAAGGTCTAATATTCAGAACCTACAAATAAATTTACAAGAAAAAAACAACTCCATCAAAAAGTGGGTAAAGGATATGAACAGACACATCTCAAAAGAAGACATGCATACAGCCAACAGACACATGAAAAAATGCTCATCATCACTGGCCATCAGAGAAATGCAAATCAGAACCACAATGAGATACTATCTCACACCAGTTAGAATGGCAATCATTAAAAAGTCAAGAAACAACAGGTGCTGGAGAGGATGTGGAGAAATAGGAACACTTTTACACTGTTGGTGGGATTGTAAACTGTTTCAACCATTGTGGAAAACAGTATGGCGATTCCTCAAGGATTTAGAACTAGAAGTACCATATGACCCAGCCATCCCATTACTGGGTATCTACCCAAAGGATTATAAATCATGCTGCTCTAAAGACACATGCACACGTATGTTTATTGCGGCACTATTCACAATAGCAAAGACTTGGAATCAACCCAAATGTCCATCAGTGACAGACTGGATTAAGAAAATGTGGCACATATACACCATGGAATACTATGCAGCCATAAAAAGATGAGTTCATGTCCTTTGTAGGGACATGGATGCAGCTGGAAATCATCATTCTCAGCAAACTATTGCAAGAACAGAAAACCAAACACTGCATGTTCTCACTCATAGGTGGGAAGTGAACAATGAGAACACTTGGACACAGGAAGAGGAACATCACACACCAGGGCCTGTCGTGGGGTGGGGGAAGTGGGGAGGGATTGCATTAGGAGATATATACATATGTAATAAACCTGCACATTGTGCACATGTACCCTAGAACTTAAAGTATAATAAAAAATAAATAAATAAATTTAAAAACATGTATTTCTCTACCAGTAACAAACAGACAAACATTTGTGGCATAAGGATAAACAACTGGCTCAATAGATTACAATGGAGAGCTCTGAAATAAACCTACATACATATGCTACTTCATATGCAACAAATGTGACACTACACAAATATAGTCATTTAAATAAATAGTACAGGCCGGGCGCGGTGGCTCAAGCCTGTAATCCCAGCACTTTGGGAGGCCGAGATGGGCGGATCACGAGGTCAGGAGATCGAGACCACCCTGGCTAACACGGTGAAACCCCGTCTCTACTAAAAATACAAAAAAAAAACTAGCCGGGCGAGGTGGCAGGCGCCTGTAGTCCCAGCTACTCGGGAGGCTGAGGCAGGAGAATGGCGTGAACCCGGGAGGCGGAGCTTGCAGTGAGCTGAGATCCGGCCACTGTACTCCTCCAGCCTGGGCGGCAGAGCAAGACTCCGTCTCAAAAAAAAAAAAATAAATAAATAAATAAATAAATAGTACTGCATCAACTAAATACCCATACATAAAGTAAATGAATCTTGTGCCCCTTTTTGTGCGATATACAATAATTCTATTTCAGATGAACTGTAGATCTAAATGTGAGAGATAAGCTTCTAAAAAATGTAGGAGATAGGAGAGAGTATTCATTCATTAACTTAGAGTAGGTAAGAATGTCATAAACAAGAGAAAGTACTCACTTTAAGGAAAAAAAGCTGATAAAATGAACCACATTAAAATTAGAAAATTTGACCAAAAGACATCAAAGTAGATGCATATCATTATTCATTTGTACAAACCTAGAGAACAAAAAATGAACCCTTGTGTGAACTATGAATTTGGGGAGATAATGATGTACCAATGAAGGTTCCTTGATTGCAACAAATGTATTACTCTGATAGTAGGGGAGGTTCTGAATACTGGGTACTGGGGTAGGAGATATATGGGAAATCTCTGTACCTTTTGCTCAATTTTGCTGTGAGGCTAAAACCTAAAAAATTAAGTCTATTTTGCTTTTAACATTTTTCACTCAAAAAATTAAGTCTATTTGTAAAAAGAAAAAAAGACATAATTAAGACAATCAAATGGCAAACTACAAAGTAGAGAAAGATATTTATAATATGTATTTAATTAGCAAAAAGGTTACAGTCGAATGCTATCTCAAATTCCCAAAACTCATAAGTGAAGACAGACAACCCCATAAAGAAATGGGCAAAATACTTGAACAGGCATTTCATAAAAGAGAGTATCCAAATAACCAAGAAACATGAAAAACTGCTCATTTCATTAATCATCAGGGAAATGTAAATTAAAACTGCAATCTTACACATCTACCCAAATGGCTAAAATTGAAAAGAATTTGCAGCAATCCTTAGTTTGTGGAACAACAGGAACTTTCATCCACTGTTAGTGGGAGTATAAATTGTTATGACCACTTGGGAAAATTTAGGTGGCAATGTCTACCTAAACTAATTATATGGATATCCCATAATCTAGAAAGTCCAATCCTAAGGATATCTCTAAGAGAAATACATACCTATTATCACCAAATAATGTGTGCCCAAGGCTACAGATAATATCCCAAACTGGCAGCAGCACAAATGTCCCTCAACATTAGAATAGATAAATATGTATTAATCCAATAGAATTAAAGAACAGTAAAAGTAAGTGAACATTGCTACAAGCACCACCACCAATAAAACTCAAAACAGTACTCAGCAAAATACACCAAACATAAATGAACACGTATCACATGGGCAAAAAAATGTATGGTGAATATAATAGTTACCTTTGAGGAAAAAAGTGGGTCTGGTGATTGGGAAATGGCATGAGGAAGGCTTTTGGGGATCTGGGAAAGTTCTGTTTCTTAATCTGAGTGGTGATTATACTGGTGTAAGGATAACTCATTGAAGACTTATGAATGAAGCACTCTTATTTATGTGTGTTACAATGTATTACAGAAGCATAAAACAAAAGCCGTATTGATTTTACTAAGAATAACTGTCAAAGAATTACTGAATATTATTTTAGATATCTACAAGGTGCAAAGGCTCCATGTCTAATCCATCATCAAATATTTATACTACATAATCCACAGTCAACTGTTAGATTTTGGAAAATAAAAAGTTAATTAGACATATATCCTGACCTCAAAATGTTAGATACAGAATTATCTACATAAAACTGACTTGGACCATCATACGTGTATGTGTGTGTATGTGTGTATGTGTATGTGTATGTGTATGTGTATGTGTGTATATATTCACATACACACACATAATGTGTATATACACATACACAATGTATATGTGTGTATATGCGCATAATGTTTATATTCCAAATCTCAAAAATATCATGATTTACTATATCTTAGATATTTCAATAAAAGAATTTACTAAATGTGTATAACTCAGGTATGATTTTCATGTATATATATTCAAGAAATCAGAAAAGAAGCTTTTATTAAAAATTTGTCTTAAGAACTGGGATATAACAGGAAAAGGCTCCATTTGACATCAGTTCAAAAGAATACAGTAGGATGTGAATAGGTGGAGGAAGAAAAGGAAGATTTTTGAGACAAGGTAGGAACAGCATAAGGAACGGTACAATGTAGGGAAAGCAGACATGGGGTCAGGGGTTCATTTTGGTTGGAGGAGAGCAGAAAGGTGAGCGGGTGAAAAGCAGATAGAAGTCAGACAAGGACCAGACTGAAGAGGATCTTGGAACATCAAACTGACAAATGTAGACTACATGAACTTGGTAATGGAAAGGTAGCTACAGTTTCAGCAAAGTGTTATGATCAGAGCTGTGTTTCAGGAAAACTATTCCAACAGCATGATGTCAAATGAATTGGATACTGAAAAGCCTAGAGTCAAGGAAACAGGTTAGGAAGCTGCTGCCATACTAAAGGTCTAATCAAGATATGAAACTGGGAATGGAAGGAAAGACATGGCCAAAGATAACTACTGAAAACATAATTTCCTTAATATTAGTATTAATTGCTCTTATAATAACAAGTATTCCCAAGTAGTCATTTTGCAAACTGCTGCACATTTAACAGTAAAGGTAGATGAAACTCCTGTGTAACCGGGTACAACTTTTAAGAAAGTTAACTCTTCTTATTGAGAATATTTTCTGAGCATATCCAGTCTTTACAGAGCTAGGGCTCCTATTTCTGAAGGTGCCTTCCCTGAAACCCAGCTAAACACAAATAGCATATCTAGTACTACTTGGAGAATAAGTGAAAATTATTGAAGGCCTATTGAGTGGGCACCCTTATATATAACCTCACTCCATCTTAAGAGTGCCTTCATCACAACTGCTGCCCCTTCATGCCCATCTAGGCTCATCTCAGAGTCCAAGGCTCCAGATATTTCCTTTTGTTCCCCCAGTAATCTATGCTAAACTAGTGAACTTACGGGTTTTCGTTAATTGATGCTTGACTTGATTGGCTCAGTTTTCCCTTCCCACCACTTTTTGAGGAGAGGACTTTAGCTGGACCAATAGTCTGTCCATAAGTGATGTAGAATAAAGAGGAAAGAAAAGGAGGAAAGGAACAGGAGACACAGGGGCTTAGAATAATGGTGGGATTTTTACTAAGAATCCCATGATGGACGGAGAGGAGAGCAGTTGTAGCTTGGGGTTGGAAAAAGAAAATGGGATTTGTAAGCATCCTCCTTTTGGGACATTTTAAAAATCCAAACAAATTTTTTTTTTTTTTCATAAGGAGTCTCACTCTGTCACCCAGGCTGGAGTGCAGTGGCATGATCTCTGCTCACTGAAAGCTCCACCCCCTGGGTTCATGCCATTTTCCTGCCTCAGCCTCCCAAGTAGCTGGGACTACAGGCGCCCACCACCACACTCGGCTAATTTTTTTATTTTTTTATTTTTATTTTTTGTATTTTTAGTAGAGACAAGGTTTCACCGTGTTCGCCAGGATGGTCTCGATCTCCTGACAAACAAAATTATTTTTAATGAACATTTGGTTATTGACCAGTCTATTTGACCCTGCACTTTGAGACTGGACCATATAGATTCTGGCTTTATAAGATTACAGTGAATAAAATAATCTAAAGAACCTACAATGGTACATGAAGGGAATTAAGATTTTTTTAATGAGGGGGCTGGAATTTTTGTTGAATTTCAAGTCAATCTGTAGGAGGCATCAGCCACTCCAATTCCTCTAACTCTGATTTTGCATGGCAATTTGGGCAGGAAAAATAGACATGAAAGACTCAATGAAAAGCAAACCAATCCTTGCCATTGAACACTGATAAAGCTTCACATGGCAGCACATCCACTGGGGTACTGAATACCACTTCTGAGATACTTCTAAATCAGACAAAGGAGCCAATAAAGCATCCCACTCACGCAGCTCTTGGGAAGTGTGTGTATTATACTCATCAAACCTGGAATATGGTCAAGGATACAGGGGAAATTAAGGGAAGGGGATCATGAATAATAATCATTAATCATTAATCATTATTATATAATAGTATTTGGCATTTACTGAGTGCTTATTATTACAGTGCCTTATACATATGAGTGTGAAGATTGTGCTAAGCACTTTTCATAGGCCATCAGAAGCCTCACAAATGTATGAGGTGGGCATTTTTGTTATTATCCTAATTTTAAATGTGAGAAAACTG
Organism: Theropithecus gelada; assembly: GCF_003255815.1. Lineage (NCBI taxonomy): Eukaryota > Metazoa > Chordata > Mammalia > Primates > Cercopithecidae > Theropithecus > Theropithecus gelada. The sequence goes on from NC_037677.1 coordinate 83,142,947, forward strand.
AAAATGATTTAACATTGAAGTAACTTGTCCAAAGTCATATGATCATACAGCTTGTGGGCTTCAGATTCAGGAATTTCTGACTCTAGAGCTACAGTATTTATAACTATGGTATCACGATCCAACAATTACAATGATGGTGATAATGAAAGGTTCATTAAAATCTGTTCTATGCACACGTAGATATGCCTATCACCAAAGCTCATGCTTTGGCAATCTGTCACACCATTGTCTTCTCAGGATTTGACCCCCTAAAGGTTATGATAACAACCACCATAATGTGGACTTAGCTCCATTCTTAAGGACATGAGAGGCTCCTCTAGAATTCTGGAACTAACTCTACTGGAATAGGGCATCTACTTCATGACCTATATCAACTAATTAAGCTGATTATATAACTATGTAGCAGCAACCTCCCTGGTAACATTTAATTTTCAGCTAAAATACGTGTTGAACTTTTAAAAAGTTTAAACAAATTAAATCATTTTAAGGAGCTTATTTTATACTTTATTCTTTCATTTGCTAGTTTTGTAACTCTCTTGATGCCTTTTATGTAATTGCATTTTAAAAACATAATTGGAACACATTCCTCAGAGCTAGAAGTCTCCATGGACCTTTTTTTCCTATGAAAAATTTGTGGGGAAATAAATGTGTATGTATGTGTGGTTTAGTTCAAAATGAGGTTTAGTTTAAGATGAGAAAGTTTCTCAGAACTAGGACTTATTATCAAAAGTTATAGCTCAAAGGGGCACAATAAGATATTGCCAATTAGAAAAAAAAGCAAACATTTTAATATAAATGCTGGTTTCACATATAGTCTTCTAATAAAAAGTGTTTATATTTAGTTACATCGTTTTTACTGTACTTAGCTTTGAAGACTGTAAGTTGGACTCAACATAAGACAGAGTACACTAGAGAAGCAGTTATAAATAACTTTATTTCACCAAGAGGTTGAGAAGAGTCAGCTGCCAATATAAAAACCCACAAACCATCAACTTTTCCAAACTTCAGTTCCACGATGTCTCAATATATTCAAAAGTAAAAACAACAACCAAAAAAAAACCCAAAAAACAAAAAAAACCCTAACTACTGAGCGCTATAAAGGCTGTGTGGTCAAGCAATTGTGAAGCTTAAACTACGTTCAGTTTAATCTTTTTGATAAATTGCTCAGATTTTAAACCCAAAGTTTTAATGTTTTCCTTTTTAAAAATAAAGATGTCACCTGTGAAGGTTAAAATCTAGTTCCCATGTTACTAAAGGAAAAGAAAGCTTATCCATAATCAAATTGGCAATTACTGGGTGGGGATTTACCATGGGAGGTGATGGATGTGTACCTCTGAGGGCGGGAATGGCCCAGCATACCACAGAAATGTCATTCCCAGTGATGAATACCATTAAAAGGGGCCAACCATAGAGATCCCACATGCCCCCAAGTTGCCAAGATAAAAATACGATTTCAAAAACTCTGTCTTGTAGCCAGATTATGTGGCACCAAGGTTTCTTTGGAGAGTATATCTCCACATCTCTACTATTATATGGGAACAGTAATTAGTTCTTAGAATTATGAGGTGGCAGTGGAAAATGGTTACTTTATTTTTTATTTTTTATTTTTTTGAGAAGAGTCTTGCTCTGTCTCTCAGACTGGAGTGCAACGGTGCGATCTTGGCTCACTGCAACCTCCACCTCCAGCGTTCAAGCAATTCTCCTGCCTCAGCCTCCCGAGTAGCTGGGATTACAGGCGCGTGCTACCAAGACTGGTTGATTTTTGTATTTTTAGTAGAGATGGGGTTTCACCATGTTGGCCAGGCTGGTCTCAAAATTCTGATCCCTGGTGATCCACCCACCTCGGCCTCCCAAAGTGCTGAGATTACAGGTATGAGCCACCACGCCTGGCCACAACGTTTTGAAATCTACACTTTAATATTTGAGTATCATCTACTAGTTATTACAAAAAAATCACTATGGGCTGTCAATCTGAGGGCCTTTATCAGACCCTTTATATAAAAAAAAGCTTCATCTACCCCATGACAGGCAAAATGCTAAAAACAACATGGAAAATTAGTTGGTTTGGTGATAAATCTCTTCTCACAGGGCAAAGCCTCTACATTGAACATAGAAATATTACAGGTGAAGCATTCAATGATAAAACTGATTTCAGATTAAGAAGTGATCTCTACCAGCCATGTATTATCTATCATTTGGGTTGTTATTAATTATTTACGTGAAACAAAGTTGTGTTTACTAAACTGAATCCAATGTGGAGTATGGAGTAAGGGCTAAAGCTAGTTAAAAATAAAACAAAGGGATACATTTGCATTCTAAATAATTTTTCCACAGCCAGTATTTTATTTGGGCAACTTTCTTCTTAAAGCTTCTGAGTAATGAAAATGGCAAAAAAGAATTTGTGCACATCTGTTTATGTCTTCAAAAAAAGAATATTCAAACTGGGCATTGGTCCATGGGAAAGCCTGCACAACATACTCCAGTCCACCAAACACACTCCTCATTTATTAATAAGAAAATTCCAGGTTAAATTCTTGCCAAGAGATATTTTCTTTTCCAAAAATTATCTTTGGCTATATTTTATATTTGATTTACTCCCTTTGGTGCATGAAAGAAATAAAAGGCAGTCCAATACTAGTGGTTGGAATTTGAACTCTGGTAAAAGAAATATAAATCTATTCACTGAAATCATTTTTGAGAAACAATAAAATTTTACAAAATATCCCTATTGTCTTTTATTTTTATTGTACTATAAAATTCATATGCATTTTGCTGTAAACCATTTGCAAAATATATTTTAAATAAGCATAATTCAGTAGGTCCTTTATCTTTTTTGTTACCAATAATATAACTTGTATTTTAAGTATCAATTTTTATTTACCAAAGTATTTTAATATCACTTAATCTACCCACATGTGTTAGTTAGGGTTAATACCTACTTGTGGTATTATCATCCTGGACTGATTTTTCTCAATCCTTAAGAATGTGCTAATTTGAAGGCTTATATACAGAAGTGCAACTTGGCAATGTGAGTTAAGCGATATTTGTTCTTCATGTAAGATGTCAGTAGGTGACAGCAGGCCAATGTATTATGGGGAATTACAAAGGAAGTAGATTCTTAACTTATTTAGTTTATTTATAGACAGTAAACATTAAAGCCTCAAAACCATGAACAACATTTTTAAGTAAAGGTCAGTTAAAGCTAAACCTGAATGTACATATGTGTTAACAGATATGCTGAAGTCCTAAGATCACGTAGGAATTACTCTGGCGAAGTCAGAGAAAAAAGGTTTTTGAATCACGAAAACAAATATGATTAGCAAATAGGAAAGAAGGGAGTACATTTTATTGATAAATGAAGTAATGGGTCAACTGATCTTCAACATGGGTGCCAAGAATAATAAATGGGGAATGAATAGTCACTTCAATAAATGCTATTTGGAAAACTGAAAACATGCAAAAGAATAAAATTGGACCTTTATCTCACATCATATGAAAAATCAACTCAAAATGGATTAAAGGCTTAAATGTAAAACATGAAATGATAAAACTCTTAGAAGAAAACTTAGCGGAAAATCTTCTTAACATTGGCCTTGGAAATGATTTCTTGGATATGATATCAAAAGCACAGGCAACAAAAACAAAAATAGACAAATGGGATTCTATCAAACTAAACACCCTCTGTACAGCATAGAAAACAATCAACAGAGTAAAAAGGCAACCTACGTAATAGGAGAAAATACTTGCAAACCATTTATCTGATGAGGTGTTAATATCCAAAATATATAAGCAACTCCCATGACTCAAAAGCAGAAAAACAAAAACAAAAAACGAAAAACCCAACTAAAAAGTGAGCAAGGACTTGAATAGACATTTCTTCAAAAAAAGACATATAGACGGCCATGAAGAATATGAAAAGGTACTCAACATTAATCACCAGGAAAATCCAAATCAAAACCACAAGGAGACGTCACCTCACATCTGTTAGAATGACTCTTACATTAAAAAATAGATAATAAGTATTGGCAAGGATGTGGCAACATTGGAACCCTGTTTGTGGAAATGTAAATTGGTACAACCACTATAACGAACAGTGTAGAAGTTCCTCAAAAAAATAAAAAATGGAACTACCATAGGATACAGCAGTCTTACCTTCTGGGTATATAGCCAGAGGAACTGAAATCAGGATCTCAAAGAGATGTCACCATGTTCATGTTTACTGCAGCATTATTTACAATAGCAAAGACATGGAAGCAACCTAATATCCATAGATGGATGAAAGGGTAAAGAAAATATGGTGTATACATACAATAGAATATTATCTAGTCTCAGAAAAAGAAGGAAATGCATTGCAACAACATGGATAAACCTGGAGAACACCATGCTAAGTGAAATAAGACAGTCATAGAAAGACAATACTATGGAGGAATCTAAAAGAGTCAAATCTGTAGAGGCAGAGAGTAAATGGTGGTTGCCAGGGGCTGGGGGAGGGGAAAACAGGGAGGTATTAGTCAAAGGGTAAAAGGTCTTAGTTATGCAACATGAATATGTCCTAGAGGTCTAGAGGTGCAGAACAGTGCCTATAGTAAACAATACTGAATTGTATACTTAAAAGTTTGCTCAGAGGGTAGATCTTATGTTAAATGTCCTTACCACAAATAAAATAAAATAAAATACATAATAGAATATGTTAGTGTTTTCAAGAGAAAACATGTAGAAGACTATTGTACTCTTTTGGGATGGAGAACAAAATAATATATAGAAAATATAAAATCCATTGAAATGGGAGAAGCAATTGGCAGACAATCTCCATTGACCTGAATTTAATGACAAGTAAGGAAACTGGAGTTTCCACATGCTTCCATAAATAGAAGTGGCATTCTTACCTGAGCTCTAATTGTATGAAGTCTACAACTTATTACTATGTTTGCAACCTAGAATACCCATGCCATGCATATGGGTACTTTTGGATTTTATTTTAATGTTCATAAAGCAAGAATTATTACAAAATAAAACCTCAAATATATTGCAATGGACAATACACAAAAACCCATACCAGCTAGAATCAGTAATTATATGTTGGGCATAAGACTCTGTGAAGGTGTCATTAGGTGGTAAAACAAATAACAGAAAACATAGAACTTTTTAGTAGTAGTAGTAGTAGTAGTAGTAGTAGTAGTTGCAGCAGCAAAAACAGTAATTTAAATATCTTTCTATATGGTTGTTTTCAGCTTAAAAGTTAAATCAACCTAGCAGGCAACTGTGCCTTTCTAGAAACGTAGTACTTATATTAAGTTAAGTAAGCTATACAGGAGAAAAGTGAATAAATGAATATCGTTCTCAGAAAAGCAGGGGAATGAAAAAAGAGTGACATACAAATCATAGCTTTACTCAAATATTCTGCATTAAAAATTGTTTCCTCATTGGCCTGAAAAATACATGAATTATAACACCATGCATTGTTATTCACACTCAAGTGGCAGTTAAGAGTATTAATTTGTGTACATTCCTAAGTGTGGTTTAGGTATTAGAGAGTTATTAAAGATATTCACAAATATACCAAGTCTCTCTCTTCCTAGGCACATGGTAAAATCGCATTTCCCTACCTGCTGAAACTCAGCACAGCCACACAATTCTATTTGGCTGTTAAAAATGAGCAGCCATGACATGTGATGTTTCTGGGCAGGGGCAGTTAATTGCCGGTGTGGGATGCGGGAACTCTTCCTTTCCCAGCCCTGTCAGTCATGGCAGCATGCATCTAGACAGAGTCTCTTTCAGCTTGGTTCATGAGCAACGCTCCAGCAAACCCACGATGGGCAGGTGAGCAAGAAATAAATCTTTACTCAGTTCTAGGCCACTGAGAATTTAGGACTGTCTGTTACCACACCCAAGCTTAGTGTTATTGACTGACATGCGGTGCATGGTAACAGCATGACAGGCTCTTTTAAAAGTAAAAATAAAAAGTCACTATACTCCCTCCTCTCCGTTGGGGCTTATTTTCTCAGTTCAGTCATTCCCTGGAAGGTGTACACATATTACTAAAGTAAATTAATTATCACTGTTGGCCACTAGTCTAGTGGAAATTATTACTCTCTTTTGGAAAGTAGTGACTTGCAAGTGTTGATGTATGCCTAATTGAATACTAATGCTTTTTAGTCTCTTGAATCAAAGACTAGCAGTTCCCAGCTAATGTAAAGAAAGCAACTTTTCCCACAGAAAGATCCACATGAAGCTTAATACCCTTTGGGAAGTGGGTGTGGTTGTACCATTGATTTGAAGCTCAAATAATATAAACCAATATTTTATGCACACTCCTGAGACACTGATAAAGAATTAATCAGAGAAACTAGCCCATCACATGGAAAACAGTGCTAGTGGGATTTAGGTTACTTTATTATTGTTATACTCTTTGTAGAATAGATACAAATTTAAATGGAATAGTAATTGAACGATGGTGCTAAAATACTATAGAAGTACAAGGAAGAAATGGAGGGCAGAGAGAGGGGGACAGAGAACGGAGGAAAGAGAGAGGAAGTAAAAGAAAGAGGGAGCAAGAAAGGGAAAAGAAAACAGACAGAAAGAAAGACAGGAAGAAAGGAAAATAGGAAAGAACGAAGGAAGACTTGTTAGTGTTCTAGTACAAAAACATAGAAATAATGGGAAAGAAGATATGAGAGACCTGAGGTTGTTGAGTGATATTCAAGCATCCACAAGGCCGCTTTATGAATAGCAGGGCTACGTGAACTCTGAAGCACAGCAGACGACTCCATGTGCTATGAAAACTAAGTATTAATATCACAGGCCACTTCTGGCTATTTCAGGCTCTAGAGAACTCTCTTTCCTCCTTCCTTATGCCCTGTAGATCATGGTTCACAAACTAATATGACTACAGGAACCACAGAGATATTATCAATCAATAAAGCAGGCCAAGCATATTATTTTATACTTTCCCTGTGTAGTAAATGCCTAAGGATATTCCTCACTCGTACAAAAAAAAATATGCTCTTGACCCTCTTGTTATATCTTGGTTTTTTTTTTTTTTCATTTTTGATAGAAAATATTGTTTCTGCTATAACAAATATGGCAAGCACAATGCTGAATGCCAACTGAAACTTGGCCCCAGGGATGATAGGGAGTGGCGGGAATTGCCTGAAGATGACTGTCACGGAGGACTGAAGTCCTTTTTTTTTTTTTTTGGAAATAATAACAGATATGGTTTTGTGTTAAGTCTATCACCTTTAAATTACTAGTCAATTATTTCAAAATGTCAAAAACATACCAATAAATCTGTAAGCTCAATTTATCTCATGCACCAACATTCCATCTCTCCTATCCCTCTTTCTAGAAAACTGACCTAGACTACCCATCTACTCAACAAGTCCAATCCATCAACATGGATTTCACATGGTATGACAGGCAATAAGCTAAGTGTTTTGCAAAATGTATCTCATTTGTTCCTCATAAGAACCTCATAAGTACAGACAAGGAAACTGGGACTTACAGAGTGTAAGTAACTTGCTTTAAGGTCAAAGTAAGTGGTAGAATTGGAATTCAATCCCTGGCATAATCTAGCTCTTTAACCATTACGCTCCATTATGCTTCTCACATGACTTAAGTGCCTATCCCAGACTACAGACCTTGAGGCTGTCACCTTTGGATAGTACCAGCTAAAAGACCAATAAGTGACCACCAAGAAGGAAACACTCTACATTCCACGTGAGAAAAACACTTATTTCCCTTTCACTGTTTTCTTTACTTAAATATTGTGGTCTGGTTTTACAGAAAGAATTTTACATTGTTATTCCATTTTATCAAAAATGTCAGAAAAAGAATATGGATATTTCCCGCTGTGTTCTGAGCACCCGACTCATCCCATGAGCATCTGCTCCATCCAAGCAGTCGACATTTTCAATGAAAGCACATTCCAAGCATGCTCCAAGACGAGAGCTGCCAACTAGAGACATGAATTGCCCGACAGTAATAAGAGCACTTAATATTCTCCAAATCTTCTTAGCATTCTGCAAAGACTCCATCATGCCTAATAGCAGTTTGTGCTATCTGCCTGGGTTGACACACATATTCCACCCATGGGTTTTGATTGACCAAAATCCCAGAGGTTAAATACGGAAACCTTTTTCATTTCCGCTGGTCTGACAGTCTCTCGGTGTGTAGTGAACCTTGCAGCAGCCTCTGTTCAAGACCTGTGGTCTCTCTGCAGAAGCGACAGCTCAAGCCTGTGCAAACTGAAGATGTACTGCCAAAGGAAAAATCGTTTTTTTTCTTTCCCAGGAAAGAGTTAGCTCAAATCTTTCACAATAACCTGATTTTCATCTTGATACCAACCTGGGCTTTCTTCAGAGTCAAATGAACATTTATGTTTCATAACACTTATCAAGAAAATGCCCTAACAGTATGCCAGCACTGCCTTCTCTTCTAGATTCCTCTCAGAATGTATCTCCTCTGCCAAGAAAAGAGCCACAGAAGGACAGGGATCTCAGGCTCAAAGCTTCCATCATCAGGTTCCACATACAGAGGTCTCTCAGAGCAACTCAGTCAAATATCTGGAATGCACTTACTTGGTTGGTTAAAATTAGGAAACCCGTCTTTGCAGAAGACGAAGCAAACTCTTTAGAACTTAATTCAACCAAGGTTCCTATGTAAACAATTGTTACATATTGGAAGAAGTTTTCACATGCTTTTACTCTGCAAAAATGTTGGCTTTAGTGGTTGCATTTCTGAGGCTGGGCATAGACCCTGGCACTATCTACTAACTCTCAGGGAAGCTTAGTGTCTGCCTCTGAATTACATTGCTTAGTAAAAGAGTAGTTTTAGTGCTTATGTGGCCATATGGTGTTTTACAACATTTCAACATTAGAGATATTCATTCAAGTCTTAAATGTGAAGAAAAATTAAACTATAAATTTTTTGATGATTTAAAATTATGTATTTAAGTTATAAATAAATTAGTCCATGAGAAATGATTAAGTTATATATGATTATAGTGATTTAAGGAAGATTTTGAATCCTTTCTGGCTATAATTATAAAGGCTATCATAAGGTAGAAAATATTTTATGACATAACATTTAGTTTAAAAAACAAACACCAAGTTTTATAGAGATTATGAGCACAGTTGTGGAAATGTGCATGTACATATAGACAAGGACAGGAAAAAAACTTGGAAACTAAAAATAGCTCCTTTACAATGGTAAGATTTACAACTTTAAAATATGTTCAAGGTGGGCGGATCACCTGAGGTCAAGAGGTCGAGATCAGACTGGCCAGCGTGGTGAAATCTCGTCTCTAGTAAAAATACAAAAATAATTAGCTGGGTGTGGTGGCACATGCCTGTAGTCCCAGCTACTCGGGGAGGCTGAGGCAGGAGAATCACGTGAACCCAGGAGGCGGAGGTCGCAGTGAGCCAAGATCGCGCAACTGCACTCCAGCCTGGGTGACAGAGGGAGACTCCATCTCAAATAAATAAATAAATAAATATTTTTTCTATGGTAGTTCTAAAATAGGCATTTTATTTGAAATGTATATATATATAATTTAAATAAAAGATTGCCTGATACAATTCAGTCTAATAGTGTTAAAATTCACGTCTCTAGCTGTTTCAAAATGTGACCTAGAAGGACTTTTTGATCGCTTCTGTGAATTTTACTATTTATTTCACCAAGCAATAAAAATTAGTAAAAGTAAACGTATTAAAAGTGTTTTAAGAGACAATTTTCTTCCAAGAAAAAAAAAGTCTATTTTTTAAGACAACATACTTCCCTTGCTACACAAGAGCTACCAAATACATGCACTAAAATATCATAGCACAGCCTAATAATTTCCTCAAATGTTCTTTGGAAGCAAGTAAGCTAAATCCATTCCCAGACATTTGGCTTCCAAGACTCCTTTTAAAATAAAATGGCATCATGATAAAACATTCAAACTCAATCTAGTTTTCAAAATATTTCCTTGAAGTAAAACAATTTAGGATTTTCTTAAGGGTTATCACTTTGGAGGAGAGTGGGATGATTAGAAATAATAGAAGAAGGGCTCCTATCACTCTCCCCACCTAGACCAACACTTCCTAAGGTGCTATGACAGCTTAACATCCATCTGTGATCGACCCAAGGCACCACAGTCTGCCTTGTCTCTCAAAGGAGGGGAGTCTATAAGCTATCTGGTATGGAGAATAAAGCCCTCCTGCTCTCTGTGCCTTCCACTCCCTCCTCCAATTTAAAAAAAAAAAAAAAATCCCTCTACCTATTAGGCTCTGAATGATAAAGCTTAAGGTTATTTTTTGATGTAAGAATTTGCTGTAACTTTTCTAAAGGGATAGCCACCAAAAGAGAGGAGGAAGGTCTTCTAAGTGTATAAGTTTTTCAGTGCCTGGTCTCACTTTCCCCCTTTGATATTTAATCAAAGGATTCATCACAATTCTGGCATCTCCCATATCCACAGGAGTATCCTTACCAAAACTCTTCTGTGAAAGTAAGGTCTTCAGTCACCTCACCCCCATGACCTTCACAAGACCCAGTTTAGGCTCATCTATCCACACAGAGTCTAGTGAGGGGAAGCACTGGGGCACATAATGAGGTCTGAAAGATCCAGAACTTCTACTGAAAAAAAAAGATGAAAGATGTAAGAGTGCGTTGGTCTTCTCATTTGGAAAAATGGAAGTCATGGAGGATTAATGTCTGTTGCCTGTATTACTTCAACTTTGTGACTTTGACCAACTTACTTAACTTCTCCATACCTCAGTTTCATCATCTGTAAAACAGACAGTATTTTCTTCTTAGGGTTGTCATGAGGATTCAATGAGTTAGTACCTGTGAAGCACTTGGCTAAATGTGTGGGATAGAGAAAAGTTTACCTAGTGTTCCTCAGTACTGCACATAACTGAGCAGTCCCATCACGGGACCTTTGAATACCAGGGCTGTCAGCAATCTAGAACTCTAGATATGCTCTCCCCATCCAATGCCATTGTCTTCATTCTCCCTTCCCAGGGAAATGTCAACATTCACTCATTCATACACCAAAATATTTATCAGGCTCAAACTACATTCCATGTACTGTGCTATGAGATAAAACAGAGAGAGAAAAGAAAAAAAAAAACAAACAGATATTGACCTGTTCTTGTGCAGTTGGTGGTATAGGTGGTTAATCATTATAATCACAATATAATGCAGGAGATGCTTAGAGTAAGAAAAGTACTATGGTCTGTGGTTCCTGCCCCTTACAGTCTGATGAGGAGACAGGCCATTACTAGAAATTGTCATATAGTACAATAATTGCTGCCACAGGACTAAATAAATAATGCTATAGAAGCCAAAAGGGTGACCTGTAGCTTACTGTAGGTTGGAAGGTGTGTAGTCAGGGAAATTTTCCACAGGTGATTAGATGCAAGGTGAGACCTGAAGAATAAGCATATATGTGTATATGTGTGTGCTTTGGGGGGCATGGCACAGGAATAGTTACATTTATCATAATTACCCTAAGAAATAGGTATTCATTCTGCGGCAGTGAAACCTTCAGATTATCCACTTCAGAACACAAACACTTATTCCCCAGCGCCAACACTTATTGGCACTGATGGATCTCGGTGGAGTCCCTCTTCAGGACCTACCCTCCCCTGAAGACAGTAGCCTCACTCAAGGTCACCATGGCTTTCCAAGTTCAGCCTGCATCCAATGACTGCTCAGTAAGGAATTACAAAGGCTCAATCCCCTTGTCCCTTATCTTAGTCTATTGGGGATGCTATAACAAAATACCATAAAGGGAGTGGTTTATAAACAACAGACATTTATTTCTCACAGTTCTGGAGGCTCAGAAGTTCAACATTAAGGCATAGGCAAGGTTTGATAACTGGTGAGGGCCCACTTCCTGGTTCATAGACAACCATCTTTTTGTTGCACCTTCACGTTGCAGAAGGAACAAGCGAATTCTCTAGGGTCTCTTTTATAAGGGTATTAATCTCATTCATGAGGGCTCCTTCCTCATGACCCCATCTTCAAATACCATCACTTTGTGTGTTAGGATTTAACATATGAATTGTGGGGGACAAAAATATCCAGTCTAGAGGACCCTTATTCCAGCACTCTGCAGAGCCATCCCAAGTCCAGTGTCTCCTATGGGTCTGGTGGCAAGGCAGGCTGGCATCTTGCTCTCTCAAAGTCTCCTTTCTTCTCTGTTCTGTAGGTGACAGATCTTAGTGGAGATTCTGAGAGCACTCCCTAATAAAGTTATTGCATGCAAATCTGGGGCAACATTCTCTATTAATTTAAAAACCAAACTTGGAAAGGTTAAGTAACTTGTTGAGGATATGACAGTATGGCTCATTCAGAGAAATGAAAGTAACTCAGTTTGGCCAAAGCCCAGAATTAGAAGGTATAAGAAGCCAAAGATTAACTATGTCTTAAAGTACATAATAGGTCATAATAAGAAATTAAGGCATTATCCTGAGGTAATGGGAAGTATCAGAAGTGTTGACTAGGATGGAGATGGTCAACTTGTCCTTTAATATGACAAGTTAGAATATTGTAAGCATGTTTTTACTGAGTGAAAGCATTTTCTTACCAGAGAGGGGTTACCAGGGGTTTTTAATCTGACTAATGCTTTACTACTCACCATTATTTTAAGGGTCCAAGACCAGGAGGAGGTCTGAGAGTCATAAGTAAAGAGGAAGAGAAGAACACCTCAGAGATTGAGAGGGTGGACAGCTCCTGGCAAAATGAGCTGGACTTACAGGTGTGTGCAGAAAGAAGACAACCTCTACCTCCTCCATTTTACTTTGCTGGCTCAGAGGACAGTGGTCTAAGGATGGGGACTCAGGTTCAGGCAGGGGTTGCTGCCTGTCCTCTTTTACTGTCCCATTCAATAACAGATACTTTGACTGTAAGTGAGCTTAAGTGCTTGAAAACTCTTGGGTTTGCAAACTTCATATACTGTCTTGCGATGATTGTATATATGGGAGGTATTCTGTATTAAAAACATTAACTTACTCAAAGCAAACTCAGATAGGTTACACCACTCCTCATAAACATGCCCTTTTTCAGAATATGACTTTCTGGTTTCCTCCATAAAAAGGCAGAGTATATTTCTTTGATGTAAAGAGGACTTTGTCTTGCAACTTGGATACCAGCTGAACCGCAGCAGGACAGGATACCAGGTAGAGTCCTGGGGTCCCATTCCAAGCCCTAGTTCCAGGGCAACATTTCTAGATACACCTGGACCAGAAGGGAACCTACTGCCTTAAAGGGAAGGACCTACTCCTGGCAGTATCCATCACCTGCTGGCAAAAGAGCCACTGGATCCTGAATAATCAGCAATGGTAGCCAGGCAATACTCACCACGGGCCTTGGGTGAGACTCAGACCTATGCCAGCTTCAGGTATGACCCATCACATGCCCAGCTGTGATGGCTATGGGGACAGACTCCAACTTGAGAAAAAAAGAGAAGTAAAAATACAGGACAATTTGTCTTGCAGCTTGGGTACCAGCTCAGATACAATGGGGCAGAGCACCAAGCAGGCTCCTGGGGCTCCCGATTCCAGGCCTTAGCTTCAGAATGGCATTTCTGGACATGCCCTGGACCAGAGGGGAGCCCACTACCTGGTAGGGATACCTAGGGCCTGGCATCATTCACCACAAGCTTACTGAAGATCCCTTGGGCCTTGAATGAACTTCAGTGATAGCCAGGTAGTGCTCACTCCAGAAGTGGGGTGGTGGTGGCCATAGGGAGAGACTACTCTTCTTGAGGGAAGGGCAAGGGTGGGAAAGACTTTGTCTTGTCACTTGGGTGCCAGCTCAGCCACAGTAGAAGTCCTAGCTGGAGCAACCAGACAAGAGAAAGAAACAAAGGGCATCAAATTGGAAAGGAAGAAGTTAAATTATGCTTGTTTGAAGATGATATAAACTTACATTTGAAAAAAAACTAAAGAATCCAAAAAAGTGGATTCTATACAAAAAACAATCCACCAAAAAACTATTAGGACTGGCAAATTCAGTAAAGGTGCAGGAAACAAAACCAACATACAAAAATCAGCAGCATTTCTATATGCCAACAGCAAATAATCTGAAAAGAAAACAAGAAAGTAATCCCATTTACAATAGCTACAAATAAAATTAAATACCTACAAATTACCTTAACCAAACAAGTGAAAGACCTCTACAGATAAAACTGTAAAACACTGATGAAAGAAATTAAAAAGGCTGGATGCTGTGGCTCACGCCTGTAGTCCCAGCACTTTGGGAGGCCTAGTTGTGTGGATCACAAGGTCAGGAGCTCGAGACCAGCCTGGCCAACATGGTAAAACCCCATCTCCACTAAAAATACAAAAAATTAGCTGGGCATGTTGGCGGGCACATGCAATCCCAGCTGCTCGGGAGGCTGAGGCAGGAGAATTGCTTGAGCCTGGGAGGCGGAGGTTGTACTGAGCCGAGATCGTACCATTGTACTCCAGCCTGGGTGACAGAGCAAGACTCCATCTCAGAAAAGGAAAAGGAAAAGGAAAAGGAAAAGGAAAAGGAAGGAAGGAAGGAAGGAAGGAAGGAAGGAAGGAAGGAAGGAAGGAAGGAAGGAAGGAAGGAAGGAAGGAAGGAAGGAAGAGAAATAAAGAAATTAAAAAGGACACACACACACACACACACACAAAATGGAATCGAAAGATATTCTGTGTTCATGGACTGAAAGAATCAATATTGTTAAAATGTCCATACTACCCAAAGCAATCTATGGATTCAATGCAATCCCTATCAAAATACCAATGACAGTCTTCACAGAAATAGAAAAAATAATCCTACAATTTATTTGGAGCCATAAAAGATCCAGAGTAGCCAAAATTATCTTGAGCAAGAAGAACAAAACTGGAGGCATAACATTACCAGACTTCAAATTATATTACAGAGCTATAGTAACCAAAATAGAATGATAACTGGCCTGAAAACAGACACATAGACCAATAGAACAGAATAAAGAATCAAGAAACAAATCCATACATCTACAGTGAATTCGCTTTTGACACATGCATCATGGAAGAACTGTCTGTTTAATAAATGTTGCTGAGGAAACTGGATATCTATATGCAGAAGAACAAAACTAGACCCCTATCTCTTACCATACAGAAAAATCACATCAAAATGAATTAAGGACTTAACTCTAACACCTCAAACTATGGGACTACTAAAGAAACACTGGGAAAACTCTCCAGGACATTGGTCTGAGCAAAGATTTCTTGAGTAGTACCCCCAAAGCACAAGCAGCCAAAGCAAAAATGGACAAGTTAAAAAACAAAACAAACACACACACACACACACACACACACACACACACAACTTCTCCACAGCAAAGGAAACAATCAAGAAAGTAAAGACACAACCATGGAATGGGAGAAAATACTTTTAAACTATCCATCTGACAAAGAATTAATAACCAGAATATTTAAGGAGCTCAAACAACTGTGTAGGAAAAAAATCCAATTATCTGATTAAAAACTGAGCAAGAGATCTGAATAGACATTTCCTAAAAGAAGACATACAAATGGCAAACAGGTATATGAAAAGGTGCTCCACATCCCTGATCATCAAAGAAATGCAAATCAAAACTACAATGAGATATCCTCTCATCCCAGTTAAAATGGCTTTTATCCAAAAGCAGGCAATAACAAATGCTGGCAAGAATGTGGAGAAAAGGGAACCATCCTACACTGTTGGGGGAATGTAAATTAGTACAGCCATTATGGAGAACAATTTGGAGGTTCCTCAAAAAACTAAAAATAGAGATACTATACAATCCAGCAATTCCACTGCCAGGTATATGCCCAAAAGAAAAGGAATTAGTACATCAAAGAGATATCTGCACTCTCTTGTTTTACTTCATTAGTAAATTGCCAGCTGACATCAGGAAAATGTTCAGGCCTGTTTTTGCATATAGGCCTTAACAAAATCGTATTTTTCTTCTTGTTGGGATTCTTACTCTACATATTGTGCAAACTTTAAAAAAAATTGTGGGTACATAGTAAGTGTATAAATTTATGAGTTAGATATGTTGATACAAGCATGCAATCTGTAATAATCACATCGGGGTAAATGGGGTATCCATTACCTCAAGCATTTACTTGCTGTTTATGGCTGCACTATTCAGCCAAGATTTGGAAGCAACCTAAGTGCCCATCAAACGATAAATGAATAAAGAAAAGTTGGTCTATATACACAATGAAGTAGGATTCAGCCATAAAAATGAGCAAGATCCAGTCATTTGCAAGAACATGGATAGAACTGAAGGACATAATGTCAAATGAAATATAATAGGCACAGAAAGACAAACTTCACATGCTCTCACTTGTTTGTGGCAGATAAAATTCAAAAGAATTGAATTCATGGAGATAGAGAGTAGAAGGATGGTTACAAGAGGCTGGGAAGGGACTTGGGAGATGGGTAAGAAATGGAGATGGTTAATGGGCACAAAAATATAGTTAGCTACAACGAATAAGATTTAGTATTTGACAGCAAAACAAAGTGACTACAGTCAACAATAATTTATTGTATATTTTGAAATAACTGAAAGGGAATAACTGGATTGTTTGTAACACAAATAAAGGATAAATGCTTGAGGTGATAGAGACCCCATTTACCCTGATGTGATTTTATGCATTGCATGCTTGTATCAATGTATCTCATCCAACTCATAAATTTATACACCAACTATGTACCCACAATTGTTCTTAAAGTTTGCGCAATGTGTGGAATAAGAATACTAACAAAAAGAAGAACACATTTTTGTTAAGGTCTGTTTGCAGAAATAGGCCTGAACATTTCTCTGATGTCAGCTGGCAATTTCCTAATGAAGGAAAATAAATACACAAACACATACTTGGTTCTGGCCTGACATTTAGTAATGAATAAATAAAAGCAATTACTAAGTTAAAAACAATAAAGTCAAAAGTTTATAACTCCTGTTAGTTACATTTCTAATTAAAATAAAATTAATATAAGAAAGACACTCCTACTAAATTCAAAAAGTGTGAGGCCATGTAATTAATTGCCTTTGAATGTAGACTTTGTAAATGCAAAATTATAAAATATTTTTGACCTGAAATCCTTTTTAACTCTCTTTTTTTTTTTTTTTAGATCAAATCTTGCTCTTTTACCCAGGCTGGAGGGCAGTAGTGCGATCTTGGCTCACTGCAACCTCCGCCTCCCAGGTTCAAGCGATTCACCTGCCTCAGCCTCCCAAGTAGCTGGAATTAACAGGCACGTGCCACCACGCCTGGCTAATTCTTGTATTTTCAGTAGAAATGGGGTTTCACCATGTTGGCCAGGCTGGTCTCAAACTCCTGACCTCAAGTGATCTGCCTGCTTCGGCCTCCCAAAGTGCTTGGATTACAGACATGAGCCACTGCACCTGGCCAGTTCTCTTTTTTTTTTTTTTTTTTTAAGAAAGTATCTCACTCTGTCATCCAGGTTGAGTGCAGTAGCACAATCACAGCTCACTGTAGCCTCAACCTTCCAGGCTCAAAGGATCCTCCCACCTCAGCTGAGTAACTGAGACTACAGATATGCGCATGTGCAACCATGCCAGACTAATTTTTTATTTTATTTTTTTTATTTTTTGGCAGAGATTGGGGGGGGGGTAGGGGCCTCACTATGTTGCCTAGGCTGGTCTCAAACTCCTGGACTCAAGCAATCCTCCTGCCTCAGCCTCCCAAAATGCTGGGATTACAGGTGCAAGCAACCACATCTGGCCTTTCAACTTTTTATATGTCTCCTTCAGGTGTTGGTAAAAGATCTTGTCTAAAATTTTAAGGCTAAGTTTTTAAATGGTTTTATTTCTATGGATGAGTGTTTTTATTTTCCACTTTCTAAATTAATCATCCAAGACAAACATAGAAATAGCCTCACTGTTACAGAAAATTTAGAATTTGTTAACATTAACTGTATATCATTTCCTCATTTAACCAGAGAATTCATCCTCTCTGATATTTAGACCTGAGGAAGTGAATGCAGCAATCACATGGTCCATAGTGGAATGGTCTCCCCTTGTTAGTTCTCACTCCTCAAGTTTGCTGAGCAGACTGAATGCAATAATGTAGAAACATCCCTAGCATATAGAAGGCACACCCTAAACACTGGTTCCTTCCCTCCCCCACTAATATGTGCTAGATACACAGTTGGAATTTTTTTAAACATGTCAAAGCTTGGAATTGGATTCTTTGAATATAATTCAGACAGTCTCAAATAGGAGCAAACATGCCCCCATTTACTTAATCCTCTAATAGGTAAATGAAGGTTGTTTTCCTTCCCTTTCCTTCCAATAATTTTGTTTTAAAGGTCAGTGGGAAGAAATGAAGCTATTGATGAAAAGCATGAAAAGAAAAGATGAGTCATTTGAAAAATTTTCACTCCCCTTCCCAGATTCTTCTCCCCTGCCCCTCAGCTCCCAGCCTCAGGTCACTCCTCAATTCCCTCACTTTACTCCCCACCCCACTGCCACCCCAAGCTTCATATCCCTTCTCCACGCTCATATCCCAGGCACACCTACCTCCAAAGAATAAACTTTCATATGAAATTTCAGAATGGGTTTTTTAGCATTATCCTATGAAAGTAATACCTTTCATTCATCTGTTCAACAAATATACATTGAATACCCTTTATGAGCCAAGCAGTATACTTCAAACTAAGATTGCAGTGGTGAAAATACACAGGGTCTCTTTTTTCATGGAGGATGTTGTCTGATGAGGAAAAAAAGAAGAAAAAACAGAAAAACCTAATGATATAGGTAGACTCTGTAGTAAGTAAAGCACACAGTAGTACGGAAGCACATTGGCAGAGGCGAGGGGACAGCAAGGAGTATGTCAGTACTTAAGAACAGTGATTTGAATACAAAGGCATAAAATGGAATACGATTGAAATGTTCAAGAATAAACATGGGATAACTTATATCGGATGTTTCAGAAGGCTATGTAATTACCTGGACAAATATGAATTAAATATTATTGAATTAAAAAGTAGGCTACCAAAAAGTAGTGTTTATGATTGTCTTTCTGAGAAAAAAAAAAAAGGTGTGTAGTCATGGATAAACAGTAGAAACATATATAAGAGAATGTTAATGGCTATTGCCAGATAACAGGATAATAGGTGATTTCAATTTTTAAGCTTGTAGTTTCTTTAAGCTCCATTGTTTCCAAATGATCCACAAAGTGCATGTAATAAGTTTATAATTTGGTAAAGGTATATTTTTAATTAAAAGTATTTTTTTGAAAAGAATGTACCTGAGCAATTCACATATATCAGATGCCTACTGTGTATAACGGACTGTGCTAGATGCTGAGGCTACAGAGCTAAGTAAGGAGCACTCTGTGTCCTTGAGTGGGTTATAGCACTGGGATGCAGGCAAGCAGGAAATACTTGCGAGTCAGGTATCACCCAGGTGTTATGTTAATCAAGCCAGATTATTGACCTATAACTGATTTTATCCTAACACTATAACCAAGTCCACAAGACAATTTAATGCTGCCTTTGTCTCTTATGACCAACAGATTAAGAAATGACAGAATGTTGAGAAAAATATGCTGCTGTCTCCTGCTCTAAGATCTATAGTTGTCAGGGGAGGAAACTTAATTTTGTTAGTTACAACGTGGATAATGAAAATTTATCCAGCATGCATTTCACATAATCACCAAATAACCCTAAGAATTAAACAGCATTATTATTCCTGTTTGCAGATGTGGAACTGAGGCACAAAGCGGTCAAGGTTAAGACTGCACTGCTCATCTATAAGGGAGCCAAGATTTAAATGCAGGCATCTCAACCCAGAGCCCAAAACCCCATGACCATGTATACTTTGCTGTCTCTCTTTTATGACCGTTACCATCATCTCTGATCTTTTCCCAGAATATACGTATTTTGAGAATTCCAAATAAAAACACACCATCACATAGAGCTCATGTTAGAGAAGATTGAGGGCAATGGCCTGAGGGCAGGGTTACTGTTCTCAGCACCTTAGCACAGGCCTGAGACATGTGGAGCCTCAATAAGTAATTTGCTAAATGAATGATCCAGAAAGCAGGTTCATTTTTGAAGCTTCCTGCCCCCAATATCAGGTTTTTTTTCTTACTGTTTTCTAATTTTTTCTAAAAATTAGGTACAGAATGGGGAAAGATCTATTTAA
Source organism: Theropithecus gelada (assembly GCF_003255815.1). NCBI lineage: Eukaryota > Metazoa > Chordata > Mammalia > Primates > Cercopithecidae > Theropithecus > Theropithecus gelada. The sequence goes on from NC_037677.1 coordinate 83,163,105, forward strand.
CTAAGGGTTTCAATATACATTTTTCTGAATTTTATACAGTAATTTTATCATAATTTTAAGGCATATCTATATAAAATAACATTATATATAATTTTGCTGATTTGACTGTTTAGGGCAAAAAAGTTGTGAATTCTAAGTATAAATTCCTCTATTTAGTGTATACCAGGAATTAGAATATTTTTTGAGTTGGGATAAATTTAATTGGAGAATTATGACAAATCAATTTTATGAATTTTGGACAAAACTAAATTGCCATTGAATGACTGTAAAAATTAAAGTTTTTATTAAAAATAGACATGGATAATTTTATGTTTCTAGCAATGGCAGAATTGCTGACACAGACTGTGAAGTGCATGATAATATTCTGTCTGTCTCATAGATTAATGTAAATTACCAACAAACTGCTTATTATTCATTGCCTGAGGAATAAAGATATCAACTCACTTCCACTAGTTCCTGTCCTGATGCACTCTTCAACTTAGCTACTGCTCAGAAACTGAGAAAGGATCACGTTTTTAAATTCAGATGAAAAAGTAATTAAAGTATAGGGAAATACATTGTGGGTCTTAATCTCTAAGTTCATGAAGAGTGCTTGCCACGTAATAAAAATATTTAAAGCAAATTAATAGTTGTAATGTCCAAATGTGATTTCTTACACATTTCACTGATTAATAATTGTATCTCTTTTCTTCTATCTGAATTCCTGTCATTTGAATTCTAATCATCTAGAAGCATCTCACTGTCTCTGCTGTGAGGCATGCTATGGCCTACATAATATTCAAAGTGAGTTAAAGAGAAAAGGAACCCTCAAAAGATCAACAGAGATAGTATGAGGCATAAAAACAAATGAACAAACTTGAAATAAGGCATAAAAACAAATGAACAAACTTGAAATAAGATATAATGCAATGGAATGCTGAAATACCATGAGTTGAGGGTATTTACTTTCTTTTTTCCTCCATGTCCTCAATTAGCTTAGATTAAACATGGCCTTTCTTCTGCAAACATAGCTCTCTGGATGACAGGTATTTTCCACAGTAATTTTCATCACTAATACTTGGGAATCCTATCTTTTAAGATGTGTGATTTAAACATAACTCTTCACTCTGAAATGTGTCTAGAGGACTGTGTGGTGGATACAACACATATTTACTGGATACATCCCATGTGCATAGCAGTGCCTAAATTGGCCAATCTAAATGCCATTATCCTGATATTAAGGGATGAAACTGATTCCTGTTATTCAAAGGTAAAGATCAAACAAAGCAGTGTGGGAAAGGGTACATGTCCTATAGTGAGACTGACTTCAAATTGCGGCTCCATCACTTATGACTTACTAGCTGTGAGACTTAGCAGTTATCTTTCCCCTCCAACCCCAGTTTCCTTAGAAAGAGAGGTTAGGATAATGGCTCGCCCAGTAAGCTTTCAATAAATGTCTTCTATTATTATTATTATTATTATTATTATTATTATTATTATTATTTTGAAGGGTGCCTATATCAGGAATAGAAATAAGGTGCCCTGTTGTGAGGATATGATGGGGTGGGCATTGCATATTTGAAGGAGGACAGCATGTCCAAATGAAGATGTCCTACGAGTAACAACATAGGAGACTGAGACTCAATAATCAGAATTCTAGTTATGTCTGGAGATAAGGGAATATAAGCTATGAGAAGGATGAGCATTCTAAGACAGGGGATATAGAAAGTCACTGAAGTGGCCGGGCACGGTGGCTCAATCCTGTAATCCCAGCACTTTGGGAGGCCGAGACGGGCAGATCATGAGGTCAGGAGATCGAGACCATCCTGGCTAACCCGGTGAAATCCCGTCTCTACTAAAAAAAAAAAAAAATACAAAAAAACTAGCTGGGCGAGGTGGCGGGCCCCTGTAGTCCCAGCTACTCGGGAGGCTGAGGCAGGAGAATGGCGTAAACCTGGGAGGCGGAGCTTGCAGTGAGCTGAGAATCGGCCACTGCACTCCAGCCTGGGCAACAGAGCGAGACTCTGTCTCAAAAAAAAAAAAAAAAAAAAGTCATTGAAGTTAGAGGACAAGAAAAGAAGAAAAAAAGCAGAGTAGTTAAGAAAGTAATTAGAAACTGTAGCAGAAATAAGATACCCCAGCATAGACAATGGATATTCCACTCTTCGTGATGTGATTATTTCACATTGTATACCTGTATGAAAACATCTCATGTACTCCCAAAATATATACATCTACTATATATCCACAATTTTTATTTTAAAAAAATTAAAAACAAAATGTTTAAATAAGAAAGCTTGGAATAAACATACACATACACACGTATACACACCCCAAAATAATATTTGTTTGTTTGTTTGAGATGGAGTCACCCACCCACTGCATGGAGTGCAGTGTCGCAATCCTGGCTCACCGCAACCTCTGCCTCCTGGGTTCAAGTGATTCTCCTGCCTCACCGCCCCCCCCAAATAGTTGGGATTACAGGAATGAGCTACCATGCCCAGCTAGTTTTTGTATTTTTAGTAAAGACAGGGTTTTGCCATGTTGGCCAGGATGGTCTCGAACTCCAGACTTCAAGTGATCCACCTGCCTCGGCTTTCCAAAGTGCTGGGATTACAGGTGTGAGCCACCATGTCTGTCACCAAAATAATATTTGTATATTTTATTGAACACATGCATTATCTTCATTATCTCTGGCAATAAAATCTATTAAATTCAAAGTTCAGAAGTTTAAAAAATTGACAAGGGCAAAAAACAAAAAGATGAAAGAGGAAATAATAATAGCAGAGGAGAGTTGTCAAGAGACCTTTGGGGGTTAAAATTGGAGAAGTAGAGCTGAGACTGTCAATACTAAATACCAGCAGAGGGGTAGTACCAATGAGCTGCAAGTCACAGATCCTCAGAGAGGCAGGAATTGGAGACAATAGGTACACATGATCCTGGCAGCCTGTGGTCTCTCTGCTCAGTTCCAAGGACACTGGCAGCTGCTTCAGGAGTCTGGAATGTTCTTCTCAGCATACACTGAACAGCTGGAAGATTTCCCAAGAAAACCTGCAGTTCCCCCACTCAACTTCAGTGAAGCAGACCAATTTTAATGTTTTTCCTACACAGAGCATCCAACCAGCTTTGAGATAAATATGCTTCATATAAATGATATTCTATATTGCTCAATAGGCTTAACATTTCTTTAGGCTTTCTTGTTCAATTGACAAAACACCTAAAATCACAGGTTAATTTCCTAGTTCAAGGTTTAATAGTGTATACTTTTCTGCTTAACATAACTGGCATATTTTTATTCATATGATGAGATATATAATAAACTGTGATATGTTATAATCCTGCATGAACAAGAAAAGAGCATGGGAAGGCATCAGGTGGACTTGCATTTTGACCACATACTGGTCTTGTGACCTTGGATAACTCATGTAACTTCTCTAAGCCTTAATTCTACCTGTAAAATTGTGTCACAGTATTTATTTCATAGGGCTGATACGATAAAAAAAAAAAAACAAGATACTGGATGTAGACAGTAAAGAGCAATATGCTTGATGCACACTGCCCACTCAATAAATATGTTTCCTTCTTCCTCATTCTTTCCCATTCACCTCCTGCCCTCTGCTCCAATCCTTGTGTCTAGAAAATAAATAATATCTATTTAGAGACTCTTGGTTTAAGAACATTCTAAAGCATTTGTTGAGAAGCTGCCATCTCTTTATCTTTCTGCTACAGTTTTTGGTCTATGGCCAAGGTCTATGAAAAGTGGCTTGTCCTCAGAAAATTTAAATTTAGTTGAGAAAACCAACATTGTCACAAATTTAAGAGTTACAGCTTGACCTATTTTGCAAATAGGGTAAATATGCCTCTACATATGAAGAGCCTAGGAAATTAATTTTAATAACCTTTTATTCACCCCCTCTGAATTCCAAACTACCAGCTAGAAATTTGTTAGACATAGGACTGAATTCTAAAGGGAAAATTTAGAAGATTCATCAACGAATACGTTTGAAAATGCAAATAGAGTCAAGATTGATCTTTTCCAGACAATATAATCTTTGCAGGTATGAAAGCACTCAAGGAACTAGGTGACCTCTTGAATCCTTTCCCCATAGGAATCTCTAACTGGTGAAAAAATTAAAATCAGTGAATCAAATGGAACCTTCTGAAACTGAGGGTTAGTTTTGTTAGTCCATTTTGTGTTGCCATAAAGGAATACCTGAGGCTGGGTAATTTTTAAAGAAAAGAGGTTTAAATGGCTGATGGCTCTGCAGGCTGTACAAGACGCATGGCACCAGCATCTGCTTCTGGTCAGGACTTCAGGAAGCTTTCAATCATGGTGGAAAGCGAAAGGGAGCCGATGTATCACATGGCGAGAGAGGGAGGGTTCTCAGGCTGTTTAAACAACCTGCTCTGGCATGACTTAATTGAGCAAGAACTCATTACTGCAAGGATGGCACCAAGCCATTCATGAAGGATCTCCTCCCATGATCCAAACACCTCCCACTAAGCCCCACCTCCAAAACTGGGGATCACATTTCAACATGAGATTTGGAAGGGACAAATATCCAAACCATATCAGTAATCCATCTGAAAATTTTGCAAATATGTTTCTTTCTTTGGTTACAGAGAGTGAGTTGCATCAGGAAGCACTTTGTACCAGAAAGAATTTAAGCAAATTCTAACAGACAAGTAGTCCTTTGGGAAAAAATCTGATTCTTTGATCAATTTCTTCTCTGATTTTATAATTCATTATAATTTATGTGATCCTTTGGTATATGAGGCAAGTAAAAACATGTGACAATGATTCATATATTTAGATATTTATAATTCTTTTAAATAATATAGTGCTATTTTTTGAAAAAGAAGAATTTTTCTTTGACAGTTATAAATTATAGATAATTTATCAAAAGACTTCTGAAAAAAACAGTGAATGTAGTCATTGGTATTTATTTGACCCTAAATATAAATACAGTGTTCAATTTACTATTATCCAACAGCTATTTATTGAAAATCTACTGAAGGAGGCATCATAGAAGTATACTAAAATGCACGGAATGACTTGAATTTCTGTTTCTCTAACAGTAACAATTAATAGTTGTTTGCTCTTTTCTCTATCAGAAGAATATTAATTACTTTACAAGCATTATCCTAATTAATCTCCAAAACAGTTCTAGGAGATATATTTAATTATTATTATTATCAAAATCATAATCTTCTCCACATGAGAACATGTGAGAAGTTATCCTACTTGCCCCAGGTTACATAGCCAGCAAATAGGGGGAGCCCTGGTTTGGATGCAGGCAGTCTAACTCCAGAGCACACACTCCTACATTCGTATAATGTTTTGCACTCATATCAAAGCCATGATTTCATTTGATCCTCACAAGAAATGGATGAAATGGAAAAGGAGCTAATTTGTTCTCAAATAAGCAAACCAAGAACAAATTTAAATGACTCATCCATGGGTATGACTTGCTCATGTCAGAGTTGGGACTGGAACCTAATTTTTGAGGTCTGTTTTTTAAGTAGGGCTTGCTTCCCCAGAGTTGAATCCAATGAGCACATTCCAACACATTTCCTAATGTGTCCTGCAAGACCTTACAGGTCTTGTGACATTCTAGCATGAGAAATATGGCAATAAAGGAAATGGAGGAGGTAACTTTCTAAAAAAATAGTTACAGGCTAATGACATGGACTGTTAAACTCTGGGTACTGAGACCTTTCTCAAATATAAACCGTTAGGCAAAATGAAGAGCTTCTTTCCAGAGCAGCAGATGCTGAACTGATGACACAGCCCTTGGTTATAATGACTTCATTTCTGTGATGCCACATGAATAATACCTGTGTGATTACACTGAGTGATGAATGTTGGTGAAGTCGTGTGACCTGATCACCTCCCTGTTATCGAATTGTTGCCATAAAGGTTGAGTCTTCATTTTCCTAGCTATTATTTTGAAGTAAATTTGCCCAAAGTGAAATGGCAGCTTGTGCTTTTTGTAACCTTACACTGCAAATTTAATATCTGACACCAAGATGGAAATAACAAAATGGCTTTATTTGGTGCCTTTCCATTTGCACAGCGCTGCCCATGGACAAAAAGAGTAGAAGAAAGGAAGTTATCTTGTGTTCCTTGAGAGAACAGCTGTTAATTACACTATTGGTTATTTTTAAATAAAACTTTTATTAAAAATAAACACAGATTGGGCTTTGGATCACAGAATTAAATTTAGTAAGGCAAGTTAGTTTAGGTAACTTGTTAAATTATGAGTTTATATTCTCGAATGAACAAACATCTAGTGATGACAGCTACAAAAAGAAAAGAAATCAGACATATTTCGAAAGAAAAATTACCCTGCCTGGTTTTGCCACTCCTCTAGAGTAGGAGCTTCTGATGAGCTTCTTACTCACTTGAGCCAACAAACTTAAATCCATCCTTGGTTTGAACTCCTGGTATTTTACTCATTCTTCTTCCCTAAGAATTTCTCTGTCTTTCCACTCTGCCTCTTCCTTTCTGTTATCTGAATTCTTTTTTTTTCCTGGCTTCTCTTCCCCGTCTTCTCCCAGCAATAAAATTAGGCAGATTATTGTAATTTTGTTGTTGTTGTTTCCCCATCTGACTGCCAAGTTCATTCTTTGATAGAGCACTAGGCTTTCACTGAGAATACAGCCAAATCCAATCAGCAGATAGTTACTGGCCAACTTACATGAAGGCCCAAGTAAAAACAGTGCCACTCAACTTCACTATGGCACTGGATTGTGACCTGATAAATCACTGGATTAAAAAACAATTTAAAATCACTTTATGCTTTCTGATATGTAATTGTTTAATTTCATTCCTGAAAGCCAGGAGGAAAATAACATGGGGCTTCCTCAAAGATATTTTTCATTTGGTACTCCTGTATTTAAATAAATTAGCATATCTGCTTTTTAAACCAGGACATTTTTATATTTTTAGGAGTAATATGGGGCAACAGAGCTATTTGTCTTTCTCAAATATGCATCAGTTTCCTCTTAGTGGTTTTGAATAACAGAAATAAGGTCACTGGAATAAAACTGCCTCACAAGAAAAAAGATCTTTCACTTTGATTGTCTCAGCCCTGCCTCAGTGTGTTTATCTACGATAAATGCCTTGTCTTTGTCTAGCATAATCTACCAGACACAAATCAGCTGTATATAATTATTACAACCAGGAGATTGTTTCTTTTCAGTTTGATATTTTAAAAAATGAATGGTTGTCAATATGAGCTGACACGGAAGACAATTAAGGGTTTCTGGGTTGCATATAAGAAACTAGGAATCTTAAAGAGCAAAACATGCTGGTAATAAATAATCACTTTCCACTTGGTGTAGCACCATTTTGATCTGGTTGACTTAATGATCTCTGAAAGCTGGAGTACTATTCTCCCATCTGAGAATAACCTTGAGAAGATTCAGTAAAAATTAAGATTTTCTTACATGGTTTTAAAGCTCTATTTGCTTTAATTTTTGGAAAACATTTTAAAATAGCAAGATTTAATGATAATGTTCTCAATGTGATCATTTTAATTTCCATTCAAAAATATTGCTACATACTAAGTTTTAGATAGATCTAAACAAAAATTAGTTTAATGTTGATGAAATCATTGAAGGTCTGTAAAAGGGGCATGACAAAGAATAAGTACCAAAATTGATTATGCAACAATCTCATTCCAAAAACTGCCCAATAGCCTTCAGATGAGCTAGATAAATGGACCATCCATTGAAAACCTATGGGACACTAATCTTTCAAAGAGAACACTAGGTCAATATACCTTTCACAAGTGTAGTGACACAGATATCAATTGATTTATTCCCTTGAAACACACAAGATCAATGAGATGCTAAAGCCAGCTAATAAGATTTGTGAAGCATTCAGATTCATCAACATTTCCCCAGCAGAGTGTTGTGGAAGAATCAAAGAAGGCTGGCTTCATAGGTGTGCAATCTGGGCAGCCACACCAGAGCAGTTGGTTTAATGCTCTGCAGTCTTGAAATTCTTCATGATTTTTTAAAAAGGAGGCTCACATTTCATTTTGCACTGGGATCTAAAACTTATGTAAGTAAATCCTGAGTAAGAGATTTGGATTTTTTGAGTAAGAGATTAGACAGATATAGATTTGATTCTAGGTCCAGTACTGCTTTAGTGAAATGCATACAATTTGGGTAATATCTCTGAGCTCTCATTTCCTCTTTGCAAAAGCTAATCTTAATGCTTATTTTCAGAGTTGTAATAATTAAGGAAGATAATGCACATAACATATGCAGCATGGCCCCTAGCAAACATAGGTGCTTAATAAATGTTAGTTCTCTGCTCTGCCTTTTCCTCCACCCTATTTAATTCCCCACCATCACTGACAGCTATTACAGAGATGTTACTGCTAGGATGAGATGTACCTTTAATTTAATATCCTGAAGTTATCCACAACTAGCTGCTCTGACTTGAGAAGACAAAAAAGGGAAAAGAGATAAAATTTAAGCCACATCTCAGCACAGAGCCTGGACCCAAGGCAGCATGAGTAAAGAGTTCTCACTTGGTACACTTACTCCCATGAATGAAGAAAGTAGGATGGCTGATTAGCACTAGGTTCCATGAATCCTTGCATTCTAAAGTGAGGTGCAAGATCATCCAGGCAGGACTTGTGAAGGGAGTGGTTTAAAATCTGTTTTGTGAGTCTTAGCTGATTGTCCACCTCTAGCTGACGTAAGAGGTTGAATTTGGAGAGACTGAAAAAGAATTTATTTGGCAGTCTCTGTTCCATTTCTCCCCACAAGGGCATAAGAGAGGGACACAGGATGTTTATTCCCCCTCTGTATTAGCTTCCTAGGGCTGTTATAACAAAGTGCTACAGGTTGGGTGGCTTAAACAACAGAAATTTATTGTCTCTCAGTTCAGGAGATTACAAGTCCAAAATCAAGGTGCTGGCAGGATTGGGTCCTTTTGAGAGCTGGGAGGAGGAGTCTGTTCCATGCATCTCTCCTAGCTTCTGGTGGTTTGCCATCAATCTTTGGTGTTCTTTGGCTTGAGACACATCACTCCAATCTCTGTTTTTATGCTCACATGGCATATTTTCTGTGTGCAGTCTGTGTCCTAATTTCTCCCTTTTTATGAGGACATTAGTCATATTAGATTAGAGGCCCATCCTACTCCAGCATGACCTCGTCTTAACTGAACTAATTATAACTACAATGACTATTTCCAAATAAGGTTTCAGTCTCAGGTACTGGGGGTTAGGACTGCAAATATGAATTTGAAGGGACACAATTCAACCCATAACCCTCCCTCAAGCCAAGTGATAAGATCTACTTTATGAGAATCAGATAATTTTGCCCATGTCTTCCACAGTTCAAAGAACTTGTGGTGCCTGAGTAGTCTAAAGCTATGCCTTGAACAGTTTCAGCCTGATGACAGAGTACAGGTGGCTGCATGGGGATCTACTTGTTCTCCTACTGACAATAAGACAAAGGGGACCAAACTTGCAGCCAATCCAAGAAGACCACTTGAAGGAGAACGGGACACCAGCATAGGGTCTGAGCATGACAGAGTTGAACAGCCAATGGGAGGAGAAATGTGCCTGCATGAAGAGAGGTCCTTAAGGAGCTTTTCAGCCAGAGCCCCGAGAGGAATCTCAACAAGTGTCCAAAGCAGAAAGTCAGCTCTGGATGTCAGCTTCAATCAGAGGGTGTCAACATCCCATGACACCAGGACCAGCCAGTTAAATTCAGGTCCTTTTCCCTGATCAGATAAAGCAGTGATTGACTACAGGAAAAGGTGAGGAAGCAAAATAAAATGAGCCCAGACATACCACTCTTTCTCAATGCAACTGTCAAGCCTGATAGAGGATAAAGCCAGGGGAGGAGAAGTTTGGAATTTTGATATTTCACTACATAGGAAATTGTAATGGATTAAAATGAGGCTGTTATTGTGATTGATCAAGACTGGAAAGGTATACATACTATCTGCACAAGATTTCATCTAGGAGAAAGGAGGAACAAGTCTATGGAGCAAGTTTAGAACGGAGTGATTAATAACACTGGGTTTTTAGACTGCACCCAGTCCAGTTGGTCCAATCAACTGAGTAGCTGGGCTTGAGAGTGCCCAAAGTGAGCCATGGCATGGCACAAGGAGCTCAGGATTTATGGTTACTGATATGGTTTGGGTCTGTGTCCCCCGCCCAAATCTCATGTCAAATGGTAACCTCCAATGTCGGAGGTGGGACCTGGTAGGAGGTGACTGGATCATGGGGATGGATTTCCCCTTTGGTGCTGCTCTGGTGGTAGTGAATGAGTTATCCCAAGCTCTGGTTGCTTAAAAGTATGTCATACCTACCAGTTTCTCTCTCTTTCTCCTGCTCTGGCCATGTAAGACATGCCTGTTTCCCCTTCACCGTCTGCCATAACTGTAACTTTCCTGAGGCCTCCACAGCCACGTTCCTGCAAAGCCTGCACCAATTAAATCTGTTTTCTTTATAAATTACCCAGCCTCAGGTATTTCTTTTTAGCAATAGCAGTGTGAGAACAAACTAATACAGTTACATAAATTTTTTCTCAAATTATTCGATTAATCAGTCTCAATTTCTTCATCTAAAAAGTATCTACGCCATAGGTTATTATAAACATCAAACGAAATAATATCTAGGTCAAGTATGTAGAACTTAGTACAAGCTTAATGAACACCATTAGTACCATTATACATATGAGGAAGGTACAGATCTTCCGTGTGATACAGACCAGAGAGAGGAAAGAAAAAAATCTGTTCTCTCTACATTGTCCTCCAATATAATTAACCCTACATCATTGGCTATAATTTAGGCCTCAGTTAAAAAAAAAAAAAAGGAGTGATTACTCATATAGTTATGAACTCATGGAAAAAATACAAATTATTGTAAGTACTTAATTCTGACCAATACCGAGGAAGATTCCAATTTAGATTTAGAAGCCTTCTTTTCATGTGTAAACGCAAATTAACACCAAGTCTTACCTGGCACAATCAGGCAGTGATGACGGCTTGAACATCTGGAGTTCTAATATTGAGGTTGTATTGGGGCTACAGAGATGCTAAATTTTGAATGGCATCTATTATTCTAATATGCTGAAAATTACAGTGTCAATTAGAATGGCATAAATGTTTCACTATTCAAAATAGAATGCTTAAAGCTTGCAATATTTGCCTGGAAATCTTTGGAATATCAGAATCTCTGCCAGTTCTGAATGTTCTTGGCTAAATTTTAAAGTGAACATTGTTTTTGTGTTATGTGGCTTTCTTTTTGTTTGTTTTCCTCAGAGCATAACCAGGGTTATCTAAATTCTAAAGATAGTTTGGTAAGACCTAGAGGAAAACTGGCTTAAACTCAAATGGATTGAACTATGAAAAGCAGTGCATTTTGAGAACCTAGAGAAAATGCCCAGGTTATGCATTACTTATTTTTACTTCTAATCTGCTTTTTGTGTGCTTCAAATGATTAATTTAAACAAATCCACATGATTTAACTTACTAGACGCCATCTCTGTGAATCTACCTGGTAACGAGAAAAATCAGTGCAGGATAATATAGGTGCACAGGTCACGATTTCTTCTAGTTTTCTGGGTTTCATCTCTGTTTTTATAAACCTATCATTTGACAGTTATTATACCAAACATCTCAATGCTTTATAGATAAATCTCACTGGACAGGTAGGTCACTGTGAAAAGGGCCATGACTTTCCCTATGCTGTTACATAAGAGTTGTGTAGCACATATAAAAGACAGTGTTCAAGTTGAATTTTTCACACAGTAAATTTGGACAAGTGCTCTTTGTTTAGTAAACGATGCTTCATAGTGGTAGAAGGGCAGTTAAAATCATAAAGTGTTTGAAATATTAGGGCATTAGAGATATCTAATTTTGCCCCCGAGCCTGACAAAGTTGAAGCTATGGCAAGAGAATTCATACTCCTCCTTGACTCTCAGGGTAACACACAGTTCCATGAGAGCACCAGTATTAGAATCCAGATATTTTCTCTTCTGTCAAATGGCCTTTCTACTTAGTCAGGCTGCCTCACTAGCTATCTGATTGCATGCTACGGATACAGATGTTTTTTGTTTTGTTTTCTTTTGTTTTTGAGAGGGAGTTTCGCTATTGTCGCCCAGGCTGGAGTGTAGTAGCGCGATCTCAGCTCACTACAACCTCCACCTCGCAGGTTCAAGTGATTCTCCTGCCTCAGCCTCCCAGGTAGCTGGGATTATAGGTGCCTGCCACCATGCCCAGCTAATTTTCAGTACAGATGTTTTAAGTCTTAACTCATCTGAATTTTAGCATATATGTTAAATCCTATGTTCTACTTTGAGTCAATTAATACACACTTCTATATTTGTTATTCAGAGTAAAAGTAGACAAGAATCATCTTGTTTTTCTAATTGATTTACTTTTGGGGAAAAATAATGATCATTCAAATATCAAGGTGTGTTCTTCCTATATTGTGTTCACTTCTTTCATCTCAAGTAGCTCACATGGGCTAAGTTTATATTAAAGAGTTGAGAGTACAGGTTGTCTACCAGAGATTCCCTTCCCATCTTTGGGAAAAGCCCATTGCTCTAGGTTTCCAAGAGGAAGTGGAAAGACAGGGGAGGACCTTGGAGAAGCAGCAAAATAAAAGACACATGGTTTCCAGACCTGGAAGGAAAGAGAAATCAGCATGCCACAAAGGTGAAATGGATCCGAACAAAGCTGAGCAACAGTGCCCTGAAGAGGAGATGTCAAGAAATGAAGTGTTTTGAACCCAGAAACAGGGGGCTCCAGCCCCACCAAACACTCCTATGCCCTAAGAGTGGCTCAGAAACAGCTGATCCACTAGACCTGAGGCCTCCATGCAAACTGAGGTAATGGGTAGCTCGGTGATGATCAACACAGTCTGACTACTGACGACTGGAGGAACTGTTCCAATGTTCTGATGATGGGTCAAGATCCTAGGACTTCTGCACAACTTCAAGGAGGAGAGAACTCCAATAATGATTAGAACTGAATGCTCCAATGGGAACTCAAGGTCAGATATTAATTGATTTTATAAAAATAAAGAGATGTGTTGCTTGTGCATTTGAGTTTGTGGAATAAGATTCATACTCATTATAAGAACCACGCTTGGCCAGGTGCAGTGGCTTACACCTGTAATCCCAGCACTTTGGGAGGCCAAGGCAGGTGGATCGTCTTCCACCTGGAAGTTCGAGACCAGTCTGGCCAACATGGTGAAACTTCGTCTCTACTAAAAATACAAAAAGTAGCTAGGCATGTTGGCAGGTGCCTGTAATCCCAGCTACTCAGGAGGCTGAGGCAGGACAATCGCTTGAACCTGGGAGGCGGAGGTTGTAGTGAGCCGAGATTGTACCACTGGACTCCAGCCTGCTGGGTGACAACAGCGAGACTTCATCTCAAAAAAAGAAAAAAAGAAAAAAAAAAACGGCTTTTTATTTTTAGTTGATAGAAGATCTGTAGGCAATTAGATTAGGAGGAAAATTCTATGTTTTATCTACTCCACACAGTCTGCCAAATCTGTTGAGGAAGAAAGATTTCCAACATGACTAGCTAGAAAGAATTTGTGCTGTCTTTTAGAAAAATGGGTCAGAATTATTAACTGATGATATAATTGTGATGGAGAGACACATTGAATAATCAAATAGGAAAGTTTCCTAGATTTGGTAGCAAGTTCCAGCAAAAGTTAGATTTGCTGAGAAATGTATGGGAACCAAGAGGGTGGGCTATTCTTTGGTAAAATTGTTATGGACATATGGTTTGTCATTAGGACTTTACTCTCTGGGATTCTTTGGCCGTATTAGATTCCTTTAGGAGCTCTAACCCTGCAGTGATGTTGTTCTCATGAAATTGCTTTGGACTTGATTTTCTTCCTTCTATATCAAAATTTATCACTTTTCCAGGAATCTGCAAACTAATCTGATTAAAGAGTATACCAATGGAACAGAACAGAGTCCTCAGAAATAATATCACACATCTACAGCCATCTGATCTTTGACAAACCTGAGAGAAACAAGAAATGGGGAAAGGATTCCCTATTTAATAAATGGTGCTGGGAAAATTGGCTAGCCATAAGTAGAAAGCTGAAACTGGATCCTTTCCTTACTCCTTATACAAAAATTAATTCAAGATGGATTAGAGACTTAAATGTTAGACCTAATACCATAAAAATCCTAGAGGAAAACCTAGGCAGTACCATTCAGGACATAGGCATGGGCAAAGACTTCATGTCTAAAACACCAAAAGCAACGGCAGCAAAAGCCAAAATTGACAAATGGGATCTCATTAAACTAAAGAGCTTCTGCACAGCAAAAGAAACTACCGTCAGAGTGAACAGGCAACCTACAGAATGGGAGAAAATTTTTGCAATCTACTCATCTGACAAAGGGCTAATATCCAGAACCTACAAAGAACTCAAACAAATTTACAAGAAAAAAACAAACAACCCCATCAAAAAGTGGGCAAAGGATATGAACAGACATTTCTCAAAAGAAGACATTCATACAGCCAACAGACACATGAAAAAATGCTCATCATCACTGGCCATCAGAGAAATGCAAATCAAAACCACAATGAGATACCATCTCACACCAGTTAGAATGGCGATCATTAAAAAGTCAGGAAACAACAGGTGCTGGAGAGGATGTGGAGAAATAGGAACACTTTTACACTGGTGGTGGGATTGTAAACTAGTTCAACCATTATGGAAAACAGTATGGCGATTCCTCAAGGATCTAGAACTAGAGGTACCATATGACCCAGCCATCCCATTACTGGGGATATACCCAAAGGATTATAAATCATGCTGCTATAAAGACACATGCACACGTATGTTTATTGCAGCACTATTCACAATAGCAAAGACTTGGAATCAACCCAAATGTCCATCAGTGACAGACTGGATTAAGAAAATGTGGCACATATACACCATGGAATACTATGCAGCCATAAAAAAGGATGAGTTTGTGTCCTTTGTAGGGACATGGATGCAGCTGGAATCCATCATTCTTAGCAAACTATCACAAGAACAGAAAACCAAACACCGCATGTTCTCACTCATAGGTGGGAACTGAACAATGAGATCACTTGGACTCGGGAAGGGGAACATCACACACCGGGGCCTATCATGGGGAGGGGGGAGGGGGGAGGGATTGCATTGGGAGTTATACCTGATGTAAATGACGAGTTGATGGGTGCTGACGAGTTGATGGTTGCACCACACCAACATGGCACAAGTATACATATGTAACAAACCTGCACGTTATGCACATGTACCCTAGAACTCAAAGTATAATAATAATAATAAAATAATAAATAAAAATTAAAAAATAAAAAAAAATTTAAAAAATTTTAAAAAAGAGTATACCATATTTTATAACTCTGGTCTTGATTCAACAGATTAACCTCTCCACAATAAAATGTACATTTTTATGGGGATCTTCACTGTTTTAACTTACATAAACACACAAACACACACACACACACACACACCCCTACACCGGTATGAATTTAAACAGGAACAGTTTTGAGACACAAATACTTCATTAAACTACAAGTATGGACTCCAAATTCCAAAGATGGTCTTACCAACATATCTCCTCTAGAATGCATCTTAATAACATTTAATATTGAAGAAAGTTTGGTAAGCTAAATTCAATGGATAAATCAATGATGACTCATTTATGAAACTTTCCCTACTCCATCTCTTTTTTACCTCCAGAGCCCTGAAGTACAATCATGTGAGAAGACTGCTTTTATGGGGGAAGCTGGTGAAAATCCTTCTAACTAAAGTGGACTGAGATTGGGGTTAATTTCTGAGGCATAATTTTGGTGCCTTCTAATTTACTGAATCTATGAGAAAACTGTTCATAGTGCCAAGAGACACCTTTGAGCTATTTTGAAAATACAACATGAGCTCTGAAGTATTGAGGGCTATTAATAAAGTTTTAGTATATTTTCATATTTTTAAAGCATTATTTAAAATACTGACATTATAACACACACACCTCCAGAATGTAAGCTATGAAAGCAGGGATTTTTGTCTATTTTGTTCACTGATGCAGCCAAAGCATCTGGAACAGTGCCTGGCAAATGGTATGATGCTAAAAAAAGTTGTTAAATGGAGATGTGTTGACACGTTCATAGCACATGTCTCTTAGAGACTCTGTTTTCAATTCTTTGGGGAATATATCCCAAAGAATAAAATTGGCCAGGCTCAGTGGCTCACGTCTGTAATCTCAACACTATGGGAGGCTGAGGCAAGTGGATTGCTTAAACTCAGGAATTCAAGATTTGCCTAGGCAACATGGCAAATCCCTGTCTCTACCAAAAAATAAAAAAATTAAAACAAAAATAATTAGCAGGGCATGTAGAAGTAGAATAGTTAGGTCATAAGGTAATTCTATTTTTAATTTTTGAGGAACCATCATGCTATTTTCCTCAGTGGCTATTCCATTGTACATTCCCAGCAACAACACACAAGACTTCCAATTTTTCTATATCCTTGCCAAAACTTGTTATTTTCTGGGTTTTTTTCTTTATAGTAACCATTTTAATGGGCGTGAAGTAGCATCTCATAGTTTTGATTTGCATTTCCCTAACGATTAGTGATGTTTAGCATTTTTGATGCACTTAATGGTCATTTATATATCTTCTTTAAAGAAATTTCTATTCATGTCCCTTGCCCATTTTTAAATTGAGTTTTTTTGGTTTTATTGCTTAGTTTCAGGAGTTCTCTACACATTCTGGATATTAATGCCTTTTAGTATATATGAGTTGCAAATATTTTCTCCCATTCTGTGGGGTTTTTTTTTTACTCTGTTGATATTGTCTTTTGAGACACAAAATTTTTCAATTTTCATGAAGTCCAATTTGTCTATTTTTTTCTTTTGTTGCCTATTTTGTGTCATCCCCAAGAAATCATTACCAAATCCAGTGTTTTGAAGCTTTCCCCATATGTTTTATTCTAAGAGCCATATGATTTTAGGCCTTACATTTAGGCCTTTGATTCATTTTGAGTTAATTTTTGTATACGGTGTTAGGTAAAGACCCAACTTCCTTGTTTGGCACATTGATATCCAATTTTCCTAGCACCATTTGTTTGAAAAGACTGTCCTTTCCCCATTGAATGGTCTTGGTAGCCTTGTCAAAAGTCATTTGATCATATGTGTTATTTATTTCCAGTCTCCCTAATCTATTCTATCAGACTATATGTCTGTCTTTATGCCAGTACCACATTGTTTTGATTACTGTTAGCCCATCTTTATTACATAAAATCATGATTACAAGCTCATACTACAATATTACATTTTTTCCTTTTCCAAATCTTCCATAGCATTGTGTTCTTCTTCCACCAGAAAGGCAGACTGTTTAGAGGTATGATAGTAGCTGTAAGTGGGCAGTAATGAACAAACTTGAGAATTACATAACTTTCTGATTACAGAGTTAGTAACGACAGGAAGGGTAAGACTGCAGATCACTAATTCCCAGTCTTTTCACCAGCAAGGATCCCTTTGGTAACATTTACTTATAAATACCATTATTTAAAAGTGTCTTATCCTATAAAATGTATTTCCTAAGTAATAATTTTCTTGTTTCCCTATTTAATCAAATAAATACATAATTACCAATCAGAGTTTCTGATGTGAAAGAGAAAGCTAGATGAGCAGCCTGAGTCAAATGCTTCTGTAGACCACTGTATTTGTATCATGAGTCAATGTGTGATTTATAATTTTTAAATATTGACACTTCTTTTTTGAGCCCTACTATCTAGAGGTCAAAGGGATACCAGGTTGGAAGTAATTGCCCTGAACTTTTAAAAAACATATTCAAAAAAGTTTGTAGAAAAAGTTAGGTATGATTCTGTCCTGAGTGCTTAATGAAAATAAGAATGCTGACCTTGGGAATCAGAAGACCTAAATTCACCTCTTTCTGCTTCAGTGTCCTTATCAAAAAAACTGATTTTATCTATCGTAAAAGAGGCAGCATGTTCAACTGGTTAAGAGCAGGGCCTCTAGAGAAATATTAGCTGAATTTTAATCCTGACTCCACTAAATTATTTAACCTCTCCAAGGCCATAAACACCATTTTGCTGAAAATGCATGATTAGAGACAATCTTAAGAACAGACAGGGAAACAGAAGACATATTGCATACAGCAGAACAAATATAAAAATTACCCAGACATTGTGTCAAGAACCAATGCAAGCCAGAAGAAAATGAAATGACACTTTGAAAGTGAAAGGAAAAAAACCAATCTAGAATTCTACATCCAGCAAAATTATCCTTCAGCAATAAAGGGAAAATAAAGATAAGTTCTTCATTTGGAAAAGGTATCTCCTAGAATAATTATGGAAGATTAAATTAATTAATATATGTAACATTTTCCAAACACTGACTCAGTGGCTCATGCTTGTAATCCCAACCCTATGGGAGGCGAAGATGGGTGGATTGCTAGAGCCCAGGAGTTCAAAACCAGCCTGGGCAACATGGTGAAACTGTCTCTACCAAACAAACAAACAAAAAACAATAATTAGCCTAATGTGGTGGCATGCACCTGTGGTCCCAGCTACTCAGGAGGCTAAGGTGGGAAGATCACTTGAGCCCAGGGGTCAAGGCTGCAGTGAGCCATGATGGCGCCACTGTACTACAGCTTAGATAACAAAGCAAGACCCTGTATCAAAAAATTAAGTAAATAAATACAAATTAATATTAAAATAAGCAATTGGGGCTTTTGCAACTCTTTTGTTTTACCTGAAGATATAAAAATGATGATTTAAAATGACACCTATCCCAATGTAAAGACTATAGGAGATCATAAATTAATAGAGTCCCAAGAAAAAATTTGAAGTCAGTGCAACTGTTTTATAACTGGGTCATATCAATAAAGTATCTACTGGACTAGAAGGTAAACTCTTTGAATGTTTGAAACTATATCCTAATATAACATTTGGTACCCAGTAATTGGACTAAGAAAATCTCATACACATAAGTGTTACAAAGCACTTTCAAATACATTATCTTATTTTCATTCTAACAAGGTTTTAATATTTAGCTTTCTCATTCAATAAATGGTTATTGAAAATCTTCTCTGTGGCAGGTACACTAAAAGGGGAGTCAGTGAGAATGAAGATAGGATACTTCTCAAGTTGTTTGCAAGTGGAATTGAGAAGACAGACTTGTAAAAAAAAAAATTTGTTAAAAAAAATTTACAAAATGAGATATTGTAAAAATACAATATCGATTCCAAGTGCTACTTTGGATGATGGATAAATAGAGGGTGCTATAGAAGCACGTAAGAGGGACTCCCAGGCAGTGGGGCTGAGGGATCATGGAAGGCTTTTTAGAGATGTGTTTAAGCAGTATCCTAAACAACAGAAAGAATAATTTAGTCAGGATTGGCTGGGGGCCGGGGAAGTTACATGAAGAGAGTATCTTGAGCAAGTCATTCGATTAATCTGAGCCTCAGTTTTTTTGGTCTTAAAAATGGCGATAATAGGCCGGGCACGGTGGCTCACGCATGTAATCCCAGCACTTTGGGAGCCCGAAGGGGGCAGATCATGAGGTCAGGAGATTGAGACCCTCCAGGCCAACATGGTAAAATCCCATCTCTACTAAAAATACAAAAATTAGTTGGGCATGGTGGTGAACATTTGTAGTCCCAGCTACTCAGGAGGCTAAGGCAGGAGAATCTCTTGAACCCGGGAGGTGGAGGTTCCAGTGAACCGAGATCACACCACTGCGCTCCAGCCTGGCAACAGAGCAAGATTCCATTAAAAAAAAAAAAGGATAATAATACCTTCTTCACTGGGTTATGGTTAGAATTAACGAAATGAAATAATAGAAAACTGCATTATAAACTGTAATGCCTTATATAGAGGAAATGTTTAAATACTTCCCAAAAGTATTGCCTATTAGTCTTTGTCCTTATTTAGCAAATAAACAATATTCAGAAGAAGTAGAAAAGGAAAATAGCATTTTCTATTTATTACAGAAGCCTGAAATGACGATTTAGTTAACCATTCTAGCCTGAAACATGAACTACATTTCTGCCAAAAAAATAATAATTTTTATTCAATCATAATAACAAAGATTTAATTACAGTGACATACATAAAAAGCAAGAGAGGGCCACTGGTGAAGAGGAACAGAGAACAGAAGTTTTAAAACTTTCAGGTAAAACACAGAGCTGGCAGAGTAATTAATACAGTGTGACTTGATGTTTTATGCTTGACTGAAAAATGAAAGAGGAGGAGCCCAGGGTCAATTATCTCTAAACCTACATCCCCATTCCCTTGCCAAATGTAATGCAATCAGTAAAATGTGTTTATTAAGTGATTGCTAAATTGAAATAAAAGCAACTGAAACTTCTTTCTAGAAGGTTGATGTCCTGCAAACACGTATGCAGAATGTATCACTCAGATGATCATCTCCTCCAATAAACTTTCCTGACTTTCCCTCATTGCTAAGCTAATGATCTTCTAGTCCCTTTGCCTCCTCCATCGAGCATGCTTCAATCATAGTGCTTAACACAGCTGTGAGAAGACCCTTCAGAGGGCTTCCTCTCTTTCTTTTTTTTCTTTTTTTCGAGACAGAGTCTCACTCTTGTCACCCAGGCTGGAGTGCAATGGCACGATCTCGGCTCACTGCAACCTCCACCTTCCAGGTTCAAGCGGTTCTCCTGCCTGAGCCTCCAGAATAGCTGGGATTATAGACGCCTGCCACCCTGCCCAGCTAATTTTTGTATTTTTAGTAGAGATGGGGTTTCACCATGTTGGCCAGGCTTGCCTCAAACTCCTGACCTCAGATGATCTGCCTGCCTTGGCCTCCCAAAGTGCTGGGATTACAGGCATGAGCTACCAAGTCCGGCCTCCTCTATCCATTTCTATGAGCTTCTAAACACTGCATGTAACTGACTGCATCTGTTTCTATGCAACTTAACACAATGTGCCTGAACTATTGTAAATACTCATTTAAATATTTACTGAGCTACAATGACGTAAAATAGAACTAAGATTGGAGTTGAAGAATTCCTACTTGCCTTCAAAGTTAATAGGGAAGCTCTTTTCCAAACCTATAATTGGAACAAATAGTGTAACAAGAAAATGACATGTTTGATATACAACAGTCTCAGAAAACAGAAAATATCTTGAACATAGTAGGTTTTAAATAAATAGTTGATGGAGATATAGTGAGCAATAATGTTTAGTAGTTGTAACTTGGAATTCATTCAAGAGCCTGGGAGAAAAATTTAACTGCATCTAGACATTCTTTCACAATTCAGTAAAGGCATTACTGAACTTAGAAACTTTTTCAGTAAGGGTTGCAATCAAAGTATTTTCTCATTTAAAAAGACATTTTATTTAGCCAGAAGACCATTCCATAGAAATATGGGTGTGGTTTTTTGCTGGATTTCTTAGTAATGGTTTGCAATGTATTAAACATACAGGATGAGAAATGATTGAGAGTTTCTATCACATAGTAATCAAAGACACTTCTGCTCTAAGAAGTAAAAACATCAGCTTTGCCTTATGGCTTGAAAACCAGGAAGCACACAAGCCAAATATTTCAACCAAGTCTTTGTTTATTTTTAGCCAGAACCACATCTAAGTCAGACTACAGAGTCTGAATTGCAGAATCAAACAAGATAGTGTGAGGTCACAGACCAGTTTTCTCAGCCCTTCATCTGTTTAAAATTTCTTTAAATAATTTAATTGACACATAAATATGTAAATATGTAAAATAAATATATACTTGTACATATTTATAGGGTACAACTTGATACTCTGATACATATATATGTTGTATAATGATCACATTAGGGTCCCTATAGTCTCCACTGCCTTCAGTAATTTGTTCGGTAAGACCAAAGTGACCTGTGATACCTGCACATGCAGCTTCATCACGGATAAGTTGTGCCAAGAAGACCTAAGGTGTGAAAAAAAAATGTTTTCAAGATAATTTTTCCCTGCAAAAGCCCTATTACTTACCTCTTGGATTTTATTATTATCATTAGTGTTTTAAGGAACAATTGACCTCATTACCAAGCTATCAAAGACAATTCTGATTCATAAAAATAAAGACAATGCCATCTTACATTGGCTGATGCAATGAGAAACTGATAGTGCCCTTTGGGGCATCTCAAAGAAAAAAAAAAAAAAATGAAGAGAATGGCTGCACGCAGGAGTAGCTCCTATAAGGAAACAATACTTGTTCTGTCCATGGGAATCAGTGAACCTAAAGCCCTGGTGCACTTCCATCAGGAAGCAACATGGCAGATTTGAAAACAGAGCCAAAAGCAATAGGAAGAGAAGATACAACATACCTATAGATACAGCAATAGAGGAATCCAATTAACATATATTCACCACGTGCACATTCAAAATAAAGGTTTTTCATTCTTTCATTGCCCTCAAAAATGTCAAAAATTTCCTCTTTATTTCTAAAGGACCCAGACACTTGTGCTCCAAAACTTGGGATTTATTATTATCCCAGTATTCCTTCCTGCATATTATTATGGCTGTTTATATATATTTTGTGACCCAGAGACGTTTTATAGCCATCGATTAAGATGATTTAAAACAAATAGTGCTCAGTTGTTGAATAGCCTCACTACATTATTGCCAAATGACTCAAATCATGTAAAGGGAGTATTCCAACAAAAAAAACGTTTATCCTTTATAATTTAACTTGTTTTGTTATAGATGCTATGTTCAAAACCTTAAGATAAGTCACTATACATGTTTTCTCATTAGGCTTATGCTATAGGTTCTTGTTTAAAAGTGTTATAGGGCTGGGCGTAGTGGCTCACATCTGTAATCCCAGCACTTTGGGAGGCCGAGGTGGGCGGATCACGAGGTCAGGAGATCGAGATCATCCTGGCTAACACGGTGAAACCTTGTCTCTACTAAAAATACAAAATATTAGCCAGGCGTGGTGGCACGCACCTGTAGTCCCAGCTACTCAGGAAGCTGAGGCAGGGGAATCGCTTGAACCCGGGAGGCGAAGGTTGTGGTGAGCCGAGATCGCACCACTGCACTCCAGCCTGGGCAACAGAGCGAGACTCTGTCTCAGAAAAGTAAGTGTTACTAAATGGTCTAAACTGAAAAGCCCTTCAATGGCTTTGCCTTCTTCTTAACATAGTCTGCAAGGCTAGTGGTGGTAGTAATAGTAGCAGCAGCAGCAGTGATAACATCCAACATCTATAACTGCAAGCACTGTTCTAAGCACTTTCCGTATAATCTCATTTAATTCTCACAATTACTCTATGAGGGATATATTTTTCATAATCCATTTTGCAGATGAAAAAATAAGTGTAAAAAGTAATATAATTTGAATGCAGTTTATTCTGTTCCTTGGTCCATGTTCTTAACCTTTAAGCTGTACTACCTCTGGATGAGCTGGACCTTCTATACTTCTGGAAACTCACTGCATGCCACCATTCCTGTCACCCACTGCAGTATTCCAGCTACATGACTTTCTTTCTGGGCCTCAAGCATGCCAATGTCTTTGCCCATGCACATCCTTTCCACATGTTCTTCCTTCTGTCTGAAGTGCTTTCCCACTGTTAGAACAAACTATTTCTCAACTTTCAGGTCTCAGTTTAAATGCCACCTGAGAAGAGAGTTTATCTCCAACCATACCATTTAAATAGACTCTTCCCTCTCCCTTTTATTTTCTGCCATTGCACCTTTATTTACTGCTTTGTTAGAATTCATCACAATTTGAATTTTTTGTCTTTTTATTTGTTCTCTCATTTGTTTGTTTTTATTACTAGACCAGGCTCCAATGACTTGCATTATTGTGCCCTCAGCACCTAGAATGATGACTGGCACAAAGTAAGCACTCGGTAAATAGTTGCTGAATGAATGAATGAAAGAAGGAAGGAGTGAATGGTCTTTTAAATGTTTTAAAATGCGTGCCTTAATTCTGAATATTGGTGGTACCTTCTCAGCCACTCACTGATTGTATGCACATGGGTGGTTGGAATGGATGGTCTTGGAAAGGAGGTAGTCTGGTATGGAAGTCTTTAATTACAGAGGTAACGACTACTTAATATGATGCTTGTACAGAGGATAGAAGTACTGAATGGATAAAAACACACATACCACTCTTAGAATTATCTCCAACCTTAAGACATTAAGATTTTACTTTCTTAAGGCCAGCTGTCAACAACTCTCTCTTTGAATATTCACTACTTATTGTTCCTCTCAAAGCAGCTCAGTCCAGAACAACCAGGAAGCTCTGCTAGAAAGATCTTGCTTACCCTGAGCTGGAAACACCACTCTTTCACTTGCAATCATGTCTTCCTTCTACCTCCTGAAACCATGCAGAACCCATGCAATATGGTTTGCCTGTTTCCCACCCCAATCTCATCTTGAAGTATAGCTCCCACAATTCTCACTTGTCATGGGAGGTAATTGAATTACCGGGGTGGGTCTTTCCCATGCTGTTCTTGTGATAGGGAATAAGTCTCATGAGATCTGATGGTTTTATAAAGGGGAGTTCCCCTGTCCAAGTTCTCTTCTTGCCTGCCACCATGGAAGACGTGCCTTTCACCTTCCACCACAACTGTGAAGCTTCCCCAGCCACATGGAACTGTGAGTCCATCAAACCTCTTTTTCTTTATGTTACCCAGTCTCCGGTACGTCTTTATCAGCAGCATAAGAATAGACTGAGAGCCATGAACTACCTTTCCTCAAATATACAAATAACTGTCCCTGTTAAAGTATCCACGACTAAACCCAGAGTAAGGCAAGAATGGCACATTTTCCATTAGTGATTCTATGCTTTTGATTAAGTGACTACAAATCCTTCATTGAATAAAACAGGAGTTAAACCAAATAAAATAAATTTAGGCACTTAAATGTTGATATGTTTATGTATATAAATCAATCATTAAATAATTTTTGGCAGTCATTTCTCCTGGTTGATTCATAAATTACTTATAGACAAATCCTAAATCTTTTCAAAAATGCTTCTATGAGGTTACTTCTAATTATGACATTTCAAGGTTTCTAGGGAAAATTTTTCCATTAATTCTTCATTAAACATTTTTTTATTCTGTTTGGTGGTTTCAGTTGTGGGTGAATTTACACACATATGGGACAAGAGGTGGTGTCTGCAGACATTCTGGTTTCCCTAACTGGTGGTCGGGAGGACTGTTACTGGTGGGTAGAGTATTACTGGTGTTACTGGTGGGTAGAGTCCAAGATGCTGCTACACATCCTAAAATACACAGGACAGCACTCTCTCCCCTCAACGCCGCCCCCTCCCCGCCCACACACAGAAAACAAATAATTCTCTGATCCAAAATCCAAAATATCCATAGTTGCAAGGCTGAGAAACACCATTTGCCCAGCGATTCTCAGTGGGGGTGGTACTGCCCCCTTGTGGTAACTTTGGAAATTGATTGGTGCTTTTTAGTTACGATGTCCTAGGATCCACAGGAGAATCCCACAATTTGAATAATTATCCTTCAACCCATGTGCCTTCAAATCTCCCACCAGCCATTCAGGGAGGAGAAAATCTGTACATATTATCTAAAATCTGGAAAAATCTGTACATATTATCTAAGCCTAGAATCAAAGTCTGTCTTACATGTAAACCAAGTATTTATTTTTGCGTGGCTATAAATTACATTAAGTTTGCTGGAAATTCAACAAAAATGTAAATTAGGGAAAGAGGGTATTTTATTTTGTTAAAAACTTTACAGAGAGTTGTTCATCACTTTGGAAAACTGAGTCACTTGATACAAACACCACCAGTGGCACCAGAGTAACCTGTAAAACATATCAGTACCAGTATTTGTTTTCAGTTGTTACATCAAATGATTTCAGGATGAGGAACAAGCACTCAACATCTTCAGTTCAACTTACTGTGTAGCCCTTTTCCAGCAATCATCTCCAAATTGGACAGTTCAAGCCCTTCCTAAAGCACGTATTATTTCATTATACATGTTCCCCTATCTTTTCTTTATAGTATAGTTAGGATACTATATATACCTGCATAGATACACACAATTATGTGTGCAGATGGGTTATATTATTGATGAATTTCATTTCAGCATAGTGAGGGAGCATTAGGAAATATTTGGTATGAAAAGCAAAGCATTGTCTATAATAGGGTTATAAGTCACTACTCTTGCCCATCATAATCTTTTGGAATCTTGATTCTGTTTTCCAACATAATAAGCAATCCTCACAGCATCTTGCCCTGTGCAAATCTGAGTGAGATGCCATTAATGGCCTCACCCAAATAATTGGCAAAGATGCTTAATACAGAGCAAATGATTTACCCTGGGTAGTAGAATTCACTTTTCTGCATGTGCTCCATGGAATTCCACATCTACCTTTCAACCTACATTCTTGACGCAACTTCGCACAAACGATGGCCCTGGAAAATTCCCAGAAATCAGGGGCCAATCACGCTTCCCAACGGAACCACCCTTTCCTGACCCCTCCTCCCACTACTGAAGGCACTTGAACATTTCCAGTAAAGTTTTTATAAAATGAAATAACCATTTGAATTACACCTGAGATCTTTTACAACAAAGAGAAGAGAAACTTTCCAAAATCCCTGATAGCAGGCACATAAGAATCAAAGTAAAGAAGGTATAATTTTGAAGAGAATGGAGAATGATACTTCTCTCTGGGTAGGATGAATGTTCTGGCAGATTTTCTTTCCAAAAAGTATGCTTCCATATTGAATGATGCATTGTCAAATATTTTATATCTTCAAGAAGTCCAAAACCATTCCTGGAAATCTGGATTCTTTGAACTACCTTGTATGGGAGTGTTTCAGAATTAAATAGACTCAGAAAGAAATATATTATCATAAATTTCTGAATTATATTTTCAGATGATAACTGGACTGTCCTTCATTATATAATTTATTTTATATAAAACTAATTCACTAATAAGACTATTCAACTAGCTCATGCTGTCTCTTAAACTTTTCTTAAATTATTAAGAAAAAGCTTAAATTTTCAGTGGTATAATAGTAAAATAGAAATACCATAACAGAAATCCTCAATTTCTATTATAGGCTACATTAACAAAAACCCTCTAGTAAGGCTAAAAGCATGTGTGTACACCTTAGATTGAGGTGAAGGTGGGAAAACTATTTAAATTCTACTTTTAAATGCATAAAATGATGTTAACTTAAAAATAGTTTATTCCTAAATATAACTGTGTTTTAAAATATATAACTTAATTGGCACCTAAAGCTTTTCTAAATTAGTTAGATAAACACACCAAAGAAAATCTATCTTTATCCTAATATATCTATTTGTGGTTTATTTCATTTGTTATTTGTAACCCTAAAGAAACAAGTTACCAAAATTATAGGGAATTAAGGCATTGAAATTATAGCATAAAAGGTTTTTTTTTTCCTTCTAAAATTATAGGTAAGAAAACTACAGTCTACAGAAGTGAAAGTCACTAGTTGTCTCACATTTTAAGCCCAATTTTGTTTCTCTATAAATCCTTATAAAACTCATACCATGAAAACAAGAGAACCATAAACCATCACAGATGTGTGACATTTCACAGAGCCACCAGAGACTAATACTTTCATCTGAACCAAAGGACAATCAATCAACACCATATCCTTTGAAAAATAAGAAAATGGGAGAAGGAGGGAGGGCAGATGGAAATGGCAGGTGAAAAGGCCTCCACAAAACCTTGTATTATAGATACCTAGATGTGTCCTTTACTCTCCTCATCTCATCTAAAATCTTTCTTTTCCATGGGCTCAGCAGACTTCAGAAGTCTCAGCTCCATAACTTGGGGTTGAAGGAAAATAAATACAGGTGTATGGTACAACTGTGACATTATTTGGACATAGCATCTTTACAGATGTAATCAAGATGACATCATATTGGATTAGGATGGGCCCCCAATTGAATGACTGTATTCTTACAAGAGGGGAATTTAGACACACATACTCATAGAGGAAAGACAACCATGTGGAAATGAAGGCAAAGATTGGAATGCAAGTCCAAGTCATGGAATGGTAAAGGTTGCACAGCAACCACCAGAAGCTAGGAAGAGGCAAGGGAAATTCCTCCCCTAGGGTTTTCAGAAAGAGCATGGCTCTGCTGACACCTTGAATTTGAATTTCTAGTCTACAGAGCTGGGAGTAAATAAATTTCTGTTGTTTGAAGCCACCCAGTTTGTGGCAATGTGTTCCAGCAGAACTAGGAAATGAATGCATATAGTCACCCTTCTTGCAGTATATACCTACAAAGCTGCTTCTCAAAGAGTTATAGCAAATTTCCTGGTCCCAAATTCCCCAAGCCTATTAAGTCAGAATCTTTGGAGATGGGCCTAGGAGTCTTCATTGTAACAAATGGAACCCAAGAGATGTTTATATGTACTACAGTTTGAGAAGCACTGGGCATATGAATGACCTGAAGGTCTTCACAAAGCCCAATTTCCTCCAATTTTCCTCTATGTTCCTGCTCTTGATTATCATGTTGTATAGTATCAGAGCCCTAGAGCCAGACAGTCTTGGACCAGCAAGCCTTGGGATGAGTCACTTAATGTGTTTGGACTGAGTCTCCTCTTCTATACAGAACACATGGAATAATTCCTGCCTGGAAGCACCATGAAACCACCATGGGATTGTTGAGAAGAGCAAATTAATTCATGCCAATAAAGCACCTTGCACAAAGTAAGCTCTTAACAATGCTGAATTAGTATTTCCTACTTTCCCATTATATCTCAACTAAAATTCCTTCTGAATCACACTTTAAATTTGACTTTGTTTCCAAAATGCTAATATTAAAACTACAGCAGCAATAGCTATTGTTTAGGGCATGTTTACAATAGGTGTTTTGCATAACATTAGTTTCAGGTGGGCCTTCTTATTCCCATTTACAGGGGGAAATTGAAGGTCAAAGATGTTAAGCAACATGACTAAGATATCAGAAACTTGAAACTCAAGCTCATCAGATTCCACTGCCCATGCTCTTAGTCTTTATATTCTACAGCTATGTGTGCTTATGGCCTAGAAGGGACAAGAATACCAGAAGGTTTCCTGTAGGCGTTCCTAGGTAATTAGTTCATCTTATAATGTAATCCCTGTTAATGTATCATTAATACCTTAGTTTGCATTATTGTGTCTGACTGCACTTTATTTGTGTAGAAAACTTAACTTGGATGGTAAAAGGAAAGCAGGAAGGAACTGGAGAGAATCAATTAATCCCTTGCTATTTAATGGTCTTCAGGAGACCAGCAGCATCAGCAACACCTCACAGATAACTACAAATTAAGAATCTCAGGCCTAGCCGGACACAATGGCTCAGGCCTGTAATCCCAGCACTTTGGGAGGCCGAGGTGGGTGGATCACGAGGTCAGGAGTTCAAGATCAGCCTGGCCAAGATGGTTAAACCTCATCTCTATCAAAAATACAAAACTTAGCCAGGTGTGGTGGCGGGTGCATGTAATCCCAGCTACTCCAGAGGCTGAAGCAGGAGAATCGCTTGAACCCAGGTGGCAGAGGTTTTAGTGAGCTGAGATCGTGCCACTGCACTCCAGCCTGGGTGACAGAGCAAGATTTCCAAGAAAGCAAGCAAGCAAGAAAGCAAGAAAGAAAGGAATCTCAGGCCCTTCCCTAGACCTACTGAATCAGAACCTGCATTGAAAGAGATTCCCCAGGTGATTCATACGTAAACTAGAGTTTGAGAAGCCCTTGGTTTATTCAGTTCAGAGAGTAGATAGCTGCAGAGGTGGTCCTAGCACAGCTAAAGATATCACTATTCAGAAGTTTCTAATATTTCCTTCTAGAGCAATAAGTTTATATTATGATGGACTGATGGGGAGGGGGCATGAAATGCATGGAAAGAAACCTGAGACTATACCATAGACGGAAAAGAAAGAAGGGAAAATAAGTCTTAAATGTGACCTATGTCAGAGTACCATCTGTGATTCAGGAAATGACTCCGAAAATAGGGTCAGAGCTATTTCAACGAGCAAAATTAGATCCAAGTATAGAGTTAGAAATATGGGAAGAATACGTACGGGCCCATTCCTATCATAGGGTTAAAAGCTCTTTTATATATTAGGTGAATGAAGTCAGAATCAATAAATAACAATGAGAGCTAACATTTGTTGAATGACTACATTCTATAAGGCAATAAACTAAATCTGTTACATGCATGAGCTCATTTAATCCTCTCAACAACCTTGAGAGGTTTTTAATAATTGAAGAGGCTGTGGCTTTGTGTGTATTTTTGTAATGATAGCATCAGGTTAGTAAGGACACAAAGTATCTTTGGATCTCCAAAATAGTTCATATGTCTTCCCACATATTAGCTGATTGACTGATAGATCCAACTGTCTTGGGAGAAATAAAATCTGAAATAGTATTTGTCTACATGAAAAAGCTCAAATACAGTAAAACCAGTCTCTAAACTGCAAACAGGCACTGGGGCTACACAAAGTCTTAACCTAGACTTGGGGAGATGGGCACATATGGAGAAAGTTCAGTGGAAGCACACTTTCCCTTCTAGCCTTCAGAGTTTGAAACTGAGGTCAACTGCATTGTTGGAATATCTACAAAGAGTCCCTCACCCATATCTATACATCTGCAATTCCACCAGATATGAAAAGGTGTGCCCTCGTTATTTCTGAGGACTGAACAATGAATAGACAATGAGAGGAGGGGAGAGAAAGGCTTTTGCAAAATAAGGCACCCAACCTGGAAAAATATGCACAACTGTCAATGATCCCTGGCCACTCAGACATTCTAGCACTCTGCACAGCTCCTCCAGCACTTCCAGTGTCTTTCCCTGAGCCTGAAACAGCTGGTCCACTCACGATTCCTGCTTTATGGGCAATTCATAGCAGTGTTTCATTTAAACTATCGTTGTCCCCATTTAATATATGTGGAAACTAAAGTTCAGAAAGACAAAGCAATTTTTCTAGAATCACACAGCCAGCATGTCAAGGAGGAACCAGAATTCAACATCAAGTCTGTGACTCCCAGGATCCTTTTTTTTTAATTATCACAACCTACCCTGTTACTCCTGCACAAGAGTAGACTGAAATTTCTAAGGTAATCCTTCCTACTCCCCCAAAATGATTTTACTTTTTGGCTCCAATCACATGATTGAGTAAATATGACTGAATTCTGATCCAAATAAATGTTTGCAAAGATATCGTTCAGTAAATCTAGTCCAATATCATTACAATGACCAAGAAAAAATTAACGAAATGAAATATCTACCGAGGTTGCCATCCTATAAAAGGAAATCTCCACTGAGTGGTTCCAATACCATATATGTCCAAATCTCCCCACTAGTCTTTTGAAAAAAACGTAGCTGAGAGACTTGGAATTTGTTATTTTCCCAAGTGGGAGCTAGAATATCAAAAATTTATTTTGATGAAAAGAAAAACAAATCATTGTGATTCTTAAAGAAGGACTTGTATTTATTTTCTTTAAGAGCAATACAGTTTTATCCTTATTTTCCAAATTACACTGTAGCAGTTAATTTTTTTTTTCAGCTTAAACACACACAGGCACACACACACAAACATCAAACCAAATGCACAATATGGAATTTGTAAATCTGAAAAGTAAAAGGGCATGTAAACATCATTCCAAAAACAGCATTCTCATAAATGCAACTCAAGTATTAAAAAAAAGAACCTTCCACATGTTTCTGCTAAGTTTGTAAGTTTGATTTTTTTAATTGTCTGTCTTTAATGTAGAATATTAATTTTGTTTATGCCGCCAGCCTACAGTTTATTGTTTTGTTTTGTTTTGTTTGTTTGTTTTTTGAGACAGAGTTTCTCTCTTGTTGCCCAGGCTGGAGTGCAATGGCACAATCTCGGCTCACCGCAACCTCCACCTCCCGGATTCAAGTGATTCTCCTGCCTCAGCCTCCCCAATAGCTGGGATTACAGGCACCACCACATCCGGATAACTTTGTATTTTTAGTAGAGATGGGGTTTCTCCATGTTGGTGAAGCTGGTCTCAAACTCCCAGCCTCAGATGATCCGCCCACCTTGGCCTCCCAAAGTGCTGGGATTACAGGTGTGAGCCACCGTGCCTGGCCAGTATACATTTTTTAATAGAAAAGTTTATAGATCATTTATCTCATACAGAAAGTGTATGTATAATCACATAAACTAAAAAAGTCAAATATTAATAGTTTTTTTGACCTAGGACTCTCACCTTTTGGAATTCATCCTATAAATAAATAAATAAATAAATACAAAAATAAATACATAAATAACATATGAGAAAATGTGTACAATAATATCAATTGCAGCACTGAATGCTTGCAAAAACAAACCAAAATGTCAGTATCAATAAGCTGAGGTACATGAATACTATGGAATTACTATTCCATAGCTATTAGAAAGACCAATACGAACTGATCTGGAAAGAAGCCTAGGTACTATTATTAAGCAAAAACAGCAGGTGACTGAGGAGTGTTATGGAATTATTTTATTTCGGGTGAAAAAATAAAACCCTCCAAATGGGTAGATGAGTTCTCCCACTACATATAAAGATTTACGGAAACATACAGAAAGTTTAACATTGGGTATCCGCTGGAGGACAAGTAAAAAAGATAGGGAGGAGAAAATAAAATGTATATGTCTTTATTATCTGACAACCAGCACACATTGTTTTTGCAACTAAAACAATCAAGGAAGCAGACATAGGCTACGAAGAGATTAAAGTCAGCAAGTCTGAGATATAGTGTATGCTCATAAGTATCATTAAAGCATGTCCAGATTTTTAACATGGTGAATGGGGATTTGGGACCACAAAACAGAAACTTTTTCTTTCTTCTAATTGCTATAATATCAAGAGCTCACAGCCTGTCTCCTCTCGTGTGGAAAGCTCTCATGATGCCCTGGAGTCAGACGGTGAGGCTGGGTAACCGGGGAATTTCAATGTAACATGTTTCAAACCCTGCTGCTATACTTCGGGAATTTGTCTTGGCCTAGATAACAGACTAGAAAGATCAGAGAAAATAAAAGATATTACTATTTATTGCTTGCTTCACCATGTCTAATGGACGCTAAGTTTTCTTTTTTGGCCCCGCACACACCAGAAAGCACACCCAACATTGAATCTACCCTCGGTTCTCTCTGGCAGTCACAGACAGTGTAACGTTGTTTTATTTTTTTATTTTTTTTCCTAATCTAGGAAAAATATTGACTACCATCCCGGAGAGCATTTCTATATATTGATAACCTCAAATAAATATATCACAGTATTTCAAAACACTTTTATAGAAGCATCTTATTGTCACACAGGGCATGAAATGTGAACTGTTCTAAATTCTCTAGTTCCCTTCTTGCCTGTTTATCTAAGTATGATCTAACACAGTATCTGAGCAAAAAGACCAATTAAAGAGGTCAAGGAATAGCATTAATCCAAAACTGACTTGTTTTGACCCAGAATACAACTTCCTTTCACCACTGACCCTTGCTTGCTAGGACAGACCAAAATAAGTACATTTATCCTCAGCGCTAAATCACAAATGATGCCAGCAGCAAGACCGCTTCACATCCAGGCCCTTGAGGGCTTTCACATGACAGGGGTCACAGACCGAATGAAATAGCCTTTTACAGGAAGGTTGAATGGCACTTTCTGAGGGAATATTGATCTAAAAATATATAGCCCATTAGATCCAACCCACAATGTAATCCTGTGTGGTATAAGCCAGATGACTCTTTACCCTAAAATTTTTGAGAGGCAGTTTATATTCAGAGTATCTCATAAAACACTCTGCTATTCTCTTAAAAATATGTAGATACATGTAAATAA
Organism: Theropithecus gelada; assembly: GCF_003255815.1. NCBI lineage: Eukaryota > Metazoa > Chordata > Mammalia > Primates > Cercopithecidae > Theropithecus > Theropithecus gelada. Next base: position 83,196,884 of record NC_037677.1, read on the forward strand.
TCATATTAACTTGATTATTAAAATATTTTTGTAATGGTAATCTCAGATTACAATAGGCCACATTAAGATTTAATTAGTTACATTCTAGAATCACAGAATTATCAAGGAGATCAAGCAGCCTATTATGAGTTTCATCTAATAACTGATCTAATTTTTCCCTATAATAATTTTCTTTTAATTTGTTATGGGGGTAGAAGGGAGCGAATAGAAAGCCATTCCTTTAGTCTCCTCACACATACATATTGTTTTTTTACTATTATTAATTTCCCATTATTTCTCTGTTTTCTTCTCTCAGCCAAGTATGAGTCCAGAGGTTTCCTCATAGGGGTTTTAGGAATTTCCCTCAGTCTATTATCAATGTTCAAAGTACTCTCCATGCAAACTGTACTCTTCGTTTCTCTAATCTTTAAGACAAACACTGAGAAGAAAATTTAACTTTAGCTTTTAAAATACATTCCCCAACCACTACTAACTGGAAAAAAAAGTAAGACCATATGTATTTGATGATACACTTTTCAAATATATAAATTCTGATATTAAGAAAGTTATATATTTGACAACATATTTTAAAATTCAACTAAGAGCTATTTCAAACTACTAGTGGAGCCCACAATTGTTAAATATTATACTTCTGCTGCCATCTTGTGGTAATTGTTGAAATCTCTCTATGTCTCCCCCTCTATCTTCTCCCCACCGTAGCCCCTTTTTTGTTGTTTTTCCTCCCTTTAGGAGGGTACTTCTATTCAAACCTTAAGGATTCCCTTTCTTAAGCCCCGGGGGAGATGACCTGAACTATGCTCTAGAGAGAAAAGTGGATGTTTGCAAATTCCTCATCCTGTTTGTAATATACTTCTTTTCTCCTTGCATTTTTCTCATTTAACAACAAAGCCATTCCTTTTAACAACATAGGTTTTTTTTAAATCATAGTTATAATTTGGAATAATCTAATTTTTTTCTACAAGGAAAGGGAACAGATTAAGGGAAAATAAATGTGTATCCGATCAAAAATTTTGCCCTTCCAAACTTTTTCCAAATTGTTTATTTACAAAGAAAGGGGTGAGGGAAAGCATCATGTATTTCTCCTATAAAATGCCACATGATGGAACGACCCTTCACAGCCACAGGCATCTACTGTCAGGAATCAAGAAGGAGACTGCAGGAGGAAACGAGAGGCCTCATTGCAGAGACAGTACAGGAAGTGAGAGCTCCTCAGGGAACCCAGGCTGGATGGAAGTGGGTGCCCCAGCATCCTTTATTATTTCTATGCTGGCCTGTTCAGCTATGGACCTCACTGACTCATGGCAAGAGAGTTTATAAATCTGAAGGAGGATGAGAATCAAATGTTTTTCTGATGATGTATTAACGTGAGCAATTTTTAACCAGAACGACTTATCCACAAAGCAAGAGTATACTTTATGAAAACCACCATCTCCATCTAACTCTATGTCCCCACTGCAATTCCCATGAAGGAGTTGACAAACAGCATGCAAGGAGTCATTCAAACACAGATACAGAGAGAATTAGGCCAGAATTCTTCAAACAGGGCAGTGGGAAGCAAAAACACAAACAGGAAAACAATCCATTTCATTCCTTGTTGAAAATGACTTTAAAACAATCTTTTCCAAACCTTTCTTGTGTACCCATATTGACATTATGCACAATCTGTACTTTTACACTTCATTCTTAAAAAAAAAAAATCTATGAACTCTTAATACTTAGCCTCACTCTCAACAACATAACTACACAGCATGGATTTGATGTGATTGTTATATGTTTTCTCACAACACGTTTAAAATGTCTATAACTATAAAATAAATTCACTTGTCTACCACATAGAAGCATCCCTGGTGCCACCAATTACATAAACATCACACTTCGGGAATCATTGTTATGAAATATAGGTGCTGGCTAAGTAGAATCTAGTGAATCTTACCACATTTACTTATAAATAAGTAGCGTTAAGTGACAGAGTCAAGATTCTGATTTTTAGAACCATAGCTCAGATCAGAGGCTCTCAAACATTTTTTTCTGCAGTGATTCACAAGATAGATGACATTCCCATGTGCAACATACTCTTGTGAAAAGACAAGACTGTCTGTGGATTATGTGCAATTTCCTGCCATATAGTTGTAATCTTCCCAGTCAAGAAAGCCAATTGGAATGCAAGAAAATGGCTATCCCTCGGGAGGTGCCTGTGAGTGCATGCAATCTTATTTCTGAAGAAACAAATTATTCATGAATTTTGATTTTTAAGCCATTATTTACTCGTTTCTACCTTACAACTAATCAAATACACACCATTGTCATGGCACCACAGTTAAAACCTGCCAGAGTAAAGCATAGGATATTGGATTGAGTATTTTGGAGTGATACTTTTCTCTGAGAGGAGACTAAATTGAGTATGAACTGGTTTTATTATTAGGAAGGCTTCAGGGTTTTCAAAATTTGTTTTTAATACACTCTAGATAGTGCTGCTCTTACCTCTTCTCTGAAAAGTAGCATGTAGGAAGAGAAATGTATGGTAAGCTGAGGGTTTTACTTGGCTGGAATTTTTACTGTAAACAGACCTGGTTTCTACCCAAGGGTTTATAATCTGAGATACAAAAGAATTTTCTGTTTGGAAAATTTTTAGCATATGTAGCCAAGGCCCTTGGTGACCATGTGATACATGAAATTAGCATTATCTGCACCTAGATAATAAGAAGCATCAAGAAAAATATTAACATTTACCCAAAGGCTTATAGATTTGCTTATTAGACAATAACAGTACCATATAGTTGAATAAACAGACCCATGAATATTTGTAAGAGGCAAATATACAATTATTTTTAGAACCCTATAAGGTTTTTGCCAGTACTTTTCCAGTGTTTGAGGTCAGAGTGCTCAAATGAAGACACATCTGAGAATTTAAAACACATTTTAAAGTACTCTCTAAATTGGACTAAAAAGGAAGGACAGTCTGAATTAGGAATAAGTACGAGAGGATAATTGAAGAAGTATAGTTGCAAAATACCTATTACAAATAAAACAGTCAAACTAAATCCTAACAAGCTGATTACAGTAGACATCTTCCTGGATTTGCTTTAATAAATAAACACTCAGATGAAATCAGCACAGTCATGTTATCATCTTGCACATGAAAGTGCTATCAATGGGTTCAAATACATAACAAAATCAATCCAAATCAAATCCCAGAATAACAAATTAACTGCTTAGGACTAATTTCCAAGAATATATAAAATGAATATGTACTAGAAAAAGGTTGAAGATGCGGCTAGTACATTGGACAGGAAAAAATTACAAGCAGCATTTTAAAACTTTTGAGTCAATATAAACTTAATATTGATTGAATTTAAAACTATATAATTGTCTAAGGTAGTATAGGTTCCTATCATATTAATATGTAAGAAACAATTTAAAAATGTTTAAAATGAAATCAACATACTATACCCCAAAGTTGGTGATCCATCAGTAATGTTTAGTGAGTAGCGCACAGAAAGTTAAGCATTTTAAAAACAAATTCTGTTGTTTAAGAACAACAATAAATAAAACAGGGGATTAGTTTCTACTACCAGTCATTCTATAATAAAACAAATCTATTTAAAAGATATACATTTTCTGGATATATCCATTTCGCAGTGTGCAAATATTTTAAAGCATTGTTTTGTTGCTGTTGTTTTGTTTTATATTTTGAGATGGAGTCTCACTCTGTTATTTTGTTGCCTAGGTTGGAGTGCAGGGGCACGATCTCTGCTCACTGCAACCTCTGCCTCCCGGGTTCAAGCGATTCTCCTGCCTCAGTCTCCCAAGCAGCTGGGACTACAGGCATGTGCCACCACGCCCAGCTAATCTTTATATTTTTAGTAGAGACAGGGTTTCACCAGTTTGGCCAGGCTGGTCTCGAACTCCTGACCTAATGTGATCTGCCCGCCTTGGCCTCCCAAAGTGCCAGGATTACAGGCGTGAGCCACCGTGCCCAGCCTAAAGCATATATTTTCAATATGAATGATTAATAAATAATTATTTCTGAAACCTTAGAAAATTTAATTTATATAATATCTGAAACATCTGAGAACATGAAAGATTTTAAGAGATTAGAGTAATAGTTTCAGTAAGAAATCTGCTCCATATTTGCTGTTATATGACTTCTACAAAGAAAATAGATCTAACAGGAGTTAAAGATGTTAAGCCAGAAGAAACACAAGGACCCGAAAGAGAGACACAAAACACTGGCAGATCCAGGAGCATGGAAAAGGAGATGAAAAACCATCACTGGGTAAAAGAAGGATGAAATACGTCAACAAGGAGTGGCAAACACTGAATCCAGTACCTTGTTCTGGGCTAAGCACTGGGCTATGTGACTAATACGAAGCACAAGCATTTTACAAACTATAAGATGCTGTGATCTAATTTATAATAAGAAACCTAAGAAATAAACCTTCCTTTCTGCAGGAAACTGATTTGGACCAACCTAGAGGGTTTTCACAGTAATAATTACTATAAGAAATGTACATTTGTAAATTTAATAAAGTGGTGGCAGTTTGACACATGTATGTGTTCATATATACACACATAAGTATAACATATATTTTTCTTTTCCCTTAAACTATTTTTTCTACTTCCTCTTTTCTCTTCAGGGAGCCAACAGCACAGCATACCAATGACTCTAGACTCAAGGTCAGTATTCCTTTCTGACAATTCCCAAACTTCTGAGCTTTCATTTTTGTGAAACAGGATATGCTATCCCTGGTTTATCTCAGAGCTCACAGTAACTTCCAAGAGCTACAAGAAACCTAGATAACAAAGGTCCTGAACTCTGATAAGCAGATTCTCAACGGCAAATGAAAATAATTATTCATACCCTGAGCAACTATGAAATCACCTGAAAATCTTATCAAAAGAAATGGTTTTAACGCACTCTCAGCATCTCTTACATGCTATGGTGAGAGGGCACTAGGAAACAGGCCCTTAGTCAGGAAAGAGCAAAAAGATACGACATCTTTTGTTTTTTCAGGTCTGTTAGAAATAGTTTCATGAGGGTCAGATTTCCAATGAATACATGATTAAATGTAAACTTTCAACCTGTACATATATTGGTAATTCAAATGGAACAAGAACTCCTGGTGTATTACAAATACATTTGGAAAACGCACACGACTCTGGAACCTGAACTAACCCCAAAGCAAAATCAGTGTGTCTTAAATAACAAGTATAAACAGATACGTTGAAGACATCAATTCACCAACTCTGGTACCGATGCAAAAAAAAAAAAAAAAAAAAACAACAACAAAAAAACCCTAAATTTTCTTTCTGGTCTTATTTCTGAGATCCTTTAAAGGACACTTCCACAATGATTTGCTCAGTTTTCTCGTCACTAAAATGAAGACACTACCACCTCCTGTACAGCTTTGAATGAAAGCATGTGTGAAGTGCTTATGCTCAAGCCCTGTCCTCTTCAAATCACATATGGCAAGATACAGAAATGTTTACACATCGTGCTGTCTAAAAATCTTCCTTTCCCTTCCTCAGCCTGCTTCCCCTTAAAACTTTGTCAGAAATATTACTCAGCTGAGTAAACTAAATAAATATCCTCTCCCAAAAGCTCCTGTTAGCACATTACCATGTTCATCAGAAAGAGGTAACAGGTTAACATATTGGCATATTATCATGCAGTAATCAATCCATATCGATGGTGGGACACAAGTGACAAATAGCAAAGGGTATTCAAAGGAGGCAACCAAGGTCATTTTCACATCCTTCATAACTGTATTATTCATCTGCCCTGCCTGTAACACAGCACTGGGATGAGGAAGGAAAAAGAGGAAGGACTGGTAAATGGCAATCCCAAGAGCAGGGCTGAGGAAATTCCAGCCTGGCACAGCAGATCCAATGGACATGTGCTAGATACAAAGGTTCATTGGTCCCATTTTCATGAGGTTAACCTATCACTGGCTCTAAGACTTCTAACTCCCATTCTAATTTAGGGAATGTTCATTATTTCCTATTTGGAAGGATTCCCCACTTACTAAATTAGAACCAGTCCTATTCCAAGCTTGTATAGTATAGTGGTTGAGTACTTGGGCTCTAAAATCTTCGAGATTTAGGTTTGAAACTTTATGGCGTTTCCTCATAGTGATACCTTAGACAGGTGACTTAAATTTCTTCAAACCTCAGATTCCTCACCTGAAAAGTGGGGATGCCTTTTAGGGCTGCTGTGAGAAAACAATGAGCTACTGCAGGTAAACAGCTCAGCACGGCGCTAAGATTGCTAAGATTAGCTATCTCTATTATTGCTTTCATTGCTATTTTACAGCATTGTGTATTTTCCATGTGAACAAATAATAAATAATTGACTCTGGACCCAGAATTCAGCTGAGACCTACTCACTTCATTGACCTTGCTTATATAAGAAGTAGGCCAAACTCCTTGATTTAGTCCTAAGGTGAAATCAAATGTGAATTGGATCAGAGAGGCAAAAGGTAATGAGTTTTCTGGGGCATCCATCCCAAGGCATCCATGTCCCAGTGAAAGGAAGTTCCACTTCCAAATAATCAACTTACATTATCAAGAATCAAGGGATTCATGACAAGAATAACTCAAATGAATCTGGAATACATCTACTTTTATTCCTGTAATAGATTAATATTGATTCTAGTCTTTCCTTAAACTCATCAAAAAATTGTGTGCAGTACCTGAGCATACACTGGCTAACTAGGCAGCCAACATAAGGAATTTGGTGCATGCAAAAAGAGTAAGGGAAACGATTAAGGATAATAGGTAATTCTTGATGTGGAGTATATTCATTAAGAAAATCAAGAGTTCACAGAGATCTATGTAAAACTTGGAGTTCTTCTGCAGAAAAACAGTATTTTAAATATAAATGTAAAATATCATCACCATCATCCAAAACAGCTTGCAGTTTTCAAAGATAATCACTTGATCCTTACTGGGCATTTCTTAAGGGGTCTAAAAATGAGTACCGCAATAAGTCGGATATATTCTTTTTAAACATGATCATCATATTGTACACTTGATACTTATGCTGAGAGCTCAGATCTTCCTTTCCTAGTATAATTTTCATCTAAGCATTCCTTAGATACTTAGATCATTCTTAATGGAGATTGTGCATTATACCCTCTGTGGACACACAGAAATCTAGCTAATTGGACTGACTAGATTACAGTTGTTAATGAATTCCATTTCCTTCATCTACAATACATGCTTAAGATATATTTGTCACCTATTACATAAATTTTTAAGATTGAAATCATTCATTAAAGCAGTGTTTATAGGCAAAAGTTTTTCATCATTCTTTTCAATAAATAAAATTCCTACACAGTCATCCTTCAGTATCCATGGGGGATTGGTTCCAAGATCCAAGGATACCAAAATCCACAGATACTCAAGTCCTTTGTATAAAATGATGTAGTATTTGCATAAAACCTACACACATCCTTTCATATACTTTAACTCATCTCTAGATTACTTATAATACCTAATGCAATATAAATTCTATGTAGATAGCTGTTATATTGTATTGTTTAGAAGAAAAAACTATACATGTTTAGTCCAGGCACAACCATTCCTTTTTTTCTTTCCTGAATATTTTTGATCCTCAGTTGGTTGAATCCATAGATGTGGAACCCATGGCTAGAGAGGGCCGGCTGCGCTTTCAGGCTACATTTCTGTTCCTGTTGATATAAAAGCTGGGTGTCTTGAAAAAGTTTGAAATGAGCCTGTAGCCTTAATAGTTATCATTCAAATGCTACAGAAATCATAACTGAACACAAGCTTTGCAATAAAGCATTCTCTTTCAGCCCCAGCATGCCCTTCAGAATGGCACAGCCTTTTACAAAAAACAGGTGAGGTGATGGAATATCTACTCATCAAATCCTTATCTGAACATTTCAAAACAATTTTTATTTTAAAAGCATCTTGTTTCGTATTAAATGTTGTATCCCAGAAATACCTTAATAAAGTATTTCCTTTCTTGGCCAAAATAAGGTATCTAGCCAATGATAATTTCGTACTGTCTCTTTAAGTGCTAGGAAGCGTACCTAATTCTAATGGTTACTATCCCCATATACTATACCGGTCAAAAATTTTTAAACTCTAATGAGTCAGCTCGCTGAAAATAAACTCCACACTTCCATTCAAAAGTATGAAACTAAACGCTGAGTGGGAAACAGTTTACCCTCACTCCCAGTGTAAACCAGCCCAGAGAGGAAGTAGAAAAGTACTCCAGCTATTTGCTATAGACACAAATATGCACTGACCGCTATTGCGCATGATCCACTCATGATGAATGTTCCTACCCCTAACATGAAAATGTTGGAAAAGGGAGGGGAAGAGAGAAGGACAGAAGGATGATGTGTGCATACCCAAGATCAGCCATTTCCTCCCAGCACATACAAAAAACAACAACAACAAAACACCTCCTTTCATTCTTAAGAGATTTCTTGCCTCTTTGAGAGCAAATCCTGAATGAGAGTGGACTCTGGGAAGGAGGGCTTTTCTCCTGTCCCCTCCATACCCTGGTTAAATCTCCTCCCTGCTTAAAAGCGTTGCTGTTACTGTTTAAGGGGCATAGCCCAGACACAGAAATCTGAAATTTCAAAAATGCGATAAAGCCCTAGCCCAGCAGCCCTGGGAGGCGAGCAGCTGCCGGGTGACCGCTGATGAAGTGGCTTCTTAAGGAGGTGGGCAGATTGATTCCAGCTGCTGAGCGCAGGGCAGGGCAGCCACTCGGAATGCACAGTCCGGCTGAGACAAGACTCAGCAGCGGCTTCCCAGGCAAGGCAAGGCCAAATATTACCTCTGTTTGCAATCCTGAGAAAAGTAAGGAAAATGCCACTGTTCCATCCAACAGGAACTTTCAAGGCAAGATGGGCCCCAAGGTGCCATGCGGACAGTGTCACTTCGTAAGTGGAATGTCACTCAGGAAATCTGAAAGCTGTCTTCTGAGATGGCTGTTCAGAAGGTCCCACAATTCCTAAGAGGAGTCCTTTCTGTCTGATTCCTGTTTTTCTCCCCACTCGAGCTCCCAGCTCCTCGTCTTCTTCTAATAACTCTGAACCCCCGCTCAGCCTCCCTGGCTCCCCATCCCATATAATCAATACACAAGAGGGACTCCAGAGGCAGACACGGAAGAGGTGCAGTGGACCACTGGGAGACACTAAGCACCCTGGAGCTGACCTGGATGGGGACATTGGAGAGGACATGCTCTTCAGAAGAGCTTGCCTCAAAAATGAGAGAGCTAAACGGAGAGAGGGGGACTAGTTTAGGAGTCCCCTGAGGGCCCCAAACTCAGACAGCAAGTGATCTAAGAAGAGGGAAGGAGTAAGAGAGGTAGGCGGGCATGAAGGCACGCCTAATGGAATATTCAATATCCTGAGAAATGCACTTTCGGCCCTGCACTTCCAGGGACTAAAAGCCAGTAATGGGCTTTGGAGTCTGCACTTCCTCTCCCTAATGTCCAGAGGCGCTTTAATGCTGCAGCCAATCGATCAGCCTTCTCCGGTGAAGGCGACGAGTGGAGTGCAAAAGCTTCCTACTCGTGGCCAAAATCCACCCAGCCTGCTCTGCACACCCCAAAGGAGCGACATACAACTTTGAACTGGCAGGATCTGTCTCTTAAAGTGCCGGAGAGGAGGAAAGGAAGGAGCCTGGAGGCGTCCTGAGAAACAGCCTACCCTCACCCCTCCGCCCTCTTCATCCCAACTTTTCCAGGGAGGGATTCAGGGGAAAACAAAAAGGGAGGGCGCAGTATCCACTTTGGGACAGGGCTGACGAGCAGCCCCAAATCTGCTTCAGGTGCAAGGCCACTAAGCGGACTCCAAACCCAGAACAGCTTAAGGTGTTGCACTTCTGGAAGACACAATCAGAGCAAATGAACGTCCAGAAGGTGGGGTTTCTTTGCAATGTCTTGCTGACATCACAGCTGCCTTGAAAGTGACCCTGTGAACAAACCTTTCCCCGCCTCGCCCCCATGCTCCAGGCTGGATTCCTGCCCTAGAGACGAGCCCCTGTCTCGCTTCTCCCCGTCCCCGCGCCCGCCAGCAGAGCTCAGGTTCTGGGCAAGTTCAGTCCCTAAGTTGAGCCCAACCCCGTCCAGCCTCCAGTCGCCCCTCCCCGGGAGGCTCAGACAGCCCCACTGAGCATGTCCAGTGGCCTGAGTCCGGGGGGTCGCCGCTAGGAAGCTCTCTAGGCCCCTGGATGGGCAGGGTTGGGTCCCTGTGTGGACGCTCCCAGCGGGGCGCACGGAGGACAGCCGCGCGACTGCAGCCGAGTGTGGAGGGCACAAGTTAGCCCGCGCGAGTAAACTTTCCGCGGTCCTCCTCCCCACCCCCACGCCACAGGGGCGCGTCTCCCTGTGGAGCTAGCCTTTCCCAGCCCGGCGGAGACAAGCACAGCACGTGATGGGCAGAAATAAAAATAAACACTTCCCATTCCCGGGCCGCGGGGCCACCCCCACTCTGCGCGCCGCAGCGAGCAGGGGGCGCCCTGGGCCGACCCGCCCCCGGCCTCTGGCCAGAGCCCCCAGCCTCTGCGCCGCGGGCCGAGACGAACACCCGGGCCCACGGCCTCCGCGCCTACCTTTCGGACTTGGTGAACTTCCGGAATGCCTGTCGGAGGTCGTGGAAGGACCTGTACGTCTGCGGCTCGGCCGAGATGCCCTGCGCCCGGGTGGTCCGGGGGCCGATGTGGGTCGAGGGCACGGGAAGCACCGACTGGCATTTGTGGAGTTTCCTCTTCAGCTCCTGAATTTCCTCCTCCTTCTCTGACAGCCGCTTCTCCAGCTCTTTGATCCTCTCCTCCTTGAGCATGAGAATCTTGGCAAAGTCTTCCTCTAGCTCGCTCATTTTTTCACTGAGCCCCTCCGCGAAACTTTTTCTCGGGCGGCGGCGGCTGCGGCGGCGGCGGCTGGGACGGCAGCCGGGAGCGGAGGGCGCGGGTGAGCGAGTGAATGGGCGCTAAGTACTCGAGCGCGGCGGAGTGCGCCCCTAATGCGGCGCGGGGAGCCTCCTGCTTCGATCCGCTTCTGCTGAATGGACTAAAAGCACCGAGGGGAGGATGAGAAGTCTAAAAGCGATGGAGAGGAGAGGCAGAGTGCTAATCTCCAGTCTCTCTGGGGAGTAGGTGATTATCTTTCATTGAGAAACCAATTAGAGCTGCCCTTCCTCCCCTGAGACCCCCTCCCCCCCGCCCCCCTTGCCTAGTCACTCCGTGAGAATACGCGCGCGCCACCCCACCGACAGTCGAGTTGCTAGCAGACGGTTGGATCAGAGAGCCTAGTCCCACTCCATCACACAAAACTCACTCTTCCACGCTATATGGTACCAAGGGAAGGGGGTGGGGTGGGGGGGAGCTTTATGCCACTTGATCCCTGAAATAGCAACAATTACCATGTGACCTGGCGGATGACGCAGCGCTTGTAACTGGATCCTAAAGAGTGTGAGTGTGTGTGTATGTGTGTGACATTTCATAAATATTAAACTGCCTTTAGACAGTAACCTGCATAAATTCATCTTGGTCTTTGCCTTTTGCCTCTTTTCTGTTTTTGATGCCTGGATGGATTCAGAAAGGAAGGCGTGTGTGTGTGTGTGTGTGTGTGTGTGTGTGTGTGTGTGTGTGTTACTGTGAAGTCCCATGGTTCTGACCCTAGTAAGAATGACAGGGCAATACCAGTTCCAAGGTTTTTCAGCGTAAAGCCTTACTGGACATAGTGAACTAAAATTGTTGGTGGGAAAGTGAACTAAAATTGTTGGTGGGAAAGTTGGATGAACATGTGGTAATGAGCCAGATGATTATGGAAAAGAGAAAGGCCATGTGTTAATTGTAATCGTTTTGTGTCTGGCTTTTTTTTTTTTTTTTTTTTTTTTTTTCATCTATTACCCTTCAGTCTTGTATACAGAGCATCCAAATTATATCACAATCTCTTTCTCAATGGCTCAAAATGGTGGCCACCAGTGCTAAGCTGGGTCACCCTACCAGTTCCAGTTTGGGGGAGAAATTGCATCTTTAATTATCTGTGTTTAGGTCTTATCTGTGCATCCACCATCTACCCTATGCTAAAGGGATTATTCTGCACAGTAGAATAATCGCGTATTCACGGATTCTTACAATTTCCTTTTTTATATCTATATATCACAGACAGCATTTACATAACATAAGTCACTATTTGAGAGTCTGATTTGGTAGTCAGTGAGAGGTATTTCTTCCGATAATAGTCAACACATTGGTAATTTTTTTAAGGGAAAAAAATAGTTGCAACTAAGATACCAGAAGATTGTTTCCTAAATAGTAATTTTTCTTAAAAAAGAAAATTCAATGTGTAATTACTGGCTACTTACAAAAAAAAATTATTCTACCTTTTCTGAAACAAGTGTATATTTTATTCTGGAGATTTGTTTATTATTTACTGTTCTACTTATCTGATTTTTGTACATTAAAAATGTTTTATACCATGTCTGAATTTCTTAATTGCACCAGATGCTAAAGTCTGGCTATGTCTACTGATGTTTGAGAAAGGGTTCTTAGTGTTGTTGACAGTTGCTATTCTGTTGCTTCTGTCTATGAACTTAAACTGCTATTATCATTTTACACAGACTAAAATAATTGACATTTAAAAATAATACATTAGAGAAAACCTTTGATCACATTCAAAAATCTAGGCATAGCTTTAACTTTATTTACAGGAGAAAAAAAAATAGTTTTAAAATGACTCTTAAAAGGTTTTTTTGTAAGTCTTACACTATCTTAAATGAAGATATTCAAATGTTTCTTCTGCTTATTAAAAAATAAACCTTTAAACTTAGATTTCACACATGCACCGCAAAACCTAAATTCATACCCATCTTCCAAAATAAAACTTATTTTTGAATAGGTCAGTTTTAATTTAAATAATGTTGATTGCTAGTGACATTAAATCTTGTCCATTGGCTTAAGAAGTATTTAATTTAGACCACAAGGAAAGCTTGAGAAAAGACATGCTGGTAGAAGAATAAACACTGAATTATTAAAAATCATGTCATAGTATATTAGAGCTGAAAGAACTTTGAAGATGATCTAACCCAACAACCTCATGTTATAAAGGAGGAAAATGAGATCTTGAGAGGGAAAGTCCAAGATCACTTCAAGGGCAGAAGTTTGAGTCCAGGACGCCTAATACCCACGAAGCATGCTTTCCCTCCCATGCTGCTTCTAGCATGGATCCAGAAAATTTAGAAACTCTATGATTCTGATGATCCAGTGTTGAAAGATGTGACCTTACTCTCTGTTTCTTATTTCTAAATCTGTAGTAGTAATATGTGAAAGCAGAGTATTAATGAAACCTTAGGTTTTTTTGTGTTTTTTTTTTTCTTTTTTTTTTTTCTTAAAGGAGAAGGTCGCCATCTAGTGCCCTTGGAGAAATTTGCTAAATAAAAATCTTAATCACAATTAAATTGAGGTTATGTCCTTAAATACCTGTCTGGATGTTTTCATTTCATATTTGTGAGAAATAAATAACAAGAATTTTGTGTCAAACTAAAATTTTTTTTTTACATTTGATATATTTTAGCCTGTTTGATGACAATTATGATTCTCAACATTTATTAATATGTGCCAGCACAGGGGTAAGCCCTTTATGTAACTGATTTTAATCCCCACACTTACTCTGTAAGATAGGCACTATTACTCATTTCTATTTTATAGATGGAGAAACTGATGCTTGGCCAGATTAGATAATTTGCCCATGGTCACATTGTCCAGATTTGACCCAGGCTATCTTAATACCCTATGCAGCACGGCTTCTACTCAAAATGCATTAAAATATTCACTTCTCTGTGAGCCCAGTGACAAGCAAAACTAAAATATCTTTCTTGCTGGGGACACAGTAAGTGTAAAATCACATATAAACCCAGATACATTCCTAAGATTCTGGTGTCTAACAATCAATTTCCTTACCAAAGTTGTTTCCCTAGTGATATTTTGGGATATATAATACATTTTATATATAATTTCAATTTTTAAGCATCTGTGCTTTCAAAAACTATGATTGTGCTTTGCCTCCCTTTCTCTCTTCTGTCTAATAAGGAACACTTTCTAGAAAGGCTGAAAGCATGTAAGATGTAAGCAGCTCTTCCAGGATTCCTGTACTTTAATCCAGGACAGCGTCACAAGGGCCAATGGGAGGATAGGTCTATAAAAAACTCAAAAACAATAATTAAACTGACTAAAAGTCAATCTACTTTTTATTGTCTCTATTTACTAGAAGTTACAAATATCAGTAATAAAATACTCCTCCTCCTCCCAAAAATATTCTCTTGGTCTAAGTACAAAGGATTGCTGTGTTTACTGTTGAGCAGGTGGATCGCTCTCATCACCCTACCCTTGGAATAACACTGACCTTGGTGCACATTGTACACACTCAGACCAAAGAAAATTGTCATGTGCGGATGGTTAGACTGAGGTTCACATGGATGGCAGCAGAGAAGCCCATAAAAGACATTTAGGGAAATGAAAACAGAGACAGGGATCTGAGTTCGTGAAACAGGTAAGGATTCACAAAATTCAAACCATATCTTTATTCCTAAATACTTGCTGTGGTTGTAAAAAAATGGCAATACTTGTGAAAGACTGGAAACAATACATTTTGCACCAACAGATGCAATTGGTGAACTAAAGAGTACGGAACTTCGAACCAAAAGATTGATATTCACATCTCAGTTCTGTCACTTCTTGAGCTGTGTGCCCTTAGGCAAGTTCCTTAACTTCTGTGAGATTCACTTTCATCATTTGTAAAAGAAGAAGTTACCTATGGTCCTTTTAACCTTGCTACCTTCAATGATTCTATGGAACTCCACTTTCCCTGTGACTCCCATTATGAAATTATCGATCTGTTCTTATAGACAACATCCATCCAATAACTTCAACTATGTTTAAAACTTTGAGAGAAGAAAGAATTAAGATGGAGTCTGGTTGGTCTTACAAAAATTACAGTGTACTTTTGGATTAATAGAAGATCATTTTCCTTTAATTCAACATCATACTAGATGTGGCTTTAACATTGTCACCTGAACCAGCCATGTTGTTTTGATCATAAAGTGTGGTTACACCTTGAGTAAGATAAAATCTTGAAGTCCTGAAACACACCCACATTGACATTAACCAACACACAGAAGATGAAAATGGCAAATGAAGTGTTGCCTTAATTAAACAAACTTCAAAAATAGTTAGTTTCTGTTTACTGGATTTCCATAAAGAATCATAAGAGTTATTTATTTTTTTGAGACAAAGTCTTGCTCTGTCATCCAGGCTGGAGTGCAGTGGTGTGATCTCAGCTCACTGCAACCTCCGCCTCTTGGGTTCAAGTGATTCTCCTGCCTCAGCCTTCCAAGTATCTGGGATTACAGGCGTTTGCCACCATGCTCAGCTAATTTTTGTATTTTTAGTAGAGACAGGGATTCACCATGTTGACCAGGCTGATCTCAAACTCCTGTCCTCAAGTTATCCATCTGCCTCAGCCTCCCGAAGTGCAGGGATTGCAGGCATGAGCCACTGCACCCAGCCCATACGATTATTTAAATAAATAAATAAATAAGTTTGTAAGAAGAAAATGTATATAAATGCTTTTCACAATGTAGTCTTATTGATGTAAATGAAATTCTTTCTCATGCGGGCATACAACAGGAAGACCATTGCATTTTATTATTTTCTGTGATACCTGTCTACAGGTTTGAAAAAAAAAAGTTCTTTTTAGAGATCATGAAAAATACGACTGACCTAAAAATCGTGATATTTAATATATTATAGAAGTAAAAATTCTGCAGTAAATTTGAAACCATGGACCTAAAATATTAAGACAGGGATGCCATGTAACTTGAGGAGGCCAATAATTTCACCTCCCTGAGCCTCAATTATCCTAACTATAAAGTACAGATATGGAAACTAAATTCTCCTGCACCTAGACCTTTAAGACTCAAATGAATAGGAAAGCCAAATATCATTTATTATTTAAATTTAACCCTATATAAATAAATATAAGTAACATGGTAATGTAAGCCCTTCTTTGATTTTTTGGTGGAAGGATAGCTCGCCGGGGAAAGAGTAGGGGATGGGGACAGGATTGGTGGTGGTGGTGGTGGAAATGTTTATACTGCATTTATATCCCCCAAGATTTTCCACCCCTGGTAGTGTCTTCTCCCAGTTACTCAATCAATATACAATCAAATACTAATAGAAGTGTTGCTGTGAAGAGAATCTGTAACTATAATTAACATCTCAAATCATTTGACTTTAAGAGAGAAAACTTACCTGTGTGGGCCTGACCTAATCAGGCAAGCCCTTAAAAGAGATTAGGCTCCTCTTGAGAAACGGATTTGAAATGTGATTGGGATTGGACTCAAGAGAGATCTCCTGTTACTGGCTTTGAGAATGGAGCAGGCTGCATGGCAAGGAATGCAGGTGGACTCTAGGGATGTAGAGCAACTCCTAGCTGACATACAGTAAGGAAGTGGGGACCTGAGTCCTACAACAGCAAGGAACTGAATTCTGTCACAACCGCATGAGCTGGGAAGAGGACCTCTAGCTCCAGGTGAGAAGGAAGCATGACTGACATTTTGATTTCAGCCTGTAAGTCCCTGAGCAAAGATCCTAGTCATGCTGTCCCCACACTTCTCACTACCAAAACTGTGAGATAAGTTGGTGTAAAGTCTTTAAATTTGTGGTAAAAATTGTCAGGCAACAAGATAAAACTCATAAATGGCTCGACTGCCATTTCTAAAATATCCTTTTAAAACGCTAGAAATGTATTGCCATTTTCAGAAGGCTGCCTTCCCAAAAGGGTCATTTTCAGTGAAACTATAGTGCATTTCAAATGGATACTTGAGCAACATTAAACATTGCTATAAATTATGAACTGCTTAAAGCATACTGATGACAATATGAACAGCCTTTCATAAAAGATGTTTATGTTTAAAGCAGAACACTAATGTGACTGAAGTGTAAATCTTCCAAACATAGATTCTAGAAAGGATTGGAACCATTCATTAGTTTACTACACAGCAGAAATGTTACTATAATTTGCCCTATGTAGAGGACCAGCCTTGTGACTTTCAACAAATTATGTAGTCAGCTGACCCTTAGTTTTCTTATCTGTAAAATATCAATAACTCTCTCGTGTAGTATTATTTATTTTTTATAAAGTATTTACCTATGAGTATATACTTAAATAATTTTGGACTCTTATTAATTAACTGAATGTGCTTCCATAGTTATCCGTGGAAAGTAATGCTCCTACTACATCATGTTACCTTCCAGATCAAATCCTAATGTCATCTATTTGAGGAGACTTGGAAGATTTTTTTTTTTAAATACAAATCTTTTTTGAGTTTAGTTTTTGATTTGAATTTTTGTTTGATTGTAGAAATGATAGAAATTGGACTTCTCTGCTTAGAACATTTTTTGTTTGTTTGTTCTTGAGACAGAATCTCAGAGTCTCACTCTGTCACCCAGGCTGTAGTGCAATGACACGATCTCGGCTCACTGCAACTTCTGCCTCCTGGGTTCAAGCAATTCTCATGCCTCAGCCTCCCAAGTAGCTGGGATTACAGGCCTGTGCCACCCCGTCTGGCTAATTTTTGTATTTTTTGTGAAGATGGGGTTTCACCATTTTGGCTGGGCTGGTCTTGAACTCCTGGCCTCAAGTGATCTGCCTGCCTCAACCCCCAAAAGTATAGCGATTACAGGCGTGAGCCACCACACCCAGCTAGAACATTTTGTAAATAAATAATTTTAATAGAAAATACATGCAGGTGATATAGAATTCAGGAAGTACAAGAGGATGTACAATGAAAGGTAAGGCTCTCTCCCATACCTGCTCTCCAGTTCCCTTTTCTGGAGGCGATCATTCACTAGTAACATTTATTTGTGTATCCCCCATAAGATATTTATTCATAAATACATTTGTATAAAAACATGCATTTTTACACAAATAAGATTTAATACCTGGTTTCTATGCTAGTATATTCCCTAACTTAGAGCTATTATTTCCTGCTTTTCAGGACCATTATTCCAGTGCAATATGTCACACTGTTTCATTTTGTGATAAAATGTCAGTAACAAGGCAGGGACAGGGCTGAATTTAGACAGTCTGTGACCTTCCTTCACTTAGCCATTATTTATAAATTTTCTTTCCCTTTCAAAAAAATTAGGTACTTCTTGTTTTATTAAATATATTTAATAACAATTTTGGAATGGTCTAGTATTTTAAGAACAAAAGCCAAACCTTATAAGACATATATGTCTTTTAAGAATATAATAAAATAACCTCTGGCCTTAGTCTTCCCCACCTCCTTTGTGTTAATGGAAACATTCATCTGAGTTATCTCAAGTTATTTCCAATTAGCAGTTTCCATGTAAACAAACAAACAAAAAAAGCTAGGCATAAGGAATATTCTATTTTGATAGTCCCTCAAGCCTTTATAACTGTCATGATTGTCTTGGTCTCTAATCAAAATTGCATAGTTAGTTCAATAGTTCATTTACTATTTTAGATTCAGTGAGGACAGATTTATTTGGAAATGATTTTATCAGAATGTCTAGGCAGTTATTATAAAAATAAATTATAATTTGTTTTTATAAAAAAATAGTTTCACAGAACTTGCAATATTCCAGGAGATATTAGAATTCTCATATTTACAAGTAACAATTCCAAGTGCTATATTGATTATATTTTCAAATCTGTGTTATATATGGCTCCATTTTAGCAGCCTTAATAAAAGTGAGAAGGCCAGAGTAACACTCAAAACATTCCCATAACAATTTTAAAGAACTCTATGAGTTACAATGAGAAATCTTTGCATTGAAAAATGCTTTGGCTCAGCACTCCTCTCCCCTTTCCACGGCATCCTGTGCAGCCACCCCTAGTCTGCAGAGAGGCGGCAGAAAGACAACAGATATTGAACTAGGAAGACACAGTACCGCCACCCTTCATTCAAGATTTCATCTAATAAAGGGAGATCACTTTACAACACTCAGGCAAGCAGACATTACTCAGACTGCGGCTAAAATCATCAGCAAGAAACTCTGCCAGGAATACCTCGGGGCAACATAAGGTGGTGCTGGGGTGTGCGTGTGTGTGTGTGTGTGTGTGTGTGTGTGTACACCTCACCCGTGTGTTTGTGTGTGTGTGTATGTGTGTCTATTTCAGTCACAGTAACGTTCTTCCAAATCATTCTTCTAGCTTGGGTAGGTCAGTAAAAAACAAACTATTCCTTTAAAAGTCTCAAGTCAGAACATTTGGATATTTTAATGTTAAGAGCAGAAATGGAGTGATGTGAAGACCAGATGGGAGATGCCACAAGTGGCTGGGGGTTAGACTCTAGTGCATCGTCATCAATCAGGACTGACAACATCTGCCCCTCCACAGTCAGACAAACTTATCTACCTTTTGTGCAAATATCAAATTAGCATCCTAGGAAAGACACAGACGAAGAGCCACTTACGCCAGAAATCTTTTTATTAAAGATATCATGAATCTGGCATTATTCTTCAGAAAGGGAAATTAAAAATAAATGTTTGTATTACCTGAGCAGATGTATTTAATTTCATTCTTTCAACAAGTTTTTTTGCTTACTTTTCTACAGGTCCCAGGCCCTCTGCTAGACATTAAGGATACAGAGATGAGCAAGACAGAGTATCTGCCCTCAAGAAACTCAAGAGAATGCAGAAGGAGATGCTCTAGGGTTAGGGGACACAGATATGCATATGACTAATGGCAGAGCAATAGTGAAAAAATTAGAACCCTTTTTCTCAAAGTGCTGTCATACTACAAAGGGGAGGGAGCAATCAGTAAGATGTGAGTGTGTCTTCCTATGAGAGAGAGAGAGAGAGAGAGAGAGAGAGAGAGAGAGAGAGAAAGGTAGGGTAGCCTTAGTCAATTCTCCACAATTTAATTTGCCAAAAGCAATTCACAGAAAGCCAAAATCACCATATAACCAATTTGACACATGCCCACTTTGTTGAAGCCAAAGAAATAATTTTCCAAACAAATGTAAAAACTAGCTAAATTTCTATAATTTAAAACTAACCAAAAACTGTCACTAAGAAAGAGCCTTTCTGAATATATGTATAATCTCTCTGAATGGCTTCTTCTATAAACATGTCCTCTGAAAAGCTCAGGTACCTGCTTGTGTAACTGGTCAGGGGATAGGAAGGTGGTGTGATGGGTAGGGCAAGACAAGGCCACGTGCTTTCTGGAAAGTACATGGTAAGGGCCTTTTGGAATGCCTCTCCGAGGACTTGAAGTTTTATACTAAGAGGCGCTGATTTAATATAATGCCATAACCAGGGACATTTTTACAATAAATAACATATGGAAGCTTCCAAAAAGATATTTGAAAACAACCAAATATTATCTGTGGCACCAGTAAAGCAGGACTATAGTCTCCTCACTGGGTTTAATGTTCATTTAAAATTAGCCTCTTTTTTTACTTCTCCTGTAAAGACTGCTTTTCTTTGTGAGTGTGAAAATTTATTCGCCAGGAAAATCAGGTTAAAATAATTAAGTTGCTTAAAGAAATAGAGTACTCTGACAGACCTAACCTTGCAAATTCAAATATGTATACTTGTTAATTTAAAAATCATATATTTATTATTTTATTAGAGTAACAAAATTCATATTCTAATTTTATACAAATTAAATCATTTTTCCAAGGAAAGAAAAAATTAGTAAACAGTTAATACATTGTGTAATAGAGAATGCCTGAGTGTGTATCATGTAAATTAGCAGTTTTTAAATTGCTACTATCAATGAAATACTATATTACAGAAAAATTGGAGAGAGAGTATAGGTGTAAAAAATTACAAAACATTTCATAAATAAGAATAATTTTCAATAGTAAAAATTATTTTCTATACTTAGAAAAGTAAGAATAATGTGATTAACCAAAATACTCTGGATAACTATATCTCCCCAGATATATTTATCCCTAAATTCAGTATAATTTCAACAATACTTTAAAAATAGAGGTGGATGAGTTGATTTGAAAATTTATATGAAACAAATATTATAATAGAGTAAGAAAAATAGTTGAAAACAACAAAAATTGTGTTACTGCCCTACCATCAAATATACTATGAAGCTACAGTAATTAAAGCAATGTGGTGAATAATTTTTAAAACTGGGTCAATAATGAAAACACAAAGTTTAGAAACAAAACAATGTTTTTATTTTCCATTTTGTTATTTTGGTAAAAAATATAAAATTTGCCATTTTTACCATTTTGTAAGTGTATAGTTCAGGGGTTTTTAGAACATTCACATTGTTCTGCAACCATCACCAACATCCATCTCTGGAAAATTTTTATCTTCTCAAGCTGAAACTGTGAACCTCATTAAACAATGACTCTCCATTCCCTCTTTACCCCAGCCACCAGCAACTACCATTCCACTTTCTGTCTCTATAAATGTGACTGTTCTAGGTACCTCATATTTATTAGACAGGGTTCCCTAGAGGGACAGAACTAATTGGAGATATATATATATATATATATATATATATATAATTAGAGTAACAAAATTTATATTCTAATTTTGTAAAAATTAAATCATTTTTCCAAGGAAAGAAAAAATTAGTAAGATTATTAGTATTTTATATATACAAAAAATACATATATGTGAGTTTATTATATATATATTAATTAACTTACACTATCAGAAGGTCCCACAATAGGCTGTCTGTAAGCTTGAGGAGCAAGAAGAGCCAGTCTAAGTCTCAAAACTGAAGAACTTGGAGTCTAATGTTTGAGGGCAGGAAGCATCCAGTACAGGAGAAAGATGTAGGCTGGGAAGCTAGGCCATTCTTGCCTTTTCACATTTTTCTGCCTGCTTTATATTCACTAGCGGCTGATTAGATTGTACCCACCCAGATTAAGGATGGGTCTGCCTTCCTCAGCCCACTGACTCAAATGTTAATCTCCCTTGGCAACACCCTCACAAAGCCACCCATGATTAATACTTTGCCATCCTTCAATCCATTCAAGGTGACACTCAGTATTAACCATCACATCATGTAAGTGGAATCATACATTATTTGTCTTTTTGTGACTGGCTTATTTCACTTAGCCTAACGTTCTCAAGTTTTATCCATGTTGTAACATGTACTAGAATGTCTTTCCATTTTGAAGTCAAATAATATTCCATTGTCTGTATAGACTACATTCTGTTCATCCATTCATCTGCCAGTGGATACTTCAATTGCTTCTACCTATTGGCTGTTGTGCATTATGCAAACTATGAACAATGGTGTACAAGAATCTGTTCTGGTCTCTGCTTTCATTTCTTTTCAGCACATATACAGAACTGGAATTGCTGGATTATATAGTAATTCTATGTTTAATCACTGACAATGCTTTATAAATATATGAAACAGTTAGTATTCATAAGATGTAAAATGCTCCCACAAATCAACAAGATACCTAATCCAATACAAAATAAAAAATACAAATTTCCAATACAAAATGATTAAAACAAAGACATTCATCCTGAACAAAATTTATTTTTGTCTGTCAAATTAGCAAAACTTAAGAGATTGATAATACTCCTTATTGTCAAAGTTGTGATAAAGGGCCCTTCCAAATATTGATGAGAGGGTAAGTTGTTGCTAAAGCCCTTGGTAGCAAGCAATTTAGCAGTAGCCATCCAAATTGCAACATGTATTGGCTTTTATTCAACAATCCTACTTCTAAAGTTCAGATTATAGACATAATGATCATGTGTATACACAAAGTATTTTTGCTGTTTGTAAAAGGAAAAAAAAAAACCCTTAAAATTAAGGGATTAAATAATGGATGATACATTATAAAATTAAATGTAGCCACAAAAAAAGAATGAAATAGACCTATAAGAAGAATGCCAAGGTATGACAAAGTGAAAAAAAGCAAGGAAAAAAAATTGTGATTTCATTTACATGACCATGTTTACATGATATATGTAAAATGCATGCATATGTATTGAAATAACCAAACTCAACAGTGTTACCAGAGGGAAGGAGAGTAGGAGTGAGGAAAGGTGGATAACTGTCAAGTTTGGTAAGATATACACTGTTTGAACTTCCTACAATGAGAATGTACTAATGTATACTGTATACAATTTTTACAATGTTCTTGAGGAAAATTACATACAATAAACTGCACACATTTAAATTGTTAAATCTTATCAGTTTAGACAGATATATATATATATATGTATACATATATATACACCCATGAAATTACCACTGCAATCAAGATAACAAATCATGAAAATTTTTTAAGTCATTGAATTCCTATGATCTCTTAAATATATAGATATCACAATAAAATGACTTAGCTTTACTAATAAACAGTATCCAGAAAGAGCAAAAAACATCCTTCCCTTTGGCCTTCCCTTACCCTCAAACTCGATTCTATTTACACTGAGTTTGGAGACCACCAAAAGCTGTCCTCTCACTGATGCCATATGTCATTCTAAGATGTGTTCTAAAAAGCATTAACCTTCATATTTGCTGGATTTCTATAATTCCATGGCCCTCTTCTGGATAACAGTCTCCAAAAGAGTAAAATAAATGGGTAGCCTAGGACCTTACAGTTCAACCGATTATAGAAATAGCCTAAGTTCCTGTGCACACACACAAACACAAACACAAATCTTTTCTAAAACATGCCTGAGAAATAGCCATGTATACCAATGGCTAGACGGCTTAAGCAATTAGAGCTAGTGCAATTTTGTTTATGTAAATCAGGGTTATATCAGCCTCAGCACTATTCACATTTGGGGCCAGATAATTTTCTCTTGTAGGGGACTGTGCTGTGCCTTGTAGGATGTTTAGTAACATCTTTGGCCTCTAACCACTAGACGCCAGTAGCCAGCCCTCATCCTGGATTGTTACAACCAAAAATATCTCCAGATGTTGTCAAATTACAATCCTCCCCCACCCAGTTGAGACCCATTTGTACAAACTGATGCTGAAAGCTAATCCTCAAAATTAATTCTTATGTGGAATATTTCAAATCAAGTTTATTCATATTTTTACCTTTAACCAGCATTCACTTTCAATAAGTACATGGGAATAGTAGGGAAGTAGTTTATGCCATGTTGCAACACAAAAGATACTGACTGTTGAGTGAGGTATAAATCCAAAGGCAGCATTGAAAACTAACACCAATTTGACTCCTGGTCAGGGATGCCTGTTCTGCACTTCCCTGCCATTTTGGCCTTAACAGAGTATTAACGAACTAACCTGGAGAACTCCAGTCCTTATACTCTCTCTGCCTATTCTGTCTTTGATTTCAAGTTAATTATGAGAGAACAGAGCAACTGAAGAATTAATGAGTCATTTACACTTAACTTTGTTATGAAAATTATCATTCAATGACTAGATGTTGGCATTTAGTATTTTCTTGGATTCCATTCAGGAAAATGGAAGAATGTTATCAAGTGTAGCATAAACCTGTTTCACATTTCCTTAAGGTATCCTTTAAAGATTCTTTTTAAGGCTGAGTGAGGTGGCTCACGCCTGTAATCCCAGCGCTTGGGGAGGCCAAGGTGGGTGTATCACCTGAGGTCAGGAGTTCGAGACCAGCTTGACCAACATGGTGAAACACAGTCTCTACTAAAAAGTACAAAAAATTACTGGGCATGGTGGTAGGTGCCTGTAATTCCAGCTACTCGGGAGGCTAAGGCAGGAGAATCGCTTGAACCCAGGAGGCAGAGGTTGCAGTGAGCCAAGATCGTGCCATTGCACTCCAGCCTGGGCGACAGAGCAAGACTCCATCTCAAAAAAATAAATAAATAAGTAAAAAATAAAATAAAAAGATTCTTTTTAAAACAGCATTTCCAGTTCTATTCTTTTCTTACCATGTGACTAATGCAGAGGGTAGAGGTGATATATATACATATATATCATATATATATCATATGTGTATATGTATGTGTGTATATATGTGTGTATATATATATATACACACACACAATATGTGGAATTTAACATCCTTCCTTCAAATAAGCCCTTCTACTTTTAACCAAAATGAATAATAAATGGCATCCATAAAGATTTGATAATGTAACCATTGAAGGAATAAAGAGTAGCTAGCCAATTATTTAGTGTTTGGGTAATGTAGCTGCAGATTTAATGGCATAGCTTAATGAGGGGTGCTTGAAAAGTTTGTTTCCTAGTGAGCTGAGTTACATGACTTCCCTGAAAACTAGAGTTTATATTGGATTTATAGTCAGTTCCAGTTAAAGCAAAATACAGAACCAATAATAGATATGTCCATAATGGGAAATATATGTTAGTGAGTTCTTAGTTTTATAGCTATATATGACCTGACTTTTAAAATAAATTAAAATAATCTCTCATACTCAACTATTATGAATAATATTATAATATAAATATAGCATCCATATACTCTTTGAACACTCTGTGGAAGGCACCATGTTAAGTTCCCCATATATATTAAATTAGTATATCCTTAAAGTTCCTCAAATGTTATTCCCTCAGCTATGGTGACATTGGGGAGATCTACAATTTCTCTAAGTCTGAATCCCCTCATGTGTAAAATGGGAATAACATTAGTACCTTTATCATTTGGATGATTATGAAAGTTAAATATTTTTGGTAGTAGGGATAAGGTTAAGAGCAATGGTTTAGTATAGTATTTAATTGAAATAATAATATTAAGTGTCTTCATGTAATTTCTAAGTATAATTATTATATTACAATAGCCTTTTCTGTAAAATTATGTGAATATAAGCATATTGTTTCATTACCACACATTATTATTTTGAAACAGTGTCCCTGTGGTAAGTTGTTTAGAAAAATATTATAATAATTTCTTTTTCCTTTTTTTTTTTTTTTTTTTTTTGAGAAGGAGTTTTGCTCTTGTCACCCAGGTTGGAGTACAGTGGCACCATCTCAGCTCACTGCAACCTCTGCCTCCCAGGTTCAAACAATTCTCCTGCCTCAGCCTCCCAAGTAGCTGGAACTACAGGTGCACACTGCCACACCTGACTAATTTTTTGTATTTTAGTAGAGACGGGATTTCACTGTGTTGCCCGTGCTGGTCACAAACTCCTGAGCTCAGGCAATCTGCCCACCTCAGCCTCCCAAAGTGCTGGGATTACACGTGTGAGCCTCAGTGCCCGGCAATAATTTCTTCTCATATTTATGCCTTTGGGAAATACCGTCTCACACTGACTCTCGGCTTAACCGTGTACCTTGCTTTGGCCAATGGGAAAATAGCAAGTCTGACACAAACTGAGAAAAGAATTTTCCCAAGAGCAGCAAGAGAGGGCAAGCCCCAGATGCTCAAGCAAATGCTATCTTGTTGCTCTTGGGAAAATTCTGACCACCTCCGTGATAATAAGCCCTGTCCAGCCTCTGAATGATAAGTGGGACATGCTGCAGTTACTTCAATTGTCCCTGCCAACAGGCAGCCAACTATTAGACATGTGGATGAGATCACCAGCCCCTAGTTGACTGCAGGAACCAAGACCCATCACAACAGGACTGAGGCCAAATTGCTGACCCTCAGAATAATAAACAAATAAAATTATTGTTGTTTTTTGTCACTCAAATTTGGAGTGGTTTGTTACACAGCAAAAGCTAACTGATACTATTCCCATAGACAACATAAATAAGGGTTTTAAAAAATCATAATTCAGGATGTAGCTAATAGTCTAAATTTACAGTTCCAAATAAAAATTCTGGCTTACTAATACAATATTGTCAATAACATTATATAATAATTCAGCCAATAAAATGAAACCAGTTCCATTTGGCTTTATACTCAGTGGTAAACATTGGACAGCGATATGACATAGAAAGGTAGGATCCTCCTCTTCACAGAATAACAATGCTAGCAAAGCTCTATCTTTTGTACTAACTTCAACATAGTAAATGATGCCATTTTTCAGTGCTGTGTTTAGAGATTCTAAGGCCATCTCTGATTTTGATGGGGGTGGGAAGTACATACATGTCATGCATTTGCAAGCCTTCCATAGATTAGATGTACCCCTGGAACTTTTTTGCTCGTAAAAATGTATTCACTGTTTACTTTGCATTGTCCATCTCTCTACAGAGTTCACAGGTAAGACATATTTTTCATGTACTGGCAACTTTTTAAACAATTTTAATTCAAGTTGTGAAACCATTATGGAAATACTGCATACTTGTCCTCATTGAAAAAGTAGGCTTTGTTTTTAAGAGTGCAGCCCTGTGGCAATCTAATCCCACTGGCACAGCTAGGCAGGCCACTACAGTGGCCTTGTTCCCTCACCAAGTAGAAGTGTTACCGCCACAAGAATTAACAGCCAGAAAGAAGGCTCATGATGAAGCCTGCTAATGTCTGTTATTTCACTCAGACCAAATTGCCTGGGGGATGCTTGCACTCTCTACAGGATGGCCAGAGCCAAGGCAAGAAAATAAATGCACCAAAGAAGTGAAGAAGTAAAATGAATCCTGACCTATGTACTTTAAACCACGAGTTTCTTCCCTTTCCCCAGAACTCTTTAATTCCAATGTCTGTTCTAACCAGCCAGTATGTGATTGTTTTCTGTTACTATTATAAGCATCTTAACTAAAGGTACCACATACGAAACTTCTCTTGTGTTCCCTCATAGTTCCGAATAATCCCCTTCAGAATAGCTTTTATGATAACTATTAAGTCTTCATTAGGTACCAAACACTATGGTAGCACTCTACATAAATTAACATAAAATTAAACATTATAATAATTCCAAGGTAGGTAGAATCCCCTTTTCACAGATTTAGGAACTGAATCTTAAAGAGCTAGAGTCATTTGCCTAATGTTCTACTGCAACTAGGTTGTGGAGCCCATTTTGGAGCCCAGATCTTTGTGACTGCAATGGTAATGTGCTTATACGCTGTGCATCACTGCCGCCCAGCATTCAAATGCAGTTCCATGTGTGCATGATGTGTTCATTAAAGACATGGACTTGGATACGAACTCCCACATTAGCACCTTTAGTATAGGGATCTTAAGGAATTTTCTTAATCTCTGTGGGCCTCAGTTACCTCATTAGCAACATGCTTTCCACACAGAGTCCCAGAGAGATAAGATGACTTTCTCAAAATAATATAATTAGGGAAGTGTTTATCAAACTGATTATCTACAAAAGCGTGGTGTAAGTGTAAAGGACAGCACTTTACGTGGTGAAGGAGCCTAAGCGTGGTAGTATCGGGCTGTTACCACTCCTAGTGTAAAGGGAAAAGGGAGTGAGCATGAGAGATCCTGAGACTAAAGCCATCTTGAGAAGACCTCTAACTTTCAGGAGAAGGTCCCAACCTGACCCAGGCAACATCACAATGAAGGGATCAGGAACTGATCAGCCCCCATTCCTCTATCCTGTCTCCCTCTGATCTCCAATCTGTGCCTCCCAATAGCCAAACCCACACAAACCACAGGGAAAGAAGCCCCACTGTGGTAGTTCACATGGGCCCACCTCCTGCAACAGAGAGAAGGAGAAGGGTTGAGATCAGAATTACAGGGGCAAATGGAAGGTATTGGGTCACATACTGGAATAATAATACCGCTTTATGGAGTTTTAATAATGATTAAACAAGCTAATGAATATAAAACACAAGAAATTGCATCTAGTACTCAATAAATATTAGCTATTATTTTAATTAATTTATTCATCTATTTAATAGAAGTTTATTGAGAACTTACTATGTTCTAGGCACTGTGGACATGAGCTCTGTCCAAAGGAAGCTTATAATGTAATCAGGTTCATATGAGTTAAGCAAAGAGGAGAAATCTCAGAAGGAGCCTTCATCATCTCTACAGCTGTTTTCAAGGCATGTTTGGAAAGGTCAGGAAAACTAGTGTAATAAAGAGGTTTTTTTAAAAAAAAAAATTTAAACTGTATTTTTTATAGAGATGAGGTCTCACTTTATTTCCCAGGCTGATCTCAAACTCCTGGCCTCAAGCAATCCTCCCACCTCAGTCTCCCAAAGTGCTGGGATCACAGGCGTGAGCCCCTGCATCCAGCCAGAGAGGTTTTATTTTTTAAGTGGCCCTTAGAATCTTGTTGGACAATGACACATTCTAATGGGAAAAGTAGCAGGCCCACAAAGGTTTAATCAGTAACAAAACTGCAGCTGTCAGAAGAAGGTGTGGTGTGGAGTACAGCATGGTGTTTGCCAGGACAATTTATCTTCTGGCCCAGCCTTCAAGAACTTTGGACTGCGTCCTGCAGTGATGAAGATGGGAAAGTTGTAAGGAAACAAAAGCTAAAGCCTCATAGGTGCTGGAGTCTTAAGAGTAACTGAAAATAGAGACAGACATTCATCTCCATTTTGCAGAGATAACCTACCATGTTTCGGCTGTGGCAAATATGGTGCTGGAAAGTCCACAATAAGAGCGTAGCAGAGGCACAAGCCACAGAGCCTTGTTCCCCCACCAAGTGGAAGGAGCAAAGGATGACAGTGAGGGACTCCATGGTACTCACCAATGTAGAACTAATAAAGAAACACACTGCCAAAGCTACATGCTGACAGACCAGATGTGTTTGTTGGTTCCTACTGATCTTCAGGGGAACTCCCAGAAATACACAGGACATACAGGCTACTGCAAGAGTCTGGGGATGGTCTGATGAGCATGCAAGAGAATTATATAGAGAGAGTTTAGAGGAGAGAGTAAACAATCCACTTTGATTGCCAGAGGTCTGAGAAAACCAGCCTTGGGAATGTGGTGTTTATGCCATAAGCAACTGAAAATTTTCAAGGGGGAAATGAAGGGGAGAAGTGAGCTTGATGAATATACAGTGCCAAAGTGAAGCAAGAAGGAACCAAAGCAAGGGAAATTACTCCGGGTTTACTTTAACAGCTTGCTAATAGAAAATAAATGCACATGATGTCGGTTTTAGGTGTCAAACACTCATGAATAACATGGCTATCAGAGCTACCATTTATTTAGCACTAGGCTCAATGAGGCATAGGATGTATATATAGCTTTTTCAGCAGCCCTGTGGAATTGATATTTTTATTTCTGTTTTACACATAAAGACACTACAAATCAAGAGAGATGTGGCCCAAGCTCCACATGTGTGGTTGTTTTGAAGCTAAATCATGCTCTTAATCACTATAGGTCCAAAAATTCTGCCAACAAATAATTAGAGAGAAATTTAAAAAACTTTTAGTGAGGTCATTGCTTCAAAAGAGACCATGCACTCTGAATAAAAACATTTTTTCAATGTGACAGTAGTTATAAAATTTGCCCTTATAATTCTCTTCATCACTGGAGGCTGTTAAGAACAACCCAGGAAAGAAAATGAAAACCCAAACACCATTCTCATTAGCATGAGAAAGCAAATACATATATTTGAGAGATTGAGTTGAATTATGACCTCAAATTAGTAGGTTTGTGTTGACATGAGCATTGACAGCAGCATGCTGATGTCGCTATGAGTGCTTACGTGTGTTTCTCCTTCCCAGAGGAGAGCGAGTCTTCTCTAGGCCCAGAACACAGTAGGTGCGCAGTCATTTTTCATAAGGGAATGAGTGAAGACATTAATAAGTGAATGATCTTTCTTCAAGTTTAGAAGTAAATCACCAAAAGGAATGCTAGCAGCCTTTTTCCCAGAATAAACACTCAAAATCCTTATTGATTAGATTTAAATCATAGTGGGTCATCGGAAATATCACTGGGAAACATACTTGTCTGTGATGTTCCTGTGCCCCCACCATCTCCCACCCCTTCCGTGTCCCCCCAGTGCTATCACACTGACCTCTGGGTCCTTGGATTTGGGGCAGATGGTTTTTCTTAACCACACATTTTTTTCCTCACCTGCTGAGAGGCTCACTCAGTGCTGAACAACACAATCAGAACTATTTGATACTGACTGTGTGCTCAGAAACAGTTCAAATCAAAGCTGTTTTATCCACTAGGCACTGTAGTGCCACAGAGGCTATGAATTTTTCAAGAGCTAAATATGCATGAGAAAATGTGTTGGCTTTACCTGTTAAATTAATGTATAAATGTACAAATATAAAATGTAGCATTCTATTAGTTTTACTTCTTATTAAATTTAGTGGTTTTATATTGTTCAACTTATGGGCCTATTTTTAGATGTAAAAAGAAAAAGAGAGAAATAATACCAACTAATAAATATAGAGGGAATGATAACAGAAGATCACCTTTTTGGATTCCCTAATGTCATAAACAACTCAGGCAAGGATCATCCATGAATGCTACAATCATCAGATAAAAGATTATTAGGATAACCTCGGTATATTTTTTCATATTTTTTCCAATGTAGTGACCCCTGCTATCCACCACTGCCCATTACTTAATGATTGCAAAAGGGAAAAATGTACCTTTATAATGGAGAGAGCTGGGGTTACCATGCTTGGCAAGTAGTCAAGCCATTGGTCTCTGATACAACCTGCAATGAGCCTTGTCTACTGTGATACAATATGAAATTCACATCACTGTGATGTAGTATTCCAGAAATGTTGAAACTGAACTTAGTCAAGGATCTAGACCTAACTACCAGTTGATAAGATATATAAAGGAGATGGAGGCCATCACCATGAAGAAATAAACAAACCCAGAATGGAAGCATCCTAAAAGACTTGAGCAAGTTAATGTCATGAAGAGAAAAATGGTTTTATATTAAAAGATAAAAATGGTCATGCTCAACACAATACTAAAATTTCATTAATCCTGGTTGAAGAAATCAGCTGCAAAAGACATCTGAAAATGGACCGGATATGAGATATATTTAAAGAATTTTCATTAATTTTCTTAAGTGCAATAAAGGGACTATGATTATGTAGGAGGTGCCTGCTGATGATTTACGGATTATGCATTATTATACTTGGCAAGTTTCAAATATTTCAGCCCAAAAAGAAAAATATATTCATATTTGTTGGTATGGATAAATATAAAAACAAATATGGAAAAATATAAACAACCCTTCACCTCCAGGTGAAGGGCATAAAGGTGTAAATTAAACTATTTTATCATTATATGTGTTAAAAAAATTCGTAATAAAAAGTTGGAGAAAACTTTCTTTGCTTATACGAAGCCTCACCAAAACATTAATATTTATAAAAATGTTATTGCCTTGGAAAGAATGTATAAATTTGACTATTACTTCAAATAGATTTCAATGTAAGCATAGTGATTTCTGAGATACCACAAGCAATGTAAGTTCAATAAGTTATTAATACTAATTTTAAAAGCACAGTCATAAAAATCTTTTCAATATTTTACAGCATAAAAGGATATTTAATGGAGAACATGTGAGATTGAACCTATAAATTAAAAGGTTCTTTTGTCCTGTGATTTTCTTAAAATGCATCTGGTTCAAATTGGACTTGATTATGCAGCACTACTTCCAACCAATTGAAGCCTGTCACACTCCTGTCCTTTGGATTTCCAAGATATTAATATCACATCTATTACTAGTACTTATAATATCTATACGCTAGGCACTGTGAGAAGTTCTTTACAAGTGTCATCTCACCTAAACCTCATAAAATCTCTGTGAGTTCAGTACAACTGTTGTGCCATTTTTCAGGGAAGAAAAACTGTGGCTTCAAGTGTAATCAAGTTGCTCAACATCACACTGATAGTCCATAGTAGAGCTGGAATGAAGGTCTGCATCTACCTGACCCTAAGGCAACTATGCATTGTCACTGGAGGGCAGAGAGAGTCAAAGGCACCTGGTGTGTTCACCAGCATACGGAAACTACTAATAGTTGGAATTTTCAAGTAAGAAGGATAGTCTGTGGTCAGTGAGAAAGATGGACATTTTGGAGCTGGTATCTTTTCATCATGCCACTTGATTCATACCTTGGGACACACTGACACTTCACAACAGAGAGCTGGCCCAGATCAAAAATAGCATAGAGGAAAATGCAATCTAAATGTAAAGCTCTTCAAAAGCATCCCATTTTGTGAGTGTTGAAGGAGGAGTTGTTCCCAAAAGAAATGACCAACATTCTACAAACATAGATGCATGGCACTAATCTTGTCATTTCCCTGTTCATGTTACTTAGTGAATTATTATAGCCTGTAGAAAAACAAAAATTTAAGTAGAATTGCCAGAAAGTTTGGAATCAATGGAGACAAGCTGTGGCCAAGAGGCTGCCAGAGTTTGTTTCTGATGCCATCGCCATTGGCACTGGCATTGGCATCCCCTGGACCCTGGATGCTTGACTGCTGGGTTCCTCTGTAGCGGGTCACTCAGCCATATGCCACTGGACTCTCAATTCTGCTGCAATCACTGCAAGATCATCACTGTCTCTTGGGCCTTTGCTTTGATTAGTCAAGAATCCCAAGTCTCAGTGGGAACATTAAATCACGATCCCAATTTCTATCTGCTAGGGAACAGGGAGAAGGTTCATCTGTTTAATGTGGTATGTGGGTGTATTAGTCAGGGTTCTTTAAAGAAATAGAACCAATAGGAGGTGTGTGTGTGTGTGTGTGTGTGTGTGTGTGTGTGTGTGTGTAGAGATTTATTACAAGGAATTGGTTCATGCTTTTCCTTGTAATATTTCACCTTTCAATATTATGAAAGGTGAGAAGTCCCAAGCTTGGCAGTCCCCAAGCTAGGGATCCAGGAGAGTCGGTGGTACAGTTGTGTTTGAGTCTGAAGGCCTGAGAACCAGGAGAGCTAATGCTATAAGTTCCAGTTCCAGGGAAGAAGACTAATCTCTCAACTCAAGCAGTCAGTCAGGAGGCTTTCCCTCTTACTCAGCCCTTTTTGTTCTATTCAGGTCTACACTTGATTAGATCAAGTCCATCCACATTAAGGATGGCAAATTGCTTCATTCATTCCACTAATTCAAATGCTATTCTCAGCTAAAAACATCCTCACAGACACACCAAGAATAATGTTTGACCAAATGTCTGGGCACTCCATGGCACAATCAAGTTGACATAACCCTCATAATAGGCCTAGGGTTATTTATTTTTGATTACTTGTCAAAATTTTCTGTTCATCCACATAGACTTTATGCATCCTTGCTTTTTTTTTTTATTATTTTGCCAGAAAAGTTCTTTAATTGTGCACACTCAGGAGTGTGTGTGTGATTCTTTTGTCTGCTAGAGGGGGTAAGGGGTGGAGGTGTCAGTTCCAGCTTCTCCACCCATCAAGTGTCCCAATCTGGCTACTATATCTCCAACCTTTATGGCTATAACTGGGACAAGCATCTGAGTGGAACTCCAGGACTTCCCACCTGCTCACCACTCTTCCTTTGATTTCTCTGTTTTTACTGTGATCTAAAGAGTTCTCTGTATTTTGAGTTCAGAAAGGTATTGTTGAAACTTTAGCAACTGTTACCTTTTATCTAGCATATTCTTTGTATTAGAACTTTGGTACCTCATAATTGGATTTTGTTGCTAAAAATCTTCACCTTATATTTTAAAAACTTTTTTTATATTTAAGGCAAATATTAGTGATACTTTATTTATATAAAATAACATATTTACTTTTAAAATAAACTTATTTTTAAAAACAGAAACTAATCGTCAAAACAGGTGATATTCTGACAAATATCAGAAGACTAACAGATAAGGGGGAAACACCTATCTAACACACTGGCTGAAACACAGCAAGCCCACAGTAAGTATCTGATGAATGAGAAAAGAAGAAAAACTACTACTCGCTTATCAAAAGTTTTTCTTTCTTCATCAATTGTATATGCCTTAAGACCATTGCTATCTAACAGAAGAATTTTCTGTAATGTTAGAAAAGTTATTCTGTGCTGTCCAAGATGGTAAGTACCAACCCAGCCACATGTGACAGTTGAGCATTGGAAATGTGCCTACCGTTACTAGGCAACTAAATTCTTAATACTATTTAATTAGTTTAAATTTAAATGTATATAGCCACATGTCACTAGTGGCTACCATACTGGACAGTGTAGTTCTAGAAGATCACATTTCCACCTACACATTAAATCACCTAAAGAGTTTCAAAATATGTCAAAGCCCAGATGCCATTCTAGACCTACTAAATTAGGACCTCAAGCTGCTGTAGCCCAGGCATTGGGCTTTTTTGTTGTTGTTGCTTTTGTTTGTTTACCTTTTAATTATGGGAAGTTTACTTTTTCTTTCTTTAAGTTGTCTTTTATATTTTAAAAAATAAACAAATAAGAAAAATATTGTCTACTAGGTGCAGAATCCAGTCTTATCTCCTTGGTAAAATCCATGGAAAATCTGATTTCTTACTCAAGACCTATGCCCTTGTGGTAAATCAATTGACTAGATTAAACATATTTCCAAATGAACTTCTTATGATTTCAGTTTTTTCACTTGATCAATTTGAATACTGATGGTTTTGCTTCTTGTAGGTCATTTAACTCTCACATATCCTCTGTGAGATAGGCAGAGCAGAACAAAATATTCTATGGAGGAAGATTCATGTGGCAGGTGAGGGGCAAAATTAAAAGTCAGGCCTTCTGGTGGCTAGTGCAGTGTTATTTTTATTCTACA
Source organism: Theropithecus gelada (assembly GCF_003255815.1). Classification (NCBI taxonomy): domain Eukaryota; kingdom Metazoa; phylum Chordata; class Mammalia; order Primates; family Cercopithecidae; genus Theropithecus; species Theropithecus gelada. The sequence goes on from NC_037677.1 coordinate 83,232,373, forward strand.
GTGAGGCAAACAGCTATTAGAGCAAAATAAATTAATACAGTGTTAAGGCTGGAAGTTCTTTCCTTTCTTCTGTTTACATTTACCATTCTAAATATGGAGACTGGAAAACACATTTCCAAATCTATTTAAGGGTAATGTTTTATAAATAGAACACTGGTGTCTAATGTTATATGTTTAGTTAAACTTGATTTTACTCAGTCAAAAGTAGGAAATCCTGGATCTATCAAAAATAAACAGGTATACATTGAAAATGTATATCAAAAGCTATAAACATGGCCATTCCCTTTGATCCAGTAATCCTGGGTCTTGAAATCTGTCATAAGATGCAACCAGAGATCAATTAGTAAAATAGTATATATAATTAATGATTTCATTACAGAGTTATCTAAAGTCTTAGAAGCATAGTTATGTTCAACAATAGGGGAAGAATTAAATACATGATAATGTATCCTTACAATGAAATATTATGCTGTAATTCAAAAAATCTCACATTTTAATACCAACTAATGACACTAGAAATTGTTTGTATTAATGTTAAATGTTAAAAAGATACAAAATTTTATATAGTACAATAACACACATGCGTGTAGAATTTAAAAGGACCAAAAGTAAAGTTTTAGAGCAACAGAATTTCTTCATCCATTCTTAGTAGGTATAAGTTAAAATAACAACTTTAAAAATAGCTTGGTATTTTGAGAAAAACATGAGCATACTCTTTGATCCAATAATTCCACTACTAGGTATGCCCTGCAGATTTTTGCTTTTTAAACTGAGTTTTGATGAATGAATAGGTTTTGAAAATCAATTTAGTATGTAGCAAGTAGCATTATTTTTTAATAAACCAGTGTGCATAAAAACATACTAAGGGATAATATTTTCTCATGAATTATTTGTTTCAGTTATCCACACACATATGTGTGTTTCAGCGTTGTGACAGAAAATGTATTACTTTGGCCATGATTAAGAGAGTTTTTAAGCCTTTGAAACTCTTGTACATATGCCCTAAGAAAGTAATCTTACCAGCAAACAAGTATGGAATGTTCATAATGACTCAAAACAAACTTCAAATTCCACTAATAGTGGAAGAGTTTATACAATATTTAGTATATTTGTCCCCCAACTCGCTAAACGCAAATGAAGACAGTAATTGTAACAACAACAATGACAAATGTGCCCATACATTTTCAAACACCCCTCTGGGGAAAAGGGGATGTTACCATCCTCTATTGACAATTTCAGGCTAATACTTTGTAAGCACTCAACTATTACTTGTTGAATAAATTATTAACTAATACATAGATAAATAAAATAGTTTGTGCCTGTGCTGATAAGAACTACTGGTTTCTAATGATTAACAGGATTGAATTAGACTAAAGCGTGATTGGACCCTGAGTTTTACAATGAAACTTATGGCATTATTTGTTTAATTTCTGGAAGAGTTCTTTATTCAACCACCTTTTCAGTTGTTATTCAAAAAATATTATCTAGCGTTCACCATGGATTAGTTCTTCCAAAGGATAGTCAAGGTTCTTGGCCTCAAGAAGTTTACATTCTACAGAAAACCTATTAACTGAGGAGCACATGTATGGTAGGATTTTCCTCTTCTGCATATAGTAAATAGTGCTCTTCACATACTATTCTATACCCAGCCTCACTTCATCCTTTCCAGTTGCTCATGTAGAAGAAGAAATCAGAGAACCTGTCTTTTCCAAGGTCTACAAGTAGGAAATCAATGCAAGCTAAGCAGTTTAAACCATCTCATTTTTCTGGTCCAACATGGCGGCACCCAGCGGCGATGTGAATTGTGAGGTGTTTCGTAAGTTCCAGGAATTATTCAAGGTGATGAGGAACATTGATAACAGAACAGTACATGAATTAAACACTATGGTTCCCACAGCTTCCTTTGCAGGGAAAAAACTGATGCCAGCCAAACCTATAAACAATTTTATGAGTTTTTGATAGCAGCTCATGCCAGTACGGAAAGAGCCATAAAACAATTGTATAGTCCAGACCTCAGCAGTAGTAAAAAACTTCCAAGAGGAGAAAGATAAAAATTTGCATGATTTAACATTACTAAAGCAACTTAGAAAAGAGCAGAAAAAGTTGAAATGGATGCAGTGAGAACCGAATGTTGAAGAGTGGTAAATGAAAAGATCTGGAAGATGTTTAACAAATACTGCCAAATTCACTTCAAGCCTCCAAATGTGTCTGGAATTGGTGGGTTCTAGGTCTCACTGACTTCAAGAATGAAGCTGTGGACCCTTGCGGCGAGTGTTACAGTTCTTAAAGATGGTGTGTCTGGAGTTTGTTCCTTCAGATGTGTCTGGAGCTTCTTCCTTCTGGTGGGCTCGTGGTCTCGCTGTCAGGAGTGAAACTGCAGACCTTCGTGGTGAGTGTTACAGCTCTTAAAGGCAGCGCCTCTGGAATTGTTCGTTCTTCCCAGTAGATTCGTGGTCTGGTTGGCTTCAGGAGTAAAGCTGCAGACCGTCGCAGTCTCGTTCACTTCAACAGTCAAGCTGCAGACCTTCCCGGTGAGTGCTACAGCTCATAAAGTCAGCATGGACCCAAAGAGTGAGCAGCAGCAAGATTTATTGCAAAGAGCAAAAGAACCAAGCTTCCACAGTGCGGAAGGGGACCCTAGCGGGTTGCCACTGCTGACTCCCCCCCGTCCCCAGCCTGCTTTTATTCCCTTATCTGACCCCACCCACATTGTGCTGATTGGCCCATTTTACAGAGTGCTGATTGATCTATTTTACAGAGAGCTGATTGGTCTGTTTTGACAGAGTGCTAATTAGTGCATTTACAATTCTTGAGCTAGACACAGAGTGCTGCTAGACAGAAAAGTTCTCCAAGTCCCCACTAGGTTAGCTAGACACAGAGTTAGCTAGATACAGAGTACCCATTGGTGTATTTACAAACCCTGAGCTAGACACAGAGTACTGATTGGTGTATTTACAAACCTTGAACTAGACAGAGTGCTGATTGGTGTATTTACGATTCTCTAGCTAGACATAAAAGTTCTCCAAGTCCCCACCAGATTAGCTAGATACAGAGTGCTGATTGGTGCACATACAATCCTCCCGCTAGATATAAAAGTTTTCCAAGCCCCATCCAGCTCAGGAGCCCAGCTGGCTTCACCTAGTGGATTCTGTACCCTGGGTGCAGGCGGAGCTGCCCTCCAGTCCCGAGCCACGCCTGCACTCCTCAGCCCTTGGGCTGTGATGGGACCGGGAGCCACGGAGCAGGGAGCAGTGCCCGTCAGGGAGGCTGGGGCCGCCCTGGAGCCCACCGCAGGGCAGGAGCTTAGACATAGCGGGCTGCAGGTCCCAAGCCCCGCCCCGCAGGGAGGCAGCTAAGGCTCAGCAAGAATTGGAGCACAGCGCCAGCGAGCCGGCACTGCTGGGGGACCCGATGCACCCTCTGCAGCTGCTGGCCCGGGTGCTAAGCCCCTGGCTGTGCGGGGCCAGGGGAGCCCGTGCCTGCATCCGCGTCCACTGGAACTCGCACTGGCCCACTAGCGCCGCGTGCAGCCCCAGTTCCAGCCTGCGCCTCTCCCTCCACACCTCCCCGCAGCAGAGGGAGGCAGCTCCAGCCTCAGCCAGCCCAGAGAGGGGCTCCCATGGTGCCGTGGCGGGCTGAAGGGCTCCTCAAGTGCCGCCAGAGTGGACGCCGAGGCCAAGGAGGCGCTGAGAGTGAGGACTGCTAGCACATTGTCACCTCTCACAAAGAATGAAGAAAGAGATACTTTTTTAAAAGGACCAGATCATCTCATAAGAGCTAAGTATGACATATAATCAATAAGACAAGCTTCCTGGGATGATTTCTGAGCCAACAGTGTGAGACCTGTTGTTAATTTCAGCCCTACTTAGTCAAGACCTCAAGTATAAATAATTTTGATAATTATGGAGAAATCAACTGCTAGTTTATACTGATCCTGTTAAAAATTGAAACTATTAAAATAATTTTCTGACTCAGTGTACATTTTAAAAAATCTCATCTCAAATAATCAGAAAATTGTATTTCCCAAATTCCTTTCATACTTATAAACACTAAAGCAGCATAGATTCAGAAATAGCACAACTGTAATTTTGGATGGGCAAATTGCTGTATATGTACTAAAGAAATGAAATAACAAAATCAATGAAGATCATTCATAGCTCTCGACTGTGATGTGGTGATGATCTAAATAGCCTAACTCTAGGTTATAATGAAGGATAAATGTCAATAAGGCAAATACAACACGTGAACTGCATTTTAAAACTCCAGCCCTTGGCAAAGGAATCTCTTCACCCTCCCTCCCATACCCTCTCCCATATGTATAAGAACATAGTCACACAATTAAATTTTGGGTGTTATTCTCGATAAGGTGTACTTCAAGTAATTACAAAGCAACAGAAAAAAAATAGTTTATCTTACTGAACATTAAATCACAAGCTGTTGCAGAATTATGAACAATTTATTTCAATAGTAAGGCAAGAATACATATTTGGAACTTCATAGAAGTCCATACTACCCCAGATTCACTCAGCATTCAACAAATTTTCTTTTTACTGAGCTTCTCCCTGTTTTGGGCTCCTAACACTCAGACCTCATGAGTAAGGATGCAGAATCCTGAGCAGAAAATTTTCTTTTTTCTTTTTTTTTTCAGACCAAGTCTCGCTCTGTCACCAGGCTGGCGTGCAGTAGCACGATCTCAGCTCACTGCCAGCTCCGCCTCCCAGGTTCACGCCATTCTCCTGCCTCAGCCTCGCGAGTAGCTGGGACTACAGGTGCCCGCCACCACACCCAGCTAATTTTTTTTTTTTTTTTTTTGTATTTTTTAGTAGAGATAGGGTTTGACCGTGTTAGCCAGCATGGTCTTGATCTCCTGCCCTTGTGATCCACCTGCCTCGGCCTCCCAAAATGCCGGGATTATAGGCGTGAGCCACTGCACCCGGCCCTGAGCAGGAAATTTTCAAATCTTGTACCTGGGGCTACACTAGCTCAATGTCCCTGGCTCAAAGTTCTGAAACTAGAAGTGATTAAGCATGAAATAGGTCTGTACTGGATACTGGATACTGGAGTATCTTACTTTTCTTATTTAAATAACTGTTTATCCACATGAGGTAAAAGTCCCTATTTCATAAACAGTTGATAAAGAAAATCTAACTCAAACTGGTTTAAGCAGAAGAGGGAATCTTCTGAAAAGTCCACAAACAAATAAATTTGACTTCTGACTTGACAGGGTTCAGGGTCTGAAAAGACGTCTTCGGTTCCCTGTGTCTCATATGTCAACTCTGTTAGTTTCCTTCTTAGATGCTACATGGTGAGCAAGATAGCTGCCCACAATGCAGTTTCTTATATTTTCCCCTACACAATGAAAGTTCTGGACCTGACTCTCATTGGCCTATATTGGACCACAGACCAGAGGAATGCCCTTTCTGATTGGCCAGTCTGAATCACATGTTCTCCAGAGTTCTCATGACTCTGGATTCGATAGAGTCAACTTTAGTTAGGCTGAGAGTGGCAGAAAGGGTGGTTCTCCCAGAAGTTCGGATTAGCATTAACTAAAAGAAAGTAAAATACATACTAGGTAGCAAAAAAAAAAACACACATATTCACTACAGATGACAAGCTTAGGTCTCCCAGGCAGTAAGAATTTCCATTTGTAAATGAGGTACTGCAGAGAAAGAGGTGTGGATTTGAAGTCAAAATTTCTTAATTCTAATGTTAGTTAGCTCAACTGGTTTTAGCTACATGACAGGGGTCTTGTAAGAATTAAATAAGTATTTAGTGAAAGTGTTTCATTAACATTTGAATATTAATTTATAGTTAAATACTGTCATCACAAGAAGCTAAGAATATGTCCTTTGGAAAGGTATTTTTCAAATACCTGAGTTGACTGACAGAACCTCACTTTTGTTTAAGAAACCCAGTCCCCTCAATAGTGTCATGTGCTTCATTAAGCTACAGTGGCAATGGCATCTTGTGGTGTTGCCATCTGCTAGATCCTTGGAGTCTTCTGGTCCAGCCAATAGACATGATTCAAGAAAGTAGGAAAAAAACACACTCTTAAGTGCTTTCCCTGAGAAGTAACACATGTCAATTTTGCTCATATTTCATTGGTCAGAACTGGACATACACGATCAAGATGAAAGTGATGGGAAATGTAGCCCCTGTCTGGACAACTACTTCTAAAAGATAAGTTTATTCCATGGAAGGTGGAACACACAACCAGCCATGTCTATTGCTAAAGCCATGTTAACTGAAATGGCCGTCAACACTGACACAAACTCTTGTCAAGGGAAAGGAAAGAAGGTGGAAATTCTTTAAGTCAAAACCATCAATTTCCTAGAGCTTCTATAGCAAATTGTTACAAACTTAGGGGCTTAAAAACGACAGAAATTAATACCTTCTCAGTTTTGGAGGCCAGAAGTCTAAAATCAATGTGCTGGCAGGGCTGTTCTCCTTCTGAAGGCTCCAAGGGAGACTCCTACCTTGCCTCTTCCAGGTTTTGATGGTTTCAAGTATTGCTTGGCTTATAACTATACAACTTCAGTCTCTGCCTCCATCTTCAGATGGTCTTCTCTTTGCGACTTCTTTTGTTCTTCTCTGTGTCTATGTCTTCTCTTCTAAAGACACTTTTCATTGGATACTTTGCATTTAACATTCATTAAGGCCTACCCTAGTCTAGGATGATCTAATTTGAAGATCCTTACCTTAATTACATCCTCAAATACAATTTTTCTAAGTTAAGTTAGATTGATAAATTCTGGGTGAACACACTTTTTCCACCCAGGAAAAAAAATGGGAGGGGAAAAGGGGGCACAATTCAAGCCACTACTTGTTTTTTGAGAGCCCTAGAATAGTTTAGGTTTAAGTGTATATTCTCCATCTTGGCCAAATAGGATGAGTTCACACAGTTTTATGTGTCACTGAGATGCTAAAAAAACTAATTCTTTACATGGAAAGGTAAAACTATTTTGTACAAAAACAATAGACATAATTGCTAGAAAACTACCTGCATTTTGTACAAGAGCAATAGACATCATTGCTAGAGAACTATCTGCATATGGGAATTGATAACAATTATCAGTGCTACTTGTTCTGGTTTTTATTAATTTATTATACATCTTCATGTATAAGAGGCAGTGATAAAATATGCAAATAATTGAGATAGACCTGGATTCAGATATTAGCTCAGATACTTCGTAGATAAGTGATCTTGGGAAAGTTACTTAAGCTTTGTATATGAGAAACTTTTGTATATGAGAAACCTTTGCTTTCTCATATACAACAGGGATGGTTGAATTGTATCACACAAGATGTGGCACGTCATCAATTGTAACAAATGTACCACTGTGGTGCAAGATGTTGATAGTGGGAGAGGTTGAACATATGTGGAAATGGGGGTATTTGGAAACTCTTCATACTTTCTGATGAACTTTGCATAAACTTAAAAGTGCTCTAAAAGCCAAAGTTTACTAATTTTAAAAAATCACAGTGAATTACAGTGCATGATATACACAAAGTTTATACACACAAAAATATGCAATATTTAGTCAGACCCTACTCACTGTCTATATAAATCATATCTTTCCTTTAAGTTCCATCTTAACAGTTACCCTCTAGAAATCCCTTTTATTCTGCCTTCCTATGTAGATCTTTCCTGTACCTGAAATCCCGTGTGTGTAACCCTTAGGAAAAACAAATAATGTGTCCTCCAAAGATCTATTATTGTTTCAGGTTTTCACATAAAATGTCTTCAAAACTGTAAGTTTTTCTTTGAAGAATGGGATTATATTTTTCAGATGTTCTTGGTCTTTTTTAGCAGCTTGATGGTTTGCTTAATAAATGAGGCCTAACTAACCCCTAAAGTAAAAAAAAAAAAAAATTACAATGTATCCAAACTATTTAAACTCATGTGAAAAGAATCTTCCCCTTGAAAATAATGTCAGAATTAATCTTTAGATTTCTCACCATGTAAAGTGTAACTACTACAGCATCTGTGTGTGTGTTGATAGTATTTTATGCTTACATAAATATTTGTATACACAATTTAAATCTAAGGTTCCCCTTCCTAACCCACATCTTATTTTCTGTGCCAAATGATCAGTGTGTGGGATTAAATTTTCTAGGAGTAGCACACAGCTGTTAGGTGCCACAAATATATTAAGCTACAAAAGTCTATTTGAAGGCAACATTTCTGAAAAAGGCTCACCACCTCATCTGCGATAAGTCATAGAGCCTTTCATTCATTATAATTAGGTTCAACAGCCAAATAAAATTACTACATTTAAGCCTGACAATTGAAGGTCATGTTCAAAGCTGGAGAGAGGACACAGTGGAACATATGAGAAGGAGTTTCTATAAAAACTTTCCCTTACTCTGTGGTGTTTTAACACACGTAGTCCATGGTTTGCTGCTGGTTATTTGTTTTAGTCCTACAGATGAAGAAAATAAAAATTCATTCCAGGTTGGGAGAATCTTACATTAGGAAAAACAATTAGCATTTTAAAATTATAAATAATTGTAACCATTAGACTTTATCGAATACCCACAAGTAGGGTAGTTTTAAAATATTCGTAGGCAATAGGCAGGAGGCAGGCTTCTCTTTGAGACTTCAAATCTTCATTACATTAAATGTATTAACCAGGCACACTGACTCATGCCTGTAATCCCAACACTTTGGGAGGCTAAGGTAGGAGGATTGCTTGAGGGCAGGAGTTCAAGACCAGCCTGGTCAACATACTGAGACTCCATTTCTATTAAACAAACAAAATGACATTGAAACATACAACTGTGGCCAGGCACGGTGGCTCACACCTGTAATCCCAGCACTTTGGGAGGCCTAGGCAGGCAGATCATGAGGTCAGGAGACTGAGACCATCCTGGCTAACACGGTGAAACCCTGTCTCTACTAAAAATACAAAAATTAGCCTGGCGTGGTGGTGGGTGCCTGTAGTACCAGCTACTCGGGAGGATGAGGCAGGAGAATGGCACGAACCCAGGACGCAGAGCTTGCAGTGAGCAGAGATTGCGCCACTGCACTCCAGCCTAGGCGACAGAGCAAGACTTTTTCCCACAAAAAAAAAAAAAAAAAAAAACCTCTCAATAAATCAAAATTTTGAATTTTAAAAGGGGTTTTATAATTTTTATTAACACATTTATTCTAGATAAGCCCATGGAAATCTTGTAGGCTGTGAGCACTCAGCTTATATCACTAAATGAATAAATGCCTTGTTTACATCAGGTGATTTGCCAACATTGTCTCCTTTTAACACCCTTTAAGGTAGAAATTTTTTTCCCTTTTCCAAATGAGGAAACTGAGCTGGAAGAGTCTAATGAGCATTCCTAGGATCATGAGAGCAGTAAGGAGCAGAGTCAAGGTTCAAATCCAACTTAATCTGCCCTCTGTGCCCAGACTCTTTCCTGCCATCCTCTGCCCATCCAAATAATGTGGGTCTTGACATACCTCCTTAACTTTTATTGGATGCAAAACAATTTAATCAATATTTATTGTCTATAACTCAAGAGTAAATTAATTATCTGCCTTGGGACCACCCTGATTCATATGTAGGTATCTAACTTTTGACACAAGTGTCACATTTTTTCCTAACTACAACTGCAAACAACATGAGGGCACCTCCACCCTTATTGTCCCCTCCCCAGCATCTGGCCTGTATGGCATATATATGGGAAGCTTGGTAACATTGTTGAGGAACACACAACTTTCACTAACAATCAATGTCAAGTCCCTATGTGAAAGCCAAGTGAAGTCCCAGTTTTCTGTAAATATAATTCTACTGAGTTAAAACCAAAATTGTTATATAACAAATTATTCTATGTATCATGTTAAATTGTATACATATAAATATTGTCCTGTAGAAGTTATCAGTACAGACTACTTTTTCTTCCCTTGAGGCTTGGGTAGAAGGGACCAATCTCATTAACAACTAAAGACAGATTGTATTTGAACATAGAGGGATAGAAGAAAGAGGAATGCTTTTCTGAGGAAGAGGATAATCCTCTGGCAGGTGGGAAAATCTTGATTTAAAGAGACTATGTCCCCAAAATATTCTAATATAGGGACAAATGTAGAGTCTATTTTTCCTTTAATTTTTTACAAATTAGTATTTTGACATAACTTCAAATTTAAGATGAAATTGCAAGAATTGTACAAAAAATCCATGAATCCTTTACCCAGATTAGCCAAGTGTTAACATTTTACCATATTTGCTTTTACTTTCTCTCTCTCTCTCTTTCTCTCTCTCTCTCTCTCTCTGTATATATACATATGTATACACACACACATATACTTTTCTCTGAGTCTGAGGTTAAGTGTGAACATGATATTCCTTCATGCCTAAATATATCAGTGCAAAGCATTCTTAGATAACCACAATATAATTTTCACAGCTAGGAAATTAATATTAAAGCAATACCATTATCTAAACTACAAACTTTACTCAGATTTTGCCAATTGTCCCAATTAAATCCCTTATAGGAAAAAAAAAAAAAAAAAAAAGGCCCAGATCAATCATTGTATTTGGTTGTATGTCTTAACCTGAAACTGTTTCTTGGTCTTTTTCCTGTGTTTTATGACATTCACATTTTTAAGAGTACAAGGGGACAATTTGACCTTGTCTGATATTTCTTCGTGATTTGATTCAGTTTTGCACTATGAGCAGGACTCAAGGATGTCACGTTTTTCTCAATGCATCATATTAGAAGGCATTTGATGCCAATTTTCCCCATTAATGGTGATGTTTACTCTAATAGGTATTAAGGTGATGATTGTGAGGTGTCTCTAGTAAAAAGTTACCATTTTTGCTTTGTAATTAATTGGGGTGTTGTGGGGTATATTTCCCCACAACATGTCATTTTTAAAATATTATTTTAATTCTAGTATTATAAAGCAAGTGTTTTTGTCCTATTTGATCTTATTAGCATCGTATAAGCGATCCATAATCCTGAATTTTCAAGAGACTAAAAAAGTTGTATCTGGAACACACATGTGTTTTGAATGAGATGAATTACAGTGTATATATTCTATCCAAAACATGGACTTTTCTACATATTTTGAGGGCAAAAATGTTCTCATGGTTATAGGTTAATAGTTATTTAACCTATGTGGCATATGTTTTATGATAAAACATAAAACATTGCCACTTTTATAATCATTCTTATTGTTCTTGAATCTAGGACCTTATTCACCCAAAACAATTTAGTTGACAACTAATTTTAATTTAATGTAAGGCAATATTTGTTAATATTTTCTAAGAAATGTTTATTTTGAAAAGGTGTCCATTAACAATCTTCTCCTAAAGACTTCAGTATAATCTAATTGTTGGGAGATAAATTTAGGATTGGGGATAGTTCATAATTATTGTGACCTCCAGTTGGATGAAGTAGCAAAATATTTGCCTTCAGATAGACGCTTCAGGAATCTTTTTACCTAATACATGAATGTATGAGTTTGGCAAAGATCACCCTGGCTGCTCTATGGAAAATGATTTAGAGAGGGAGAAGTGGTGGAAACAAGGAGACCACACAGGAGACTGTTCAATAATCCAATGAAGAGACTACAATTACACCAACTCAAGATATAAATCAGAGGCTGGATCAATAGGAATTCATGATCATGTGGATACAGGGACTAAGATACACGGAGATATCAGGACAACTGTCTGAATTAAATTTGAACAACAGTGTGAGGGTGGACAAGTTTCCAGTTACTAAGAAGGGACTACTAGGGAAGTAAAAGGAGTTTTGCACATGTTGCTTTTGAGATGTCATTGAGGCATCCCAGTGGACATAATCAGGAGGTCTTTGGAGGTACAAGGCTGGAGCACAGAAGAGACATTAAGGTGGAACAACTGTGCTTAGTGCTTCATTTATTAAAATTAATCTAGTACCATTTTTTGATTAGCTTCCATCAAATGTGATTTTTGTTTAAAACTCAAAACCACCATCTGAAACAGATGAAGTAAGCATTAACCAGTTTTATAGTAAGCTTGTACTCTTGTGATGGCAGAGCCAAATCAAGCAATAATAATACGTTTAGTTAGGCACTGTGCAAGCACTTTAAGTACACTCTCTCATTTAAATAAAATTTTTAAAGTAAAAAAGGGAGTCCTGTACTCACCATAGTAAAATATCACATGACTTTTCCATCATGAAAAATTTATTGACCTTTCTGTCCATGCACCAGCTTCTTTCTCTGAAAATGATCTATGTCCATACCACCATGCTGTCTTCCTCACCACCTCAAGCTTCCTTTTCCTGCCCTCTATCCATGTTGGTAAACACGGCCCAATTTGCTGTCCAGAATTGATTGTTCATGGAAAGGCAGGATGGAACCAAGCCAAAGTGGGACCAAAGTTTTTCTCCAGAGATTTATGATCAGAGTCAAAGATTCCAACTCAGTCTAGGTGCTCTCTGAAACCAAGGAACATAAACCGAGGAAAAGGTTGCATGTCTTTGTTCTACACTGTGGGCAAAGAACATCATAAAAAACTGCTCAGCAAGAGAGGCCACACGAAGCTGATCCAAAGGGATCAGTGAGGATGAGATTGCGGGGGTTCTGACTCCTGAGGGACAGTCATATTTCCATCCTCTGACCCACGCAATAGCCCAGTATCCTTACCTTGCTCAATTGGAGCTGAATTTCCATTACTTGCACTTGCCAAGGCTGATCTGGCTACTCTACTGCTGAGTGCCCAATCTGTCAGTAGCAGAAATCCACACTGAGTCCTCAATATGGACCATTTCCTAGGTTGATCAGCCAGCTCCCTGATGGCAAGTGGATTACACTGGAGCATTTATTTTATGGAAAGGGCAGTGTTTTGTTCTCACTGGAATAAACATTTAATCTGGAGTTGGATTTGCCTTCTCTGCTTCTTCCAAAACTACCAACCATAACCTTATCCACCATCATAGTATTTCACACAGCATTGCTTCTGATCAAGGAAATCACTTCACAGCTAATGAAGTGCAGTAATGGGCCCACGCCTATAGGATTCACTGGTTTCACCAGGTTCCCCACCATCCTGAAGCAGCTAGCTTGATAGAATAGTAGAATACTTTGGCCAGGCATGGTGGCTCACACCTGTAATCCCAGCACTTTGGGAGGCTGAGGCGGGCTGATCACGAGGTCAGGAGTTCGAGACCATCCTGGCTAACGCGGTGAAACCCTGTCTCTACTAAAAAATAAAAATAAATAAACAAAATTAGCCAGACGTGGTGGCGGGCACCTGTAGTCCCACCTACTCAGGAGGCTGAGACAGGTGAATGGTGTGAACCCAGGAGGCGGAGCCTGCAGTGAACCGAGATCGTACCACTGCACTCCAGCCTGGGCGACAGAGTGAGATTCCGTCTCAAAAAAAAAAAAAAAACAGTGGAATGCTTTTTGAAGACTCAATTTCAGTGCCAATTATATGACAATACCTCCAAGAGGCTATCTATGCTCTGAAGCAGCATCCAATATATGATACGGTTTCTCCCATGGCCAGGATTCATGGGTCCCAAGAATCAATTGATAGAAATGGCACAACTCATATTACCCCTGGTGATATACTAGCACAATGGTTGCTTCCTATCCCTGCAACCTTATGTTCTGCTGGTATAGCGTATTAGCTCCAATGGAAGAAATATTTTTACTAGGAAACACAGCAATAATTTCATTGAAATAGAAGTTAAGACGACCATTAACTAGTCACCTTGGGCTCCTCCTGACTCTGAATTAACACGCAAGGAAGGGAGCTACTGTGTAGGATGGGGTAATCAGTCCTGGTTACCAAGGGGAAATTGGACTGCTGCTACACAAGGGAGGCAAGGAAGAGTATGTCTTAAACATTGGAGATCTTTTAGGGTGTTTCTTAGTACTACCCTGTTCTTTGATTAAAGCCAATGCAAAACCACAACATCACAATTCAGGTAGGACTGCTAAGGGCCCAGACTCTTCAAAAATAATGGGAATTTTACTTGGTTGTGTTTTTTGCCTACCAGGCAAAGAACCATGACCAACTGAAGTGATTACTGAGAACAAAGGAAATATGGAATGTATACTAGCAGAAGATAGTTACAAATGACAGCTATAACCATGTGTCTCCTTACAGAAATGAGGACTGTAATTGTTATGAGTATTTCTTCCTTATTTTCTTATAAATATGTTTGTATGTATATGTGTATATATATGTATTCATGTATGTATCTGTATATATATGAAGCAAATATTGTGTTTTCTTCCTCTCTTATTCCCTTATCATCTAACATAAGATGTATTAATAATAGTTGAGTTTATATCACCATATTTAAGTTATATTATGAAGAGTGAACACCATCAATTTGAAAAATCCTGTCAGGCGGGGCACAGAGCCTCACGCCTATAATCCCAGCACTTTGGGAGGCCGAGGCGGGTGGATCACCTGAGATCAAGAGTTCAAGACCAGCCTGACCAACATGGAGAAACTCATCTCTACAAAAACACAAAATTAGCTGGGCATGGTGGCGCGTGCCTGTAATCCCAGATACTCAGGAGGCTGAGGCAGGAGAATCACTTGAACTCAGGAGGTGGAGGTTGCCGTGAGCCGAGATCATGCCATTGCACCTCAGCCTTGGGAACAGAGCAAAAGTCTATCTCAAAAACAAACAAACAAAAACAAAAACAAAAACCTGGCAATATCAAGCGTTAAGAAGTGGATCAGCTTGAGCTCTTATACATTATGATGGAATGTAAAAATGGTACAGCCACTTGGAGAAGAGTTTGGCATTTATCTATACTTGCCATGTGGCCCAATAATCCCACTCCTAGATATTTATCCTGGAGAAATAAAAGCTTATATTAAGCATAAAAACTCTTCTGCAAATACTTATAATAATAGTATTCATAACTACTCCCACCAGGAAATAACCCAAATGTCCTTCAGTACATGCATGTGTAAACCATAGGTACATGCATGCAATGGAATACTACACAGTAATAAAAAGGAATGATCAATACATTCAGCAATATGAAGGAATCTCACATGCACTGTGATGAGCAAAATGTTATATACTCTATCATTCCATTTATATGGCCTTCTGGAAAAGGCGAAGCTATAAAGATGGAGAACAGATTAGTGGTTATCTAGGGTTAGGGTTGGGGAAAGGTTCTGACTACAAAGCAGCAGCATGAGGGAATTTTTTGAAGGTGAAGCTAACTGTTCTATATCCCGATTGTGGCAGCAGTAGTTACAAAACTCTATGGATTCGCTAAAACTCACAGAGCTGTACAACAAGTAAAAAGTGAATTTTAATGACATATTTTAAAAGTATCACTAAAAGGATTTTAAGCAAGGTAATATGTTTTAGAATGAATCAGTGTGAAGAATGGATTAGATCAGATGTATCAAACACCAGAGACATGAAATTTGCCTGGGGCTGTTGCATTAATCCAGTAGCGATTAAGGTTAACTAGGGTAGTGATAGCGAGGATGGAGAGAAGTGCATGGGTTTGAGGGTTTGAGAGACACTACATAGTAAAATTTGCAGACTATGACGATTAAGAGATAATACTCATGTTTTTGACTTAAGCAAGTGTCATTCACCAGGACAAAACTGGATACAGAAAGATTTTAGAGAGAGAACAGTTGCTCAGTTTGGAATACATTAAGGTTTGTGATATAATTGTGTGTTTCTAGGCAGATAGTTACACAGTACCATGGCTGAACTAAAATACTTCTCTTCTATCCAAGTAATGGTGCTGAGGAGTGACGTAATATACTATAATTACATAACTGACATTTCCAGGAACCCAAAGCAGTTCATGAAAAATGCAACGTGTATCTTCTCAGTTCATTGAATTATTCCTCCTGGAAACATTTTCAGCTTGGGACCTGGA
Source organism: Theropithecus gelada (assembly GCF_003255815.1). Classification (NCBI taxonomy): domain Eukaryota; kingdom Metazoa; phylum Chordata; class Mammalia; order Primates; family Cercopithecidae; genus Theropithecus; species Theropithecus gelada. The sequence continues at coordinate 83,248,235 of NC_037677.1, forward strand.
GCCTGTTCACATCAATTTGTTGTCCACACAAAGGTGCAAAAACTGATGAGTAGAGTTTGAATAACAAGGGCAATTACTTAGTCCCCTACAGTAGCTTGAATCTCTAGCTCGTGCCAGTTTTCAGCTCCACTGAGAGCATGCTCTTCTGCCTAAAGAAACAAACAATGCTGAGAGGAGGACAGATGTTTTCAAAAGTCCTTGAAAGCCTTTCTCCAATAATGTGGCTAAGGTAGCCTTTAATTTTACCGCTCAAGGACAATGAGAGAAAACATATTTGCCTCTTGTCACATAATATTTCTCAGTAGGATTAATTATGGTTGTGGTACTTAATACTTCAAATCACTGGTTGGGTTTTTGTTCTCATTAGTGCTGAAAGAATTGATATGATGCCTGCCCTGCAGATCTAGATGTTGTCATTTTCCCACCACCCCTCCCAACAAAGCAAAAAATGAGCCAGTTAAGTATAGGGGTTCTCAAAGCCACAGATGACAATACTTGGTCCTATGTTGTTTTGAATTATTTTAATTGTTTCATTTGTATAGATCTGGTCTTCAAGAAAATCATGTCCTTTAAGAAGCATGTTTGCTCTTTCTGTTGACTCCTTCCCTGTCCTTTGTGCAGTGCTGGATACACATTCTGAATTCAAAAAGTACCAAAAAAGTACTGTGATACACAGTAATGAACCTTAAAATGTTCTTGGTTGAGCTTTACTTTGAGTTAATAAGTCTCCTTCTTTCCCCATCTTATCGCCTGTTCCTATCATGCTCTACCCCGGACCCCAACTCACAAACTATTTTTTTTTACTTCTACATCTCTTTGTCTCACTCTTTCCCAGGTTCCTAAAGGCAAGGGGGAGCCTGTTACAAATCTTAGAGAATGAGTTAATTTCCTTATGACAGATGTTTTCAATATGTCTCAGAGCTCCAGCTGATCCTAATTGGGATTTAGAGTTTGCCTGATTGTGAGGAACTAGTGGTTTCACTGAGAGTTGTCCTTTATAGAGAAGTAGGGGAAGGATAACAGGACCCAGAGGATAAAATTTTATGTGTGCATAGGCTTATGGCAGAGGGGAAAGTGAAGCAATAAAGAGAACAGGATGGCATTGGTTCCCTAGGCCAGAGCCTAGACTAGGTCTGATTCCTGGGAAGATGGAAAGTTATAGTAGTTGTGCCATAAACACAACTACTTATAATAATTCTTGAATGACTTTATGAGTCATAGAACCCAAACAGAGATGTTTTGTGGGAAAAGTAATCAATTCTAAGCCTTCCTTTAATACCCTAACAGCTTTCCACAAACATCACAAAAGGAGCTTCTAGGGGATGACTCTAGGAATTCCATCCTCATGAAAACATGAGACTGAATAAGTAGGAGATAATCAGGTAAAGACTTGGGAGGGTCAGGAGGACATTTCAGGCAAAACAGACGTCTTGAGCAAAAGCACAAGATACAGCTCAATGTTTGGGAGAATCTCAAATAACTCATTATTGATGGAGCTTGATGTTACAAGACATGGAGTAGCAAGTGTAAGAATAAAGAACAGGCAAGTCCTATTGGGAGTTATACCTGATGTAAATGACGAGTTGATGGGTGCAGCACACCAACATGGCACAAGTATACATATGTAACAAACCTGCACGTTATGCACATGTACCCTACAACTTAAAGTATAATAATAATAAATAAATTAAAAAAAAAAAAGAATAGGCAAGTCCTGCTTGCGATGCCTAAAAGCTGGGACTCCATCTTATAAGCCAGGGATTGCCAACTCTAGTCCAGTGGTTGTGGCTGCCTGAAGGTCTGAGTGAAGAAGTCTGGGGTAGCATTTAGACTCAACAGGATCAGAGGCAAGAGAGGCAAGTGATAGCACATATGCGAGGTTTTGATGTTCCTGTTTTGGCAATGAGGAGCCATTGATAGTTCTTTGCCCCCAGCAAATGAGACCTCAAAGGCATATATTATACAACATCAGAGTATACTTATTGTTTAATAAATTTGGCCTTTTTTAAGATCCTGAGAGATCACTGATTATTTTAATCACATATATTGTGCCCTCCTCATTCTGTCAAGGTCTTCTGGTAAGGTTGAAACATATGCTGATTTAGCCAATAATATCAGCCCTTTCTGAGTCTTTAAAAATTGATCTGCACAAAGTTGAGATGAGGTCTATAGTCCTTAATCCTTCCATTTCGGTGTGACCTGCAAACTAATGAGTCTCTCAAAAGTTGCTTTGAGTAGATCTGCCAATTAGCAAATCACTTTATTATCTTAGGTGCTAACCCCAGATTAATTCCATAAACTTGACTTCTCATCTTTTCTGTTTTTACTTGGGTTCTCCTGAGATTTTAAGTCAAGGAAGAATCTCCACTTAAATATACTCAATAATAAACTAGCCAAACTAAAAGAGAGTGACTTAAAACATTCTATTACTTTAAAAGTTACCTTTAATACTATTATATAATGCAGATGTTAGAGGGAGGAGAGGGCATCACTAAACCTGACTTTTGCAGGTTTGAGGTACACAGTCTGGAGATCTCACTGAGCAATGGTATATTGAACTGTAACAGAATTTCAGAGGACAAAGTATGTAAGAGGAACAGACAACTGACTTAGATTAGCAAAATGTGGCTCTGGACATGTGAAGCTCAGCTTGTATTATAACATTCTAAAATATATATTCAGAACTGATCAATTGCCTGTCCATAATAGCTTCTTTTTAAGTACATTATAAATAAAATTTTAAGATTTTATCATATAGTAAATAATCACAAATTTTTAATATTATGGTAGGCTTTCCTTTCCATCCATATTTTTATCTTTATTGCTCACCATGGAGGTTCCTGTTTTTCTTACATTTCAGTGCATAACATTGGATATAACTGTCAAGGCTGGCAAATTTTAATTTTTTGACTTTTTAATTTTTCTCAATTATTTGGATACTCTCATGCTGCCAGCAGTTTTCTAGAGTTTTCCATTTGGGTACTCCACCCTTAGCTCACAGATTGCACTTGATTCCTCTATACCAGCATCCTCATCATATTGGCTTTCATTCTAAGACTTTTTGCTCACTGTAGCAAGATAGCTGCCATAGTCCAAGCATCATTATCTCACATGACAGTATCCCAAAGAGGAAGAAAGGGGACAAGGACAAAGTGTAATTTCACCCAATTTTATCTAGGGGAAAAAGCTCTTTGAGAGGTCATGCAGGTGACATTCCATTACTTTTCATAGGCCAAAAATGAGTCAAATGGCCATGCGGTGCAGAAGAATATAGATAAATGAGTATGTGGCAGAAATGGATGGGATTGCCAAGACTAAAATAACCAATTCATAGCTCTTCCTTTTGAACTAGACACATGGCTCCTCCAAACAATTTCTAGATATTATTTATCAAGAAAAAAACTAGGAATGGCTTTTGGCCAGGCAATCAAAAATTTCTGACACATTACTCCATTAAAGGAATGGATATAATGTGGAGGTGAAGGGTTTTCTTGATGTAGAAATTTGGTAGATAATAGAGAATGGTGGAAGATGAGCAAGTTGAGTTGAGAGAAGAGAGATGATTTTCATTTGGGGCTCATCAAATTTGAAATGCCTGTCGTGCATTGAGGTGGATGTGTCCAAGAAGATGGGGGACACAAGGAACCAGATCTTAGGAAAAAGTTGTGTGCAGAAGAGAGACTTGAGATCCAGCAGTATAACTAATGATAGTTGAAGCGCTAGGTTTGAATGTAACCAGTGAGGGGAAGTATAAAGAGACAGATGACAGAGGAACTAGTATGAAATGCCAATCAATAATTTAAGAATGGGAAAAGAAATTCAGATATGGAACGCAGCTTGGAAAGATATGACAGAGATAAGAGAAAAACCAGATGGGGGTAATGTCATGAAAATCCACAAAGACTTCCAAAAAAGGACTGAAAAAGAGAGTCAAATGCTGCAGAAAAGTCAAACAAGATGAAAGTAGAAAACAATGAGACGACTTGGGCAATTACGGCATGTTGTTGCATAGCAGTATTTTCAACAGAATGATTAAGAAAATAGCCAAATCATAGTGGGTTGAATAGCAAATGAGAATCAAGGAAAAGGAGAAAAGTATTTAACTAGTTACCACACATACACTCCAGTTGTCACTAAGGTTTATGATATCTTAATTTTTAAAAAGAATGAAAACGGTAGAAATGTTAGTCACTATGATTTTTTCTGCATGCCTTTTCAGCATAATCATCGATAGTATCTAATCTGTCTACCCACAGACAGATGTATGTATTTAGTATGCATGTATGTATTTAGTATGAATTTTTCAATTTCATAAATACTATCATTCAAGTTGAGATCTAATCCTAATTTCAATCCTTACTAGCTTTGTGACTTATGTGGTTCGTCTAAAGGTCACACATCTAGTCTGTAAGATAATTCAAAATCTATATTCTTCACAATAGAGAATTCTGGTGAGCCTATTGAAGTGAGTCAGTTCCCACTTAATAAGTGACAATGTGACTTTAATTTTTCCACATGAATCCATCTACCTCCCCTTCCACAGTGCAACAGACAAAATAAGGGCTATGAGAGAAGATATTGAATATATATACATATACACACACACACACACACACACATATTCATAATATATGTAGTTATATTCAATGTTATTCATATATATCCAGAATTCTACCAGAGATAGAAGTAAAGAGGGTAGTCTCCATATTCCTGAGGATGAGAAACTCATTCCCTCCTCCCATCCAGCTATCCCCTCTCCTAGAATTTCCAGCCAGTTATAGCTGAGAAACAGATAAACTATTAAACAGAGAAGCTCTCCAACAAAGGGCTGTGTGAGAGAGGAGTGTAACTCAGTGGTGCCAATAATACAAATCCATCACATAAGGCCAAGCATGGTGGCACATGCCTGTAATCCCAGCATCTTGGGAGGCCAAGGCAGGTAAACTCCTTGAGCCCAGGAGTTCAAGGCTAGCCTGGGCAGCATGGTAAAACCCTGTCCCTACAAAAAGTACAAAAAACTAGCCAGGTGTGCTGGCACCTGCCTGTGGTCCCAGCTACTCAGGAGGCTGAGGTGGGAGGATCCCTTGAGCCCAGGAAACAGAGGTTGCAGTGAGCTGAGTTGCATGCCACTGTACTCCAGCCTTGGCAATAGAGCAAGGTCCTGTCTCAAAAAAAAATAATAAATAATAATAAATTAATTAATCATATGCAGACTTCACTGGTTGTGATACATTCATTGTTAAGGCTTTCAAAATAGCATCATCTTAGATAATAAGCAGTATGTTAATTATGTCATTAAAGTAAAAAATGTGGGGGGAAAGTTCTACACATTCATTTGAAGTCAATCATTTATATTTTAAATGGTTGAGATGTGTAACTTAGGAAACTTTTGCATTGAAATAGAGCAAACAAATTATTACAAAGCATTTCAAAAGGAAAAAGATTGTTATCTGAAATTTTGGCTACTCTTTATTGGTTTTCCATAGCAATTGGCTTGTCCTTGCATTTTACTTTCTCTCTTCTACTAGTGAAGAAACAAAAATGACAGCAGCTAATGCCAGGTCCTTTGAGCTGTTGCTCTATAACAAAGTAATTTAGGGAGGCAGAAAGGGGATGGAGTCAACTTTTATGAGAAAACTGCTCATGTTTTCCTCTCATAGAACTTTTCCATTCAGATGTTTTATGACAACTACAGTCTCTAAGGACTAACTCTACAAAGACTGATACTTTAAAATAAGATTTCCCTTATTACTTAATCATTGCAATCTGACAATAAAACCATCCGCCTGTAATGAGCCAGCTCTGCAAACCACTCAAGTCCAAAGAACTGAATGTCTGAAAGAACTCATTGTGTTATCCTGGGATGCCAAATTTGACTTTCAGACAGAAACTTAGTGTCTGACTTTTCTTATACCATCAGTGGGATAAGACACTTTCCTACTTTTTTTCTCTACTATGGGCATCTAATTTTTTTAATCTGGTTTATTTTACATTAAATGATGAAATAATCATGTTCAGAAGCCCTTAGGGTAATATAGGTTTTCACATGTGCTAAACTGTTGCTGTTCTACAGCCACAATAGCAATTATTTCTGAGATTTATTGGGCTGTTATGCTAGGTAGTATGCTTCATATGCAGTTTACTCTTGAATACATGCAAGAATCTTACAGAGTAGGAAATATTATTTTCTTTATTTTACAGAAAAGAAAACTGAGGCTTAAAGCCATTGAATAAGCTGCCCAAGTCAGAGTTATTAAGTGGCAGTAGTAGGACTCAAACTCAGGTATTTTGAGGTCAGAGTTTAACAGTCCCCAACCCTTATTACAAATAAAACATACAAATATAAATTACTATAATCAATGAGAACTCTCACTTAGAAGGCCACATAAATAGTTAATAAGTTAATGCAGGCCGGGCGCGAGTGGCTCACGCCTGTAATCCCAGCACTTTGGGAGGCCAAGGTGGGCAGATCATGAGGTCAGGAGATCGAGACCATCCTGGCTAACATGGTGAAACCCTGTCTCTACTAAAAATACAAAAAAATTAGCTGGGCGTGGTGGCGGGTGCCTGTAGTCCCAGCTACTCAGGAGGCTGAGGCAGGAGAATGGTGTGAACCTGGGAGGCGGAGCTTGCAGTGAGCCTAGATCGTGCCACTGCACTCCAGCCTGGGCGACAGAGCGAGACTCCGTCTCAAAAAAAAAAAAAACAAAAAAAAGGTTAATGCAACATCAAAAAGAAGACTAATTAATATTTATTTAAACAATATAGAGCATTCAAGATATCTGTAAATATGAACTTTTTTCATTTTTAATAAATGTTGAAAAATAAACAAGAAATTAAGCAGATGACTTTAGGTCAGGAGTATTTTAAAGGAACCAAATCTTGGTAAGTAGAGCCTGTTATACTAAGTACTAGGGAAGTTTTGAAACACTTTTGCAAAGGAGAAGTATTCATGCCCAGTTCATTTAGTTTTTAAAGACTCAATTAAAAAAATAAAAATATTCATTTTGTTATTAGTGACAGACTTTCTAAATAAAGCATCTGTTTCCTGAGCTGATACTTCATAACCAGGTTAACAGGATCCTTGTGTCACACATGGTTATAAAATGACCAAGTGAAGGTCTATCATTGGCCCATCCATAATGGAACAACACAGTAAGACCAAAGTCATGGTCTCTGTAGTGCAGAACTTCATAAGTTTGATTTTGTTTAAATTTGAATAAACAACGTGTTTCCAGTCTCTCTTATCTTCAAGTCGGTGATTAGCAATACATTTGAACTTTTGCCAATTTTACACATAGAATCCAGTATAAAGTTTATAGTTATAGTCATAATGAGCTTCCTGTCTTACCTAAACTAATAATTAAAAGTTGTCCCCAAAATAATTTGCATCAGGCCATTTTATTTTTTCTTCTAGATCATTCTCAAGATGGTTCTCCTCCTAGGGGAAGGTAATTCCTTCTTTTGGGAAGATTGGGGTATGAAATATCCACCATGCAAGAAAATACTTCAATTAGTATCACTTGACTCAGAAGAAATTGCTCTGATCCAGTGGTCAACCATACCTCTGTTATTCCTCTTTCCCTATATATTCCCTTAGGAATGCCAAGCAACTAACTAATATTGAGGCTCTAAAGATATGCACCTGAAGCGGGCAATGACAAGACACTTTCCATCTGTACCAAAGCTCTGACCTGGCCAGGCATAGTGGTTCATGCCTGTAATTCTAACATTTTGAGAGGCTGAGGTGGTGGGTCACTTGAGCCCAGAAGTTTGAGACCAGCCTGGGCAACATAGCAAGACCCAGTCTCTACAAATCTACAAAAATTAGCTGGGTGTGGTGGTGCACGCCTGTAGTCCTAGCTACTCAGGAGGCTGAAGTGGGAGGATCACCTGAGCCTGGGAGGTTGAGCCTACAGTGAGCCATGATCGTGCCACTGCACTCTAGCCTGGTGACAGAGCAAGATCCCATTAAAAAAAAAAAAAAAAATCTGACTGGGGCAGGAGGAAAGACTAATTCAACACAAAATTGTAAGAGAAGAGACCAATAGTTGATTGTAATTGAAAATATAGTAAAACATAAGAGCTAAATCATGAATTTTTAATCAGAAAGGCCTAGATTTTCATCCTGGCTCTACAGCTTAGCCGTGGGGGTTGCTAATAAACGAAAGAGGAAAGGGGACTATGACCAGTGAACTGAGTCACATCCTCACTTTGTATATCTGAGAATATTAATTCCTGGTGTGGCAAAGATATGAAGGTGAAAGAAGTCTCAGTGGGCATAGAATCATGAAGCCAAAGTGCTTAGGGGATGGAAACCAGGTTCAGAAAAGTCCCTGGGAATGAGAAAAACAATATGCCTGTGTTCAAGTCTTCAGGGAAAGGCCAAATAGGAGGATGTTAAATGAGGGCAGGTGACATCAGTGCTAATTTGAAGATGGTGGTTTTAAAAGAGGATGAACTTCTAGCATGGAAATGGATAATAATACTAACATCCAACATATAATTAGCATTTGAAACCAGCTAGAAACGAAGTGCTTTATATGTATCATCATGTTTAAGCTTCGCAGTCTTGAAAGGCATATACTCTCCTTACACGTACTGTACTGATGCAGACAGGAAAATCCTAAGAGTGGAAGTACTTAGCCCAACGGCACAGAGGTTGTAAATGGTGGAACTGGGATTCACACCCAGGCTGATTCCAGATCCTTTTCTTTCACCCACAGCCATACTGATGCCTCCATATAATAAATCTGGGGAACAATGAGAGAGGCATGCTCTAGTCATTGAGGAAGGGGCTTTCTCTCTAATGACAGTAATGAGCTGCCAAGCTTTAGGAAGGATAGGAAGAGATGGGAAGATAAAAATGTAGAGGATAAGAGGAATGTGACAGGATAAAGTTATTAATTTGTGAGGGTTCACAGCTTTCCTCCTTTTCTTTCCTCTGATCTCTGAGGAGAGCAAGCACAAGTCATCAGAGAAGAATTATATTCACTAAAGGGACTTTAATGTGAGCAAAGAAAATCTGGGGGCTATAAGTATCATACAAGAAGAGAGCTTAGATTATATGTTTACTTTTGGGGAAGGTTGATGGAAATTGGGATCAGGAGAGAGGAGAGGGGGAGTAAGTGAGAGTGACCACAAAGTTTACAATCCAAGCTAAGGCACTTTTGCAAGTGGAAAGGGGTGGCATTAATTTTTATGATGAACTAACAGGTACAAAGCCCTGGACATTTGATCACTCTAGCCAAAGTCCCCTCTAGTCACCTCTTGGTGCTTCCACTGTCTGTTGAAATTAAAACAGTAAGACCCATCCTGAGGTTAGACATGCTACAGAATCCAACGGGGAAGAAAGTTTGATCAGAGTTGGTGTGGACAACCTTGGCCCCACTAAAGAGAAAAGATTGAAATTCGTTTTCTGGCCATGTTTGTGTGTGTGTGTGTGTGTGTGTGTGTGTGTGTGTGTGTGTGGAAGAACATCTTTATTTATTATTTGTATAAATGTGTGGGCTATAAGTGCAATTTTGTTACATGCATAGATTGCATAGTAGTCAAGTCAGAGTTCTTAGCGTATCCACCATCCAAATAAGGCATGTAATATCCATTAGTAATTTCTCATCATCCAGCCCCATCCCACTCCCTCACACTTCTGAGACTCCATTTCACTAGTATTTCACTCTCTAAGTTCATGTCAGACCATGATTTTTTAAAATGCAAAACCACTTCAGAGCTGCATTAGTGGGTAATGGTTTATGGGTTTTACAGGAGTTTGTACTTAAAAGAGTCCATATAATACATGAGGACATAATCAAAGTGAGGCTGGTAGAGGGCAAGGGGATAAAGTTCTTGTGAGAACAAGAATGAAAAATAAAAGTACATGGGTGGACCAGAAGGAGGGTGAGGGAACAGTTTAAATTGTAAGAAACAGATTTAGGTTCCCCTGCAGTAAGTTTTCTTGTAAAATACATGCTGGAATAAAAACGATGAGATGGATCTCTAAGTAGCTTCTGCGTATAAAAACTTATAAATAGCCATGCCGTTTGGCTTTGCATGGAGTGAAATATAATTCAGAGACTGGAAGCTTGTTTACAACTCAGCATAACTCTAGACACTGGGTTGTCTGCTCCCCCTGGGCAGCAGGGACTTCTTGTTTCCTACTTTGCCGTGATTGTAACTCAGCCACCCTCTCTGCCTCTGCTCCTTTCTGTAAAGTCATTGGCTTCCGCTCTTCCACTCAGGATGTCCTCCTTTTATGGGTCTGGCATGCAACATCTCCAAGGCAGAGGATCCAATTTGTTCATTCACCCACTATCCAGTAGACAGCCCTGCTGGGAAGATTATCTGTGTTGGAAAGCTTCATGTGCTTCTGATTAGCCTGCAGACTAGCTGTACTTAGTTCAAATGCCTACCCTTCATCCAGTATCTATGATCAAGGTCATGCGATCACAGCAAATAGAATGTGGTTACCCATGAGATGGGGACACCACACTCTCCTAGATGTCCTACCACCTCTCCAGATACTTGTCTGTGTAGTCATTAAATGTTAGCTATCCTTGAGGTTGAGGCTTAGGCCTTTTTCTCTTTTCCCACTATCTTTCTCCTTACATAATGTCTACCATGCCCATCACTTCAGTTCACACACATGGGTCAGTGATTCCCAAATGTATATCACTTGCCTCCATCTCTCATTTGAATACCAGAGATGATATCTAATTGCCAACTTGACATTTCCCCTTTTATGTCTTCAAGGCATCTCAAATGCAATATATTCTGGACTTCACTTATGCTATTCTCCCTCTAACCTATCTGTCCATCACTGTCTATTTAGTTACAAAAGCCTCAAGGAGCCATCCTTGACATATCCTTCTGCCTCAAACCTCTTTTCAATCTACCTCCTGGCTCCATCAATCTCACTTTCTCAATGCCTCTAAAATCTATCCACATCTCATGCTCTTTGCAGCCACCACCATAGTTCGCAGTACCACCATTGCTCTCTTGGGCCACTGCAGGGGCCCTCATATTGTTTCCTGTCATCTACTCTGGCCCCCTTTCAGTTAATTCCCAATACCACAGTCATGGTGAGCTTTACAAAAGATAGCTCCTATCAGGTCACCTCGCCACCTTCCCACTTAAAACCCTTCCGTGATTTCCTATTACTCTTGGAATTGTGAATGGCATCTTTAATGTGGCTCTGCATGTCTAGTCTAGCCCCTGTCTACCTCCCAACCTTCGTTTTGCATAATGTTTCTTTGTTCCAATCATTGGCCTCATTTCAGACCCTTGAGTATGCCAAGAACTTTCCTGCTACAAGTCCTTTCAATGAAATAATCTCTTGCATGAACAGCTGGACACTGTCTCTTCATCTGGATAACTTCTATCCAATCTTCAGGACTCTGCTTTTCCTGATCCCTGTCCATGTTAGGATCCTTTGCTATACAGTCTCATAGGTCCATATTTCTGCTTTTGAAAGGTTACATTAAGGATGTGATTGTTACATTTTTTATATTTTCTCACATATCTCCAGACTTTAATATTCATATTAACTAAGATCATATCTATTGTTATTTACCATCATATCCCCAGAGCCTGGCACCTAGTAAGTGCTGAAGAATATATTTTGAATGGATAGATGAATGAACAAATCCTCAAGAAACTACCAAGGGTCATTTCCTTTAATACAGGACTCTAGGAATGATGCACTTTCTCGTTGAAGAGTGTCTTAGTCCACTTGGGATGCTATAACAAAATATCATAGACTGTGTGACTTTAAAACAATAGATGTTTGTTTCTCATTGTTCTGGAGGCTGGGAAATCCTAGTTTAAGGCGCTAGCAGATGTGGTACCTAGTTCACAGATGGTTATATTCTCATTGTGTCCTCCTATGGTAGAAGGGGCAAGTGAACTCTCTGGGGTCTCTTTTTTGAAATCAGTAATCCCATTCATAAAGGTTCCCCTCTCATGACCTAATCACCTCCTAAAATTCCCACCTCCAAATATCACCATATTGGGAGTTAAATTTTAACATATGAATTTGGGGGAAGGGAGACACAAATGTCAATCCATAGCAAAAGGATTTTCAGCATGTTTCTCACTCAAATTAGTCTAGATTTCTCTTAAGATAAGGTAAAAACAAAAACAAAAAACCTTTAGGTCTTACCCACTAGAACATTACTGTGGTATTAACAAAGTTCGATTCTTATATTCAAAAATGTTATTAACCTGAGGGGGGGTGAAGGGCAGCCTAAGCTTCAACTTGAACAGAAATTTATTTTTAAAAGCATGAGGGAAGCAATCTAAACAAAAAGGAAGTCAATAATTAGAGACTTTGGTTAGAGGTAGACCCTTTAGTTGTAATTTTAAGGGCTTCTGTGTAGGGAAGACAATAGCAGAGAAGAGATTTGAAAATTTTCAATCCTAACTGGAGGCTGGAAGTACAATATGTTGTGAACAACATTTTCCAATACCAAAGACAATAAAGCAAAGACAATAAACTAAGCAGATTATATAGCAAAAATATAAGTGAATTTAGGAAGATTTAAATATATTAATATATGACAAATTCGTAATTGGCTGACAAAAGTAAACACATTGTAACTATAACTTTTGTTACAGTATTTTACTCTACAAAGAGCACATATGTCTCTTACTCAGAGCCAAATTATTTTACAGTGTTGATATGGTATGTAAGCACAGCATCAAAAACAACAAGCACCAAAGAAAAGATTAGTAGCGTTGATGCTGGAAAAATGTCAAACTTCTGCAAGTCACACACAAATGCACACAAGCGAAACAACAGAAATATTATTAGCATGGAAAAGAAAACTACAAACTAATCAAAAATTGGCAACACAAAAATCATGAAGAGTTGGTGTCTCAAATATAAAATAACCTTTTAACAATCTATTGAAAAAGACAAATATCCCAAAGGAGCAGTCACCAGATCATACAAGCATATGTTTCAACAAGGAAGAAATAGAAATGGTAAAAGAAACAAATGTGTAACCTCACTAATAATTTTTTTAGCCTGCAAAATAAAACAATACAATATTAATTGTACAATTCTCGTACTGAAAAACACTCAAAAAAATAAAAATACCCAATGTCGGCAAAAATGCTGAGAAAATGGGATTCTCAAGTACTCCAGGCAGCAATAGAAATAAATTGATTTAATAATTTTGGTGAATAATCTGACAGTAAGGGTCAGATGGCCATCTTCACATTTTGTCCTTGCATGGTGTAAGGGGCGAGTGAACTCTTTGGGGTCACTTTTATAAGATAAAATAAGTCAAATATAAATATGCATAACACTTTACCTAGAAATTTAATCTGAGGAGATAATTGGAAAAGTATAAAGAGGTGTTAAGAATAAGGATGCTAATTTCAGCAATGTTATAATAGCAAAAATTCTAAAACAACCTGAAGTTACAATGATAAATTGGCTAAATAATTATGACATATGTGTGTGTGTGTGTGTGTGTGTGTGTGTATATATATATATATATATATATTTTTTTTTTTTTGAGACAGGGTCTCACTCTGTTACCCAGGCTGGAGTGCAGTGGCTCAATCATAGCTCAACTGCAGCCTCGACATCCTAGGCTCAAGCAATCCTCCCATGTCAGCCTCCTGAGTAATTGGGACTACAATTTTGTAGAGACAGGGTCTTGCACTTTCTTGCTATTACAAGTGTGAGCCACTGCTCCTGCCCATGATAAATATAGTCTATGTAAAACACTGCAACTATAACTATTTTTGTGATAATTTATATACAGTGACATGAAAAATGTCTTTCATTTATTTGATAGAATGCATTTTACAAAATGGCAATTTCCAAATATATATCTATATATCTCTATAAATATGCATATTATAAAATGTCATTTTCCAAACATCTATCTATATCTGTCTATCTATAAATGTTTACATATGCATCAAGGAGTCTCAAAATCTCAAGAAAATTTACCAAAAGGTTAACATAGATATTTCTAGGTAATGAGATTATAAGTCATTTTCTACTTTTATTTCTTTCTATATTATTTAAGGGTTTTTTTGAAAAAGCATTATTACTCTTATAATTAAGTTAGAAAAGGGGAGTGTAATATATACTCAGTTAATAGTTTTTAGAAGTGTGAAGATAAGTCATGCTTGTTCCTATAGCAAGCTACATTTTGTTACTTCGGTCATTTATTTTTCAGTCATTTATTTTTCCCAAAGCAGAGAATTTCCATGCTTTGGAGTGCACTTTCTTTTCCAAGAATAGTGTGATAACTCTACCGTGCCATCTAGTGTTCAGAACTTGGGATGTCTTGAAAAAGGTTTGCAACCAAAAAGAACCATTCCAATTCACAATTCTATAGGCAATTTGAGCAAAACAAATACATGTTTTTAAAAAGGTCACAGAGATTCATTATGAGTGTATATCTAGATCAAAGCCCAGGTTGCAAACCCTAACAGCAACTATGTCCTTTCAATTTAGTAGTAATTGAAGAAATCACAAAAGTATCCAAAGCCTAAGTGATTAGATACTAATTTAAACTGATAGTGGGAAGGGGAAATCTCTGCCCACATCCTTATCATACACAACACCCACACAGACACATACATCCACACACCTCTACCACTACTACCATCACTGTCATCACCCGCAAAAGTTGAGAATCAACCAATTTTTTAAAAAAAAGATTACAAAACCAAAGATTCCATTTGAAGATATATCCAGAGCCTACTTACTTTTGCTTAAGGGTTGAAAAACACAAAAGGTAGATAGCAGATTTATTTCCTCCTGTCTCATCTTCACACTTTAGTACACAAAGAAAGTTGATGTTTTGTTGATAGCTTCGTTCTAGGTTCATCTGGGAATAACTTAATCAGTACAACTAAAGTAGAGTCATAAATCAGTCAGGCAAAAATATTTATTTTATACCTATATGCCAGGCTTTTTTAGGTGTTAGGAAACTACTTGAGGTGTCAGGAAATAATTGTTTAAAAAGATAAAATATCTGCTGTCAGGGAACTTATAGAGTAGTGTTAAGTTTATAAACTTAGGAAGACTTTTCCAATTTGAAACCATGTATCAAGTTCCTTACAAATGTTCCTACCATGTGAGTGATAATTTGATTTCTGTGATTTAATCCTAAATAAATAATACAAGAAACTTATTTCAGCAGTGTATTATAGTTGTACATTGTAAACAACCTAAATGATCAAGATTAGAAGGTTGATTAAGAGACGAAAAATATTCAAGGAATGGAATAATATGTAGTTATCTAAAATGATTTATCAAAGATATTGAATAGATTTTACAAATATCCATAATCTCAAATGAAAGAAGAATAAAATGATGATATGCAAAAGATCAGAAGTTCTTCTGCAGACAAGGTAATAATGAATGATTCAACCTGTCAGAATTTCAGTGACTGTCGTCAACACTGGGCATGGCAAACTCCCAAGGCAAGGATAGATAGTGGAGCTATTCATGATTCACAAGATTCTCTAAAGCAAGTCACTAATACTGTGACAGACACATAGACAAACAAGTTCCTTCATATTCTTTAGAGTGAAAGTTGGTACAGACTAGGTGTAACTGCACCTTATCAAACCTTCATCACTCAGAATGAGGCAGAACTGGGTAAGTTTGAAGAATGTGAGAATACTTCATGTTAATAGCTGCCTGGAAACCACATATTGGGGCAACAATAGACCTCCCTCCCAACACCATTTTTCTGAATATTTTAATATATTGGGCTACTGATATGGTTTGGCTCTGTGTCCCCACCCAAATTTCACCTTGAATTATGAATTCACCTTGAATCCCCATAGGTCAAGGTGGGTCCAGGTGGAGGTAATTGAATTATGGGGGCATTTTCTCCCATGCTGTCCTGGTGATAATGAGTGATTCTCATAAGATATGATGGTTTGATAAACCTATGGTATTTCTCCTGTTTGCACTCGTTCTTTCTCCTGCTGTCCTGTGAAGAGGTGCCTTCTGCCATGATTGTTAAGTTTCCTGAGGCCCCCCAGCCATGCAAAACTAACCTCTTTTGTTTGTAAACTACCCAGTCTTGCGTATTTCTTCATAGTGGCATGAGAATGAACTAATACAGTGGCCAAGAAAATCTTGTTTCCTCTCCTATAAAATGGAGTAGTTGTGATAACTGCTAGCCACATGCAGAAGACTGAAACTAAACCCCTTCCTTATACCATATACAAAAATTGAGTTAAGATGGGTTAAAGACTTAAACGTAAAACATAAAACTATAAAAGCCCTGGAAGATAACAGTGGAAATACTATCCTGGACATAGGTCTTGGCAAAGATATGATGTGAAGGGATGGCCTGCCCCTCCACACCTGTGGGCATTTCTCGTTAGGTGGAATGAGAGACTTGAGAAAAGAAATGAGACACAGAGACAAAGTATAGAGAAAGAAAAAGTGGGCCTAGGGGACCGGTGCTCAGCATACAGAGGACCCACACCGGCACCAGTCTCTGAGTTCCCTCAGTATTTATGGATCATTATCTTTACCATCTTAGAAAAAGGGAAGTGGCAGGATAATAGGATCATCGTAGGGAGAAGGTCAGCAGTAAGATATATGAATAAAGATCTCCGTGACATGAATAAGTTTAAGGAAAACTGCTGTGCCTTGATATGCATATGCAAACATTTCCATAAACCTTTTTAGAGCATAAAGAGCAGCATTGCCGCTAGTACATCTCACCTTCAGCCCTAAGGCAGTTTTCTCCTTTCTTAGTAAACAGAACATACAATCGGGTTTACCGAGATGTTCCATTGCCTAGGGATGGGCAGGAGACAGATGCTTTTCTCTATCTCAACTGCCAAGAGGCCTTCTTTCCTCTTATACTAGTCCTCCTCAGCACAGACCCTTCATGGGTGTCAGGCTGGGCCACGAGCAGGTCTTTCCTTTCCTACGAGGCCATATTTCAGACTATCACATGGGGAGAAACTTTGGACAATACCTAGCTTTCCTAGGCAGAGGTCCCTGCAACCTTTGGCAGTATACATGTCCTTGGGTACTTGAGATTAAGAGAATGGTGATGACTTTTCACAAGCATACTGCCTTCAGGCACTTGTTTAACAAAGCACACCTTGCACAGCCTAAAATCTGTTAAACCTTGAGTCACCACAGCACATGTTTCTTGCAAGGACAAAGTTGGGGGTAGGGTCACAGATTAACAGCATCTCAAATACCGAACAAAATGAAGTCTCTTATGTCTACTTCTTTCTATATAGACACAGTAACAGTCTGATCTTAAGGTGGTTTGATGATGATGAAGAAATCAAAAGCAATTGCAATAAAAACAAAAATTGGCAAATTGAAACTAATTAAACTGAAGAGCTTCTTCACAGTAAAAGAAAATATCAACAGAGTAAACAGATAACCTACAAAATGGGAGAAAATATTTGCAAATTATGCATCTAACAAAGATCTAATATCCACAATCTTTAAGGAACTTAAATAAACTAGCGAGCAAAAAACAACCAACCATATTAAAAAGTTGGCAAAGGACATGAACAGATACTTTTCAAAAGAAGACATATAAATGGACAACAAGCATATGAGAAAGTGCCCAATATTACTAATCATTAGAGAAATTGAAATAAAATTCATAATGAGATACCACCTCACACCAGTCAGAATGGCTACTATTAAAAAGAAAAAAAAGAAAACACAGATGCTGGCAAGGTTGTGGAGAAAAGGGAACACTTATACACTGCTGGTGAGAATGTAAATTAGTTCAGCCACTGTGGAAATCACTTTGGTGATTTCTCAAATAACTTAAAACAGAATTACCATTTGACTCAGCAATCCCATTATTGGGTATATACCCAAGGGAATATAAATCGGTAGACTGGATAAGGAAAATGTGACACTCACACACACACACACAATATACACCATAGTATATACCCAAAAAAATATAAATCGGTAGACTGGATAAGGAAAATGTGATACACACACACAATACACACCATGGAATACTACACAGCCATAAAAAGAATGAGATCATGTCCTTTGCAGTAACATGTATGGAGCTGGAGGCCATTATCCTAAGCAAACTAACAAAGGAACAGAAAGAAAAAAAAAAGCCACATGTTCTCACTTATAAGTGGGAGCAAAACATTGAGTACACATGAACACAAAGAAGGTAAGAACAGACATTGGGGGCTACTTGAAGGTGGAAGGTGAGCGGAGGGCAAGGATTGAAAAACTACCTATAGGTGCTTATTAACTGCATGATGAAAAAATCTGTACACCAAACCCCTGTGACACACAATTTACCTATATAATGAACCTGCACATATACCCCTGAACCTAAAATAAAAGTTAAAAATAAAATAAAATGGAGCATTTAAGCAGGAGTTTTATAACGCCTTTTTCAGCTTCAATAGTCTATTGTATTGGCCCTTTTGTATCTACGTTGGTTAAAGTTACATGTGTCCTTACAAAAGAACTGGGGAATGATCCATCTGTGATGGAACCAATTATCACAGAATTTAAACTGGCAATCAGTAGGGACATTGAGCTAAACAGGAAATAGAAAAAGTTTGTCTTCCTAGCAAAAATCCTTTTGTTTGTTCTTTCTGCATCCTCTTAGTAACTCAGCTTATCCACAACTTCAGCCTCACCAAACCTGCCTCAATGGAAATAATATATCCATCCACAGCATTCATTCACTTAACAATACATATTGAATATGTTCTGTGTATCAGTCACTATGCTGGTGACAGAATGGGAATGAAAAATGAAAGGACAGTCCACAGGGGGCATGGTGAATATTAATTTAATAAGCAAATAAATGTAAGTATGAAAACACGATGAGAAGGCAAGAGATAGGAAAACATGCTGGAGGAGGTAATAAAGCATTAGTAAAAGCTGATGGTTGAGTAGGTATTAACTAGGGGAAACCTGTGGGAAAAGCAGTCCAGCCAGAGACAGCAGCAGTTTGGAAATCCATGATCTAGGAAGAGGCCGGTGCATTTGAGGAAGTGGAAAGGGCCAGAGAAGAGTAAAAGGAGCCTCTGATGAGAGACAGAGGCAGCCAGCACATAGGGCCAGGCTCAAAGTTGTGGTCATTATCCCAAGAGTCAGAAGCTCCAGTGTCCACAGGGAGTTTTGTTTCTGCTTCTGGCTTCTCCCTCACTTTATGGCAAACATACTGTTTTAACACTCACAATCTGGATGATCTTTTCCTCCCTTGTAAAAGGAAAAGGTTGAATTAAATGAGCACTAAGGTTTATTCAAACCATGAATGTGTACCTTTTACACACTCTGCATTTTGCTTATACTTAAGTTGCGAGAGTATGATGAAGATTCCCAAGGATTTATTGTGATCGTGAAGCCATTTGCCCAAGTAAAAACTGTCTTTTGAGGGGCTTGAAATATTTGTGAACTGCAAAGTAAGCATTCATGATCATCCTACAAAGCAAACTGATCTGCAATAGCATGTATCAATCACTTTAGCTATCAGTGTTTGTTTCCTTAGTATGGAACACAACATAGTCAAATGCAGGACACGTTTCAGCCACACCACCAATAAACTCTGAGGTCCCTTACAGTAAAGCCAATTTGGAATGATGTTAATGCTATTCATGTATTTTCTATTCCTTTTTTCTAGTCATAGCATCTACCTTAGCAAAACAGGCTCTAAGGAACAGAGATCGTTCTTTAGAATCCTGTGCCATGTAGTGTTATGTACCTGCAACTTAGATGTTTAATCTTGCCTTCGTTCTAACTCCAGTCTAACACAATCTTTTTGTATGGGTTTGAAGAGGGCTCAGTCTTGTTTTCCTCTCAGTGTATTTCTAAATTCACCTTCTAGTGTTTTACTATTGTCAGGAATGGGAAAGCCTGAGTATCAAATGACAGCTAAGAAGAAAGTAATTAAACATCTTTACAAAGCCAATTGAACATACGTAATAGTACTTATTATCTGCTTAATTTTAAGACATTCTTGCTACCAAATTCTACTGAATCCTTTCAGAATGTTGCGAGTGACAGAAACGTGTTATATGTAGACAATGGATTGGCTTCGGTAAAATAACACTAAATTTCTTTCTTCCTGCACAGTGAGCTTATTATATTTCAAACAAGAAGTTAGCATCTCCAAGACAATCCTAAGTCAAAAGAACAAAGCTGGAGGCATCACGCTACCTGACTTCAAACTATACTACAAGGCTACAGTAACCAAAACAGCATGGTACTGGTACCAAAACAGAGATATAGACCAATGGAACAGAACTGAGCCCTCAGATATAATACCACACATCTACAGCCATCTGATCTTTGACAAACCTGAGAGAAACAAGAAATGGGGAAAGGATTCCCTATTTAATAAATGGTGCTGGGAAAATTGGCTAGCCATAAGTAGAAAGCTGAAACTGGATCCTTTCCTTACTCCTTATACGAAAATTAATTCAAGATGGATTAGAGACTTAAATGTTAGACCTAATACCATAAAAATCCTAGAGGAAAACCTAGGTAGTACCATTCAGGACATAGGCATGGGCAAAGACTTCATGTCTAAAACACCAAAAGCAACGGCAGCAAAAGCCAAAATTGACAAATGGGATCTCATTAAACTAAAGAGCTTCTGCACAGCAAAAGAAACTACCATCAGAGTGAACAGGCAACCTACAGAATGGGAGAAAATTTTTGCAATCTACTCATCTGACAAAGGGCTAATATCCAGAACCTACAAAGAACTCCAACAAATTTACAAGAAAAAAACAAACAACCCCATCAAAAAGTGGGCAAAGGATATGAATAGACATTTCTCAAAAGAAGACATTCATACAGCCAACAAACACATGAAAAAATGCTCATCATCACTGGCCATCAGAGAAATGCAAATCAAAACCACAATGAGATACCATCTCACACCAGTTAGAATGGCGATCATTAAAAAGTCAGGAAACAACAGGTGCTGGAGAGGATGTGGAGAAATAGGAACACTTTTACACTGTTGGTGGGATTGTAAACTAGTTCAACCATTATGGAAAACAGTATGGCGATTCCTCAAGGATCTAGAACTAGATGTACCATATGACCCAGCCATCCCATTACTGGGGATATACCCAAAGGATTATAAATCATGCTGCTCTAAAGACACATGCACACGTATGTTTATTGCGGCACTATTCACAATAGCAAAGACTTGGAATCAACCCAAATGTCCATCAGTGACAGACTGGATTCAGAAAATGTGGCACATATACACCATGGAATACTATGCAGCCATAAAAAAGGATGAGTTTGTGTCCTTTGTAGGGACATGGATGCAGCTGGAAACCATCATTCTTAGCAAACTATCACAAGAACACAAAACCAAACACTGCATGTTCTCACTCATAGGTGGGAACTGAACAATGAGATCACTTGGACTCGGGAAGGGGAACATCACACACCGGGGCCTATCATGGGGAGGGGGGAGGGGGGAGGGATTGCATTGGGAGTTATACCTGATGTAAATGACGAGTTGATGGGTGCTGACGAGTTGATGGGTGTAGCACAGCAACATGGCACAAGTATACATATGTAACAAACCTGCACGTTATGCACATGTACCCTAGAACTTAAAGTATAATAATAATAATAATAAAATAAAAAAAAAGAAATTGAGGCAAAACAATTTTCTCAGATTTTTCAGTTTTGTCTAAGTGGTTGCTTCAACTCTTACCTACTGCTTTTATTTGGCAGAGGAGAAGGGCTGTTTTCTCTGTGTAAAGAATCTGGAATTTAAAGTTCAGAAAGTGGTGACTTTTTCAGATGTCATAAAAGGCTTATATATGTGGTAGAATGGAATGAAAATGTCCTTTCAGAAAAAAGCCTGAATGATGTTGCAAATATGTGAGAAAGGCTTTAAACATGAAGAGGAGACAATAGAACATTTTGGCTGTTGTATTCTAAACTGTTATAATTCTTTACCTCTAGTGTGTGTGTGCGTGTGTGTGCGTGCGTGTGTGTGTGTGTGTGTGTGTCTGATGTCTGTGGCCTTACAGGAGAGTGTGGGGAAAAGCAGCAGGTGGCAGACTAGTGGGATAGCAAACACCAGCAGGCTGGCCATGATGGTGTTTCTACAGGAAGGAACTATATGATGAAGGTCATGGATGCTCAAGTTAGCCAGCCAGCTCTATCATCCACTTGTCTGAGTTATTCAGGCTATAGCCATTTTAAATAAATATCTCTGTGCCTCAGACTCTTCCCCTAGGAAATAGATTTAACAGTACTTACCTTCTAGGATTGTTGTGAGGTTGAAATGAGATAATTCATGTGGAATACTCAGAAGAGTGTCTGTACATTATCTTATATTATAGCAATGCCACATATGACCCCAGCTATTGTATGTCATGAATAATAAATTTTAACAGTGATCACCACCACATCTGAGAGATTAAATCAGGCTGTTCATCACAAAGTTTATCATATATAAGTGAAATAAGTGGTATCAAATAGATATCACAGATCAATGAGAAACTCTTTGAGTAATCTTTATGCTTCCAGGGAGATAACGTCTTACATTTTAATGTAGAATGATGACTGTGTAGTCAAAAATTCAATATTTCATGGTGAAAGTTTCTAATAATCAAAAGATATATGACTCCGCTATAATAACTTGTAACCTACTGAGCTATTAGCTTTATAAACATTTTCATTTAACTTTCATGCCTTAAACGTATTGTGAGTCTGACTCATCCTATAAAGTTGGCCTCTTTTCTGGAATACTTAGCTCAGATAATTTCACCTAAGTAAATTGCTACCATGTTAAGAAAATATTTTCAAAACATCAGCATTTCAATGATGTGGGCGCTCCTTTAAGAGAAAAATCCAATATGTATTACTCCTTTAAATTATCTCTTAACTATGTCAGAAGAAAAATAAAGTTCTTATTTTAGAATTGGGTGATTGATGTGAGCATTAAAGTATAGCAATTTAATAGATCCTGGTCTCAGCTAAAGAGTCTATAATATATAATTCATTAACCTAGGTCTGCCATACAGATTTATAGATAGTGAAAACAACCTGAGCTAGGAAGTTGGTAAGTATTCAAATCATGTCTGGTGTCATAGCATGTTGGAGATGTTTAAGATTCATTGTCTCTTTAAAATCCAGGAACTTCCTTGAATACCTAGTGCCAGGGTAAAAAAAAAAAAAAAATCTAAATTGAAACATTAGAAAGAAAGGGTAGAGATAATGTAAGTACTACTTTCTAAAAAGTTCAGTAGTCTAAAAGCAAGTTAAAGAGTGTTAATTGAAATAGTTTTGAAAAATTTGTAACAAAAATGGTTTTAACTCCTTTTAATATTAATTTTATTCCTTCAACAATATGAAATTAGGATAAATTTTGGTGTTTCTTAGTACGAAGACCAAATGTTGGTATTTCTTACTACTAAGACTGACAAATATTTACCCATGTTTATGACTCTGCCCATCAACTATCATCTGATTTTGAACTTTTAAAAAGTTGCTATTATGAAATGGAAAAATAACTAATTTCCAGAAGAATGAGGGACCTGAATTGTAGGGTATTTTTTGTTGCTGCTTCAGCTGCTGCTACTACTTTTTGAGAATAAAGCTTTAAAAAAAGTATTCATTCCCCTGTGTTTTTAGAGGGACTGATTTTTAAAAATCACTTGCTATACCCATCAAAAAGAAAATGCTAAATAGAAAAATAGTAGATGAAAAAGATGAACAGGAAATTCACAAGAAAATAAATACAATCAACATGTTGACCAATTTTAGCCTCATCACAATTACGGAGACATAATTCTAAAATTCTCTTGGTATACAGACATGTAGATATTTCACTTGTATCATATTCAGGATATGGAGAACCAGGTACTGTGATACACTACAGGTAAGAATCTAAGACTAGTGAAGCCACATTGGAGGAGAAATTCTTGGATCTGGTCATTCCACTGCTAGAAATTTCCTTTCAAAGACTTCTACAAAATTTTGCCAAGCTATCTATGTACAAGAATATTTACTGAAGCATTGCATGTGCTAGGAAAAAAAACTAAATACAACCTGAAAGCTCTTTAAGAAGGAGCTGGTTATATGAATAACAGTCCATCCATCCAACATATTATGACACAGCCTTGCATTGAGCGCCCCGGGAAAAACAGTCTTTTGTGGAATCTGAACCACATTAAACAAATGCCTAGTTTATAACAAGACTCTCTGCTTTTGAACAACAGGCCACTCCCTAAATTAGTTAAAACCTGCAAGTCTTTAGAAAGATGAAATTCAGTTGAAATTAAATTATAATGTAGTCATTTAAATACTGATGCAAATGAAGTGTCTTCTTATGAAATGATACATGCATTAAAATAT
Source organism: Theropithecus gelada (assembly GCF_003255815.1). NCBI lineage: Eukaryota > Metazoa > Chordata > Mammalia > Primates > Cercopithecidae > Theropithecus > Theropithecus gelada. The sequence goes on from NC_037677.1 coordinate 83,272,584, forward strand.
TGATAAGATAGTTGGTTAGGGAAAGCTTAGCCTCTGAATTCCTAGCTGCTCAATAATAGGGGCTCTGATAACCTGTAATGATCTCCATAAAAGAGCAGGCTCTCAGGTTCTCTAGAATGGCCAGAGGTAATAGGCTGTATTTGTAGTTGGGGACACTGCTGTAACGATGGCTGGAACTGTCATCTGCTGGAGAGTCTGTAGACTCTGTTTGAAGACCCCCTTGGTTATAGAAAAAAAATAAGTTGTTCCTAATTCCAGCATTGAGCAAGAAAGTAGCCTTTAACCTAACTTAAAAAGTCACTAAACACAAGGTTCCTTTGCATGGAATTAATTATCCCTTACTTCATTCATTTAATGAACAAATATTTATTAAGTACCTACTACCTGTCAGGCAATGTCCTGTGTGCTGGGGATACAGTCCAACCTAGCAAAATCTTTGTACTCTTAGAGCTAACATTCTCATAGGGGAGGACAAATAAATATACTATATATATGCACACACACATATAAATATATAAATATATAAATATATATATATATATATAGAAACAATATATTTAATGGGAGAGAGTAGTGAGACAAAGGAGAGTAACGAAATCGAGTGACAGGGGTAGGTATTAGATAGGGAAAGTCTCTCTGCGGAGGTGATGTTTGAGCAGAGACTTGAGGGTGAGGGAGTGAACCACGCAGTTCTCCGGGAGATTAGCCTTCTTGGCAGATATGAAAGGAGAGCCAAGCAGCATGCTTCATGTGTGCAGAAGATGATCCTTTCTGGTCAAATAGAAAGCATATACCAATCATACACTGCTGTATAGATAAGTTTTGTTTCTGGATGGATACTCAGGCAGTTTTTGATAGTACAGTACTTATCTCTGGAAGAGAAAGAAATGGGACCCAAGGATGGGGGTACAAAAATTTTACTTAATATTTTTTACTTTTAGTAGTTTTTTTATTGTTTCTACTATGTGCATTCTAAAAACGGTTTACCTAGATGTTAGGATTATAGGTTATTTTCATTTTATTTTGTATATTTATATGTATTTATAAAAGACAATCATCCAATAACAACTTTTTAAAGGAATAAGCAATAACTTCTACAAGTATTCATTTATGGAATATTATTGCATATGTACTATGTAACAGACCCATAACAGGCTTTTTTTTTTTTTTTTTTTTTAAAGAGTCTTGCTCTGTCTCGGCTCACTGCAACCTCTGCCTCCTGGGTTCAAGCAATTCTCTTGCCTCAGTCTCGCAGGTAACTGGGACTACAGGCTCATGCCACCACACTTGGCTAGTTTTTGCATTTTGGTAGAGATAGGGTTTCACCATGTTGGCCAGGCTAGTCTCAAACTCCTGATCTAAAGTGATCTGTCCGCCTAGGCTCCCGAAGTGCCACGTCTACAGCACACCTGAACTTTACCTACGGCTGTATCAGACACTTTCCTGCATGCTGAGCATCCTGCCCCAAATGTCAGACTCTGTTTCTAAGGACTTTCTCTGGCACCATGGGAACAGGTACTTCCAGGAAGGGAGGGGGCCCCACACCCCTGGAGACAAGCGTCAGTCAACACCATTGGATTCATGCCACAGCCCTTGTCATCCAGTGGGAAGATTCTGAGGTATGTTGAACAGGTATGTTCTCAGAGGGTCCCCGGGGGGACTCAGCCCCTAGTGCCAGCACTAGCAATCTAGTAATTAATGCACCTTTCCTGACTGACTTTCTTTACTTGTACTTCCTGGGATCAACTCAGATAAATTTTCTGTACCCAAGTCTTTGTTTCAACATCTGGTTTGGAAAGACTCCAGAAAGATAAGGCCACAGAACAGTGTGTGGCAGAGTGGGTGCTCTGTAAATGTTATTGAATTTATTTTCCAAGTCCTGCCGTGTACCCCATCACCAGCCAAAAGGGAAGCCTAACATGTAAACTCATATAAGTGTATGATTACTTACCCTGTTGGTGCATAGTTTGTTCTAGAAGCAATAAGAAAACCATGTTATCTTTGAAATTCAAAAAAGAAAAAAAACTACTCAAGGAAAGTGACATTTTAGATATGTATTGAAAGATGAGGAGGAGTTTTCCAAGGAAAATCTAAGTGAAAAGCATTCCAGAAGAGAGAATAACATGCAGAGGCACGCAGTTATGGGAATCTCATGATGTTACTCAGAGAATGACAATGAGCTGCCCAACAAACCCTAGAGCCAACATTTTAAAACTTTGTAAATGAGATAAATCAAATTAAATGTAATAATAGATGTACAACTGCCTAAGACTTAATGCATAGCATGTACAAGTATTCACACTGTTCAATTAACTTAAAACACACATTCGAAAAACAGTGGTACCTTCTGTACTACTGTGAAACTTATCATTTATTCAGCTTAGAGATAATGATTGGATTGTGAATATAAGGACTTTTGCAATGATGTGCAGCTTGCCATGGCTGTGATCAAACAGAAGAAGTTGTGGCATGCTCGATCTATGCATTCAGATGGGTGGTGTAGAGGAGAGACCAAAGGAATGCCATGCAGGAAACAAGCAAGAGGGTAATATCTCATCAGTCCTTATGGTTATGGGGTCTCATAAAAATAACTTCCAGCTCTATTATTTGGAAAAGCTCACAGAATTTAAATTTATAACACTAAGAGTGAAAAGGAGAGCCTTATGACAGTCAGCATGAGAGGATAGTTTGTGGCCATAAGAAGTTGTAGATCTAGGAAGTCAGAGACCAAGAGTCATCTGGTCCCATCTTACTCCTTTTCCACTTGACAATAAGGTAACTGAGGTTGATAATAGTTAGATTATTTGGTCTAAGATCATGAAGGAGGAAAAAGGATGAGGAATCACTAATTATTGTACAGGGTTTACTCTTTCTGTTACATCTGAATAGAGAGGAACTGAGACAAAAATCAAATAGTGCTGCAGATTTGCCATTACTAAAGTGTAAGAAATATTAGTTGTCTTGGTCCAAAATTAGTTCCCTCTTGTTTGGTGGGGCACTATGCCTGTTGCAGTGCAGATGACAGAACAATGGTGAAAATATGTCCAGAAAAGCTGCCTTTTAGAAGATGTAGGTTATGTCTATATGTTTCTAACATCACTGGCTAAATTATCTTGAATTCAAACTAGACAAAGCTACAAGAACAGCAGTGAAGTAATTTTTTAGACCCAATTTGGGTCTTTTCTGGTCTCAATTCCTTTGAACTTGAAGCTGCACTCCCAACATCCACATTATGCCCCCCCCCCCCCCCCCCCCGACAATACTGCAGCATGTAGAGTGGCCAACCTTCCCAGTCACCCAGGATACAGGACTTCCGTTACTAAAGTAGGACAATCCCAGGCAAACATGACAGTTGATCATGCAAAGTACTTATTTCTCATGGAGGGAAAGGCTGTAGCAATGTGACCACAAACAAAGCCCTGCTCTCCTGGAAGCCTGATGCACTTAGCTTGATCCCATTGCTGAGAACTTGGCAGACCTTCAGCAAAAAAAAAAAAAAAAAAACGTGATGAGGAAAGGAGGGGGAAAAACTACCTGCATTCCTAACGGTTTTCTAATTCCTGATTCCAGTGGCACCCAAGAACCACCAGCAACTTTATCCTCTTAGTTACATAACACACTTGTATAACAAATTGCATATTTTATTGTTATTGTTGTTGTTTAGATCAGTGCAGGTTGGTTTCTGTAACACAGAACAAAAATAACTTTGATTATTATATTATCCATCAGCATCACTGTCCAAACAATTTTTAAAAAATTTTAAATCTCATGCCTTATTGATGGAAGGTCAGTAGTATAGTATTTGGGGAGGTTTATAGAAGTAGTATTTTCAAGGGGAGAATTATTAATAGTTTCTAGAGCAGTAGCAAAGTTCATTAATGCATCAGAAAGCAAAGCACTAATGGAAAAATGCTGCTCAGTTTCCAATTTTCTTTGTTAATGAGCACATTTCATTCTCAGGCCAACAATGACTAGTTCAGATTCCCTGGTGCCGGGAAAGTTCTAATCTCAGTACTATCTTGGTCTATTTTGAAATCACAGTGCAAATAAAGGCTGATATGTCTAGGCCTTAAAACATTTTTGGAAGCTAAAATTATATAAACAACACATTTTAAAAAAATATTATTACATAAAGTCTCAAGTCAAGGGTGCAGCAATTAACAATCCAATGAAGGATAATAAAAAGACAATGTATGAAAACACCATGATCTGTTTGAGCCCTGAATTGCTTCATCCTCACAAGGGATAAAGTCCCTATCCCCAGCCTGGGACTAGTTGGTCATCTACTTTGATCTCTCCCACTGGGTCTGAGGATAGAGAAGTATAAGCCACAAAAAGACAAAGAGAAAGTCCAAAGTGGGCTGAAAGAGCTCTCCCCTGCCTAAAAGAAAGTAATAAAAATAGCACAATCTTGAAGTGATGATCTGTTACAAATCTCACCACTTCTCACCACTTCCCCAGCACCAACCTTGTCCACGCTACTGCCATCTCTCAATTTCATGGCTAACTTTCATGGCTGCTCCTCTTTTTTTTTTTTTTTTTTTTTTAAATTTATTTATTATTATTATACTGTAAGTTGTAGGGTACATGTGCATAACGTGCAGGTTTGTTACATATGTATACTTGTGCCTTGTTGGTGTGCTGCACCCATCAACTCGTCATTTACATCAGGTATAACTCCCAATGCAATCCCTCCCCCCGCCCCCCTCCCCATGATAGGCCCCGGTGTGTGATGTTCCCCTTCCCGAGTCCAAGTGATCTCATTGTTCAGTTCCCACCTATGAGTGAGAACATGCGGTGTTTGGTTTTCTGTTCTTGTGATAGTTTGCTAAGAATGATGGATTCCAGCTGCATCCATGTCCCTACAAAGGACACAAACTCATCCTTTTTTATGGCTGCATAGTATTCCATGGTGTATATATGCCACATTTTCTTAATCCAATCTGTCACTGATGGACATTTGGGTTGATTCCAAGTCTTTGCTATTGTGAATAGTGCTGCAATAAACATACGTGTGCATGTGTCTTTATAGCAGCATAATTTATAATCCTTTGAGCTCACAGCAGCTCAAGGAATACTGGGCTGCTCCTCTTTTGTATCCCAAGAGTCAACCACCCGCAAAACAGCGAGGCTGTATCTTTTGAAAATGGAAGCCAGACTGTAGCTCTCTTTGCTGAAAACATTCTGATTTCCCATCATACTCAGAACAAAATGCAAACTCCTTACATTAGCTTATAAGGTCTTACATAATCTGACTGTGAAGACAATATCAGTCTTCACAAATATTGTTTGTCCTCCTCACTACAATGTAAAGTTCATAAGCACAAAATCTTGCTTTCTCATGCACTGCTGTGTCCCCACTTTCTGGCATATAGTAAGTCAGTGAGAGAATGATGGAACAAATGAACAAACAAAGATATAAAACACATCAGTTTCAAGTCTCAGCCCTTTCACGTCCAGGCTCTATTAATTTAACAAGTTACTTTACTTTCCTAGACCACAATTTTTTTTTCATCTCTAAAACAAGCAAAGCTACCTTCTCCCTCCAGAAGCTGCCATGAATAATAATTGAGATACATTATGTAAATCCCCTAGACCAATGCTAGAACTTAGTAAGTGATATGGTTTGGCTGTGGCCCCACTCAAATCTCAGGTTGAACTGTAGCTCCTATAATCTCCACATGTTGTGGGAAGGACCCAGTGGGAGGTAATGGAATCATGGGGAGGAATTTTCCCATGCTGTTCTCATGATAGTGAGTAAGTCTCACAAGAGCTGATAGTTTTATAAAAGCCAGTTTTCTGGCACATGTTCTCTTCCCTGCCACAATATAAGACATGTCTTTGCTCCTCCTTTGCCTTCCACCATGATTGTGAGGCCTCCCCAGCCATGTGGAACTGTGAATTCATTAAATCTCTTCCTTCATAAATTGCCTAGTCTTGGGTATTTCTTCACAGCAGTATGAAAGTGAACTAATACAGTAAATTGGTACCAGTAGAATGAGGTGCTGCTGTAAAGATACCCAAAAATGTGGAAGCAACTTTGGAACTGGGTAACAGGCAGAGGTTGGAACACTTTGGAGCGCTCAGAAGAAGACAGGAAAATGTGGGAAAGTTGGGAACTTCTTAGAGACTTGGAGAGCTCAGAAGACAGGAAGATGTGGGAAAATTTGGAACTTCCTAGAGACTCGTTGAATGGCTTTGACAAAAATGCTGAGAGTGATATGGCCAATAAAGTCCAGGATGAGGTGGTCTCAGATGAAAATGAGGAACTTGTTGGGAACTGGAGTAAAGGTCACTCTTGCTATGCAAAGAGACTGCTGGCATTTTCCCCTGCCCTAGAGATCTGTGGAACTTTGAACTTGAGAGAGAGGATTTAGGGAATTTGGTGGAAAAAATTTCTAAGCAGCAAAGCATTCAAAAGGTGACTTGGGTGCTCTCAAAAGCATTTAATTTTATTCATTCATGAAGATATGGCTTGGAATTGAAACTTATATTCAAAAGGGAAGCAGAACATAAAAGTTCAGAGAATTTGCAGCCTGATGATGTGATAGAAAAGAAAAACCCATTTTCTGGGGAGAAATTCAAGCCTGATGCAGAAATTTGCATAAATAATGAGGAGCCAAATATTAATGCCAAGACAATGGGGAAAATGTCTCCAGGGCATGTCAGAGGTCTTCAAGTCAGGCCCTCCTATCAGAGGCCCAGAGGCCTAGGAGGAAAAAATGGTGTCACGGGCTGGGCCCAGGGCCTTGCTGTTTGTGCAGTCTTGGGACTTGGTGTCCTGTGTCTCAGGCTAAAAGTGGACAACATATAGCTCAGACCATTGCTTCAGAGGGTGCAAGCCCCAAGCCTTGGCAGTTTACACATGGTATTGGGTCTGTGGGGTCACAGAAGTCAAGAACTGAGACTTGGGTACCTCCATCCAGATTTCAGAGGCTTTATGAAAATGCCAGAATGTCCAGGCAGAGGTGTGCTGCAGGGGTGCAGCCTTCATGGAGAAACTCTGCTAGGGCAGTATGGAAGGGAAATGTGGGGTGGGAGCCCCCACACAGTGTACCTACTGGGGCAGTGCCTAGTGGAGCTGTGAGGAGAAGGCCACTGTCCTCCAGACCCAAGAATGGTAGATCCATCAACAACTTGCACTGTGTGCCTGTAAAAGCTGCAGGTAGTCAATGCCAGCCCATGAAAACAGCCAGGAAGGGGGCTGTATCCTGCAAAATCACAGCAGCAGAGCTGCCCATGACCATGGGAACCTACCTCTTGCATCAGTGTGACCTGGACTTCAGACATGGAGTCAAAGGAGATCATTTTGGAGTTTTAAAATTTGACTGCACCGCTAAATTTCAGACTTGCATGGGGCCTGTAGCCCCTTCATTTTGGCCAATTTCTCCCATTTGGAACAGGTGTATTTACCCAATATCTGTACCACCATTGTATCTATGAAGTAACTAACTTGCTTTTGATTTTACAGGCTCATAGGCAGAAGGGACTTGCCATGTCTCAGATGAGACTTTTGGACTGTGGACTTTTGAGTAAATGTTGAAATGAGTTAAGACTTTGGGGGACTGTTGGGAAAACATGATTGGTCTTGAAATGTGATGACATAAGATTTGGGAGTGGCGAAGGGAGGAATGATATGGTTTGGCTGTGTTCCCACCCAAATCTCATGTTGAAATGTAGCTCCTATAATCCCCACGTGTTGCAAGAGGGACCCAGTGGGAGGTAACTGAACTATGGCAGTGAGTTTTCCTGTGCTGTTCTCGTAATAGTGAATAGTATTATGAGATTTGCTAGTCTTATAAAGGGCGATTCCTCTGCACATGACTCTTGCCTGCCACCATGTAAGATGTGCCTTTTCTCCTCCTTTGCCTTCTACCATGATTGCGAGGCCTCCCCAGCCATGTGAAACTGAGTCCATTAAACCTCTTTCCTTTATCAATTACCCAGTATTGGATATGTCTTTACTAGCAGCATGAGAACAGACTAATACAGTAAGTGTTTAACAAATTTTCTTTCCCCTTAGTTGTTCCTCCACCCTCCCAAGCAAACCAATAGCAACATAAAGGGAGCTTCACAGGTTATCAGAGCAGCTGTTGGGTTATATATGCCATGAATTCATGAACTCACATGAGTTTGAAATTCTCTTTATTCAATTAGATTTCTTTGTGCCTGTACATTTATTAAAGATTCAAATATTCCCAGAAGAAAACATTCATAAAGTCATCCTTCATCTTGGTAAAAGTGATTTTTCAAGTGAATTCTTTTTGTGACTAAAAGTCCTATAGAAGATATCAAAAGCAAAAACCAAAGATGCCAAAGAGGAGCTTCATAGATGTCTAGAGAGTTTTTGTAATCTAAAATCAAAGCCTGACATCAGAGTCACAACTAAATCATGAGATGAAACAGCTCGTTCTTGAACAAGAGTAACTGAAGATACATGCCTATAGTGTGGACATCACTCAGTGTCAGCAGGTTTGTTGCTACATAACCAACGTGTACACATGCTGAGAAATTCCCCAGTGGCTAAGCCAAAAACAAAGCGTGAATTTTTTCATTAGCTACAGAAATTATTGTATTAAAATTAAGCTACTGATATGATAATTCCAAAAAGCCTTAAGATTTCTGTATAGTTCAGCTAAGATGACCAGATGGCCCAAATCCTGCTACAATTCAGCCTAATATATCTATGTCTTCCATTCTCCTTTTACTCTTGGGGTAGAAAAGGGAGGAACTAGCCATGATCAGCTACCCTTCTTTTCTTTCCACCATCCTTCCACAAAGAATAGATGTACTGAAACAAACTCACCTAAGCTTCTCACACTACTATCCTAGCCTTTGAAGTAGTCTGAACCTCTGATGTTGCTACCCTATCATCTCACATCTCTTTAGTGGCCCTGAAATAAATCACCAATTCTGTCTCTTCTGTCCCCATAGACAGTGTAGCCTAAAAATGCCTGGGCTCCCTGGATCACAGAGAATTTGGAATCAGGAAAAAGTCTCTGGAAGCTGAAGAGCTTGAGGGCCTGTAACACTGAGGTATTTCAAAGACTATCCTTTTACCCATTTTATCTTCTTTAATGACATGCTTCCTTTCCCCATAGCTCCATCGCCATCCCCAAACTAGATATATTTTTGAAGTTGAAATCCCCTTTGAAAAATCCATAAAATTCTATCATTTATAAAATATATTCTCTTTTTTTTGGCCCAGATGTGTTTTTAATAGTATATCACACCCAAACTTCTGAAGTCATGTGTGTAATCATGGGGTAGATTGTTAATAATCAACCTGGTTTGGCTGAAGTATTGTAGCTTTATTTTATTTCCTCACATATTCCTTCATGTAATTTTGAGCTCACATTCTCAAAATGAATGGCTCCAGTTCAGTAAACAGATATAAATAAGACTGATCTTTGGACAGACATAAACGTTATTTTTATAGAAAGAGTTCATTTCTTGCACACTCATACCTGAGGTTCAGCCAAAAATGTCTTCTTTCTTCAGAAATCTGTGCTGCTGGTATTTCTTAAAGAAAGAATTCTAAATCAGGGAGGGAAGAATGACCTGAAATCTCATCAGTGTCCTAAATTCTGTACTAGTAATTTTAGAACCATAATTTTAGAACATGAGATTGCACTGAGGAGCTAATAATAATACTAAAACTTGTTGCTATCTTTTCTCAGCCTAGATCAAAGGTTTTATAAGCAAAGAACACTATAGCTCTAAAAAAATTGTAATTATTACTATGTCATTTGCAGGGCAACCAAGATTAATTCTTTGTTTTGAGAGGCCACCTTGTCTTCTCTGTATGCTAAAGGTAGAGGGAGTAGAAGTACAAAGCAAATTCTTTTTAAATATCAGCTTACTCAAATGGTTAAAAATATTTTTCAGGTGCAAAGTCCTTTGTCTGTGGTTTAACATTCTGCAGAGTTTTCCCTTGCTATTCAAACTTTACTCATTATAAAAAGGAGGAGAATAAAACATGAGAGGGCCCCTAGGGTCTTGTTTTATTTAAAAGTCCTCCAGGGATCTCATACGATACATCAGTGTTGACTACATCCCCCTTCATTGTTTTCTGTATTTTCAATTATTTTTTGATAATTGTTGACTGTTACTAGAGGCCAAGCACTGTGTTAGGATCTGAAGGTATTAAGTTGACTCCATTCCTGTTTTCAAGACAATAACTCAGTCTATTTTTAACTTTTATTTTAAGTTCAGAGGTACAAGTGCAGGTGTGTTACATTGCTAAACTTGTGTCATAGGGGCTTGTTGTGCAGATTATTGTATCTCCCAGGTATTCAGCTTAGTGTCCATTAGAATAATTCAGTCTTAAAAACTGCTGGTTCTAATCAGTGCCTCTACTTACAATGAAAGTCATCATCATTTGCTTCTGGAATCCATCAACTCTCCTTTTTCCTTTCAGTCCTTTGCTCTCTCCAAAAGCTCTTCTCTAAAATGTAGCTACTGTTTGACTACTAACCTCTCCTTTTACTCTCTTCACCTTCACCTACAATACACTTTCGCCAATAGACTAAGAATCTACCATTGTAGAAGATATGCAATGATATAGGAGTATAGCCTTTCAAGGAATATAACTTTTTAAAGAGGACCTTGGGAGAGGACAAAATTTAGCTCAGGCTAAAGCTTCTAGCAATGAACTTTCACAGTGTGGGGCATATGGCTACTTGATGTGTCAAATCTCTTATGTTTACAAAAAGCAGAAATATACAAACATTAATACAAAGTAGGATTAATGGTGAGAATACAGGTATTTCATGGACCAAGGACAGAAAATGAAGAATAGATGGGAATTCAGTGGCATTTTTACTGGAAACTAGAAAAATCAAAGGGAGTGATGGTTCTCCATCCCTCTCTTTCTCTCTCAAGGTTTCTAACTTCTACTTCTCTCTGAGCTTGGTGCATCTGCCTTTCTCAATGAGCTGATTCTTCTCATTCACCTTGCATATGGCTGAATGTAGCCAGCAGTCCTGACTCCGTATCATAAAGTTCTAGTCTTCTACCCCTCAGTAACTGGTATCAATCTTGGCCCCTCAATTCAAATATGAAGAAGGGAGAGAAACTGGGGGAAAATATGTGAGTCAGAGTCTAATTAATCCAGCTGATCTCTTCAAACCAGGCTACAAAATTTGCAGTTTAATGCATAGGCAAATATTGGGTAAGGCATTCCTCTTAGCCCAGAAAGTATCAAGGCAGCAAAGTAGATAGGGCTGTCTAAGCAGAATCTAGATAGGGCAGAAGTTTTAAAAACTCTGTGTGTAAGAACAGGCAATGACATATCTTTAAAGGACCCGGACTCTGTATCCTATCATAATATATCTGTAGGTTTTCACATGTTCAGCCCTTCCTCTCTTCCTCCTTTCCAATTATTATCACTATTATTTAATTTGAAATCCATTGTAAATTTGTTTGCTTGCTTTCCACATCTTTTGTATTATCCTTCATTTTAGGTCCTCAACCTTCAGAACCTAGTTAGCACTGAAACAAAATAAAATCTACATAGATGCTCTAGTGGCTATAATTGCCCACTTCTAAAGCAATCATGATAAGAAGGTATTCAAACCATATCCATCTGTCATGGCACACTGTGGCTGGAACACTGTGTATCATAGAGACAAGTGGGCAAAAAGGATGAGATATTCTAAATGCCCTTCAAAAACATAGCCAGAAAGGAGCTGAGGGGCCTCTGAATTGCCTGCTCTTCAACTGACAAGATTGAACTGGCCCTGCCTCAAAATATAATTTGATATCTTTTCTATACTTACCTGATCTCTTTACAACTCGATCTCCCTTTGTTTTTCTCTTTCTCTTCCTCCTCGCAATATGTTATCCCTAATCTTAGCTGTTGAGAGAAAACAAAACATTTTACTACAGATGGGTAAATTGCTCACTTGCACACAATACATGGTAGTCCAAGAAACTGTGCCATGGAAGATATAAAATAAAATCTGCCCTGATAAAAACTCCCTTATGAAATGCTCCAACATTCCCTAAATTCAACTAGCCAATAGGGTTATATTACACACCTCATTTCATAAAGATGACTTTGATGACACAGACAACTTGAAAAGTAAATTCTAATTTCTGTCCTTCAGAAACAACTTTTTGGATGAATAGGAATGAACTGAATGTTAGAAGAATGGTAAACAAAATAGAAGGAGTACTCAATTAAGTTTCCCAACTCCATTACTGGATCTATAATTGACTAATCTTGTGAGTTTGGCAAATTGCCTAACTCCTATGGGGCTCAATTTCCTCAAAAGTCAAGCACTGGGTTAGATGCTAAAGCAATCACTGTTGGTTCCAGGAGTTATTCTCTCCCCTCGTTTCATTCTGTTATAGCTTATCTCCTACTATAGAAAATAAACGTAATTATTTTCACTTCTTTAGCCTCCCCTGCAGCTAGGACATGGGCACCTAACCAGTCTTAGAAAATGAAACTGATCATTCTGCCTGGGGCACTCTGGGAAAGGTTTTCATTGCTATTGAAAATAAATTTCCCTCCTAACTACATGCCTTTGGAAGTTTTCATGGCTGCAACTGTGAAAGCCATTATGCAAACCATGATATAGCTAAGAAGATTACACAGAATCTGACCCAGAGCCCTGCCAAATTTTTTAGCTGCTGAATCATCAGCCCTAGAAGTCAATAAACAATGTCTCATTACATAAGCTATTTTTATTTAGGTATTCCATTACTTATAGCCAAAAACGTATCCTTATTATATTGATACCATTATTTCTAAGACCCCTACCAGCTTTAAGAACATATGATCCTATACAAAAAAGAGAGAAAAGCAATGAAAGTTGTCCCATTGATAAGTAAACTATTTTAAGGATCAATAGAAGAAAGACTTCAAAAAGGGATACTCCAAGATGGCAGACATATAGCCAAAGTAGATAGCTGCTTATATGGCAAGGCCTGTAAAGCCCAGAGATGAACCTACCCTAAACATCTGCTGCCTTTATACCACAGTTAGTGGAAGGGACATCTATGGTGTACACCTGCAATACTTAAACTGACCATTATTGTTAACACTCTTTCTACATTAGGAATCTGCCTCCCACCATAAAAGTCAAATAGAGATTTTCCCCCTTGCTGTCCCTAACAGCCAGAGTATGAGAAAATGACTGAGAACTGGCTAGTTGAATGTTCCTGGACAAGATTTTGGATCTTAGGGGCTGCAAAATAGGGATGCCAAGGCAGTTATAAAGTTATTGATGGGAGACTCCTTAGCCTTGATGGAGTAGTGAAGGTACCACTAATTGTGGCTTCTTAACCAGACTGTTTTTGTGGTGTGAACTTGGGTAAGAATTCTTGATGGGCAGTCTCCCTCAGTCCTGCCTATGTTTTGAACCTGGTTTTTCAATTTTCCAAAAGCTTTGGGTGCTATCTCCAATATAGTCCAAGTAAATTATGTTTTGGTTTTGGTTAACCAGGACCCATCTTTGTTTATCACAGCCAAGAAAGCTGGCTGAGTCTCAAAATCTTCAGTGTAAAGAAGTATGTCTTCAGAAGTCTAGATTTCATAAAGACTTGTGAAACTAAAATTTAGAAGAACAACTTCAGCTTTCGAATAACATCTGGAACTTTCCAATAACTTCCGGCTCTATCAAAGAAAATAATTTCAGTCCTGGAAGGTATCAAGGGAACCAAGTCAGTCCTCCATGAGGCAGCCGTGAGTATATTGGCTGCTCACCCCCTGCAGGTGCATACCTTCCCCAAGGACTTTAGAATAAGTGGTGGTCATTCATGACATCAGAAAACACCTTCATTTCTCACTGCCATTTTTCAAGGAGAGCTATGACTGTCCTTCAAAAGTGTCTCCGACATATACTCAGAGAGGTGTGTGTGTTTGAGAATCAACACTGAGTAGAATATGACCTTTATTAAGAACAAAACCCGCAGAGTTGGCTGGAGAGAAAGAGGCCCACAATTGTTCCATTTATAGTGGAGTTGCTCCCCTATCCACCAAAGACCAGACTTCCTGCTACAATTATAAAAACAAGTTACAAAATTATAAATAAAATAAAAGGAAAATATAAACGAGAGCTATATCAACACAAAGATAGTAAGTTAATTGTAGGCTAAAGTGGTTGGTAGAAAAATACACTGAACAAAATAAATGCAAAAAAGATTATCATTAAAAAGAAAACAGGAACTGGGACAAAATTCAATATAAAGAAAGAAAAATTAAAAAATTAAACAGATAAAAGGTAATGAAAAATCTCAGATTAAAATGAATAGTGAAAAGGAAAATAAGTTATAAATAGAGATCAAAAAGATACTACGAATCAATAAGAAAACACTATTTTTAAAAACCCTTTTTCAAAATAAGGTGTACCAAACAATGCAAAGCTCTAAATAGGGTGTGTGTGTGTTAAATAGTAGCAATACCATTCTCAGTAAAGATAAGGAAAACATAAACAACTGAAGGAGGTAGCTGGAAGCCCTCAAGCATCAAACCAATTCCTTTGTAGGAAGGTATAGAGAGAGCAAAACAAGGACCATCTATAACATTCTAGGACAGTTATCTTTGTCAATTTTACCTAATTAAGATAAAAATACTGTCTCAGAAAACATAACCCCGGAAATTAGGCAAGTATGAAGTTGTCTTAATGTTGCCTTTGTTGTCTTTGGTAGCCAAATACCTTTTCTTGAGCCTCCACTATATATACGTCAATACGAGTCTCATCATTTTCATATTGGCTGTCTTATGTAATTTCCTCAACAAAATTGGCCAGGCTCAGTGGTCTTCAAACACTATCCATACACTGTGTATTAGTTTCCTTCTGTTTCTATGAAAATGACTTAGTGGCTTAAAACAATACACACTTATTCTCTTACCATTTAGGAGGCCAGAAATCTACCATGAGTCTCCCATAGTTAAAGTCAAGGCATTGAGATAGGGCTGGCTCCTTCTGGAAGCTCTGATAAATAAACTATTTGCTTGCCTTTTCCAGCTTTTTGAGGCTGTCCTCATTTCTTGGTTCACAGGCTGCATCACAATGCCTTTTCTCCTTCCACTTCCATTATTACATTGCTTCTTCTCTGATCATAACTCTTCCTGTGTCCCTTATGATTATAAGGACCATTGTGATTACCTCCGGTCACCTGGATGATCCATGCAATGTCCCCATCTCATGATTCCTAATTTAATCACATCTGCAAAGTCTATTTTGCTATACTAGTTGACATACACAGGTTCTGGGGATTAGGATGTGGACGTCTTCAGGGGCTGTTATTCGTCTACCAAAGACTAGTCATGTCAGAATTTCCTGAGAAGTGAATAGTTAACAATATTGTACCAATGTTAATTTCCCAGTTTCTATTATTGTATTGGGATGAGATAAATGGTTAACATCAGGGGAAGGTAGACATCTAGAACATCTGGAACTTTCCAATAACTTCCGGCTCTATCAAAGATAATAATTTCAGTCCTGGAAGGTATCAAGGGAACCAAGTCAGTCCTCCATGAGGCAGCCATGAGTATATTGGCTGCCCACCCCCTGCAGGTGCATACCTTCCCCAAGGACTTTAGAATAAGTGGTGGTCATTCATGACATCAGAAAACACCTTCATTTCTCACTGCCATTTTTCAAGGAGAGCTATGACTGTCCTTCAAAAGTGTCTCCCGCATATACTCAGAGAGGTGTATGTATTTGAGGATCAACATTGAGTAGAATACCTTTATTAAGAACAAGACCTGCAGAGTTGGCTGGAGAGAATATAAACTCTCTACAATTTCGGAAACATTTCTGCAAGTCTAAGATTATTTTTAAAAAACAATATAATTGAGGATATAAACAACAACAAAGAATTTCCTGGGAGTTTTAAAAGATTTCCCAGCTCCTCCCGAGACTATAGAATCACATTCACCAGAAATGGAGCCTAAGATTATGCATTATAGAAAAGCACACGATCCTGTTTCACAGCCAGATACGAGAACCACTAACTTGAAGATCATGCTAGTATTATTCAACGTGTGGTCCACTATCAGCATCATCTGAGGTCTTATTAGAAACGCAAATTTTCTCAGGCACTACCCAGACCTACCAATCAGAATCTGTCCCAGCCACAGGGCCCAGGAATCTTGGGTTTTAACATATTGTCCAGATGAGTCTTCACACTAAACTTTGATAAGCACTGAATTGCACATATTTTAAATCACAGAACACAGCTATTGCTATCTTGTGTTTGTAACCCAAGGCAACTGAGGATCAGTTAAATGAGACACTCAAGGTAACACAGCTAGTAAGTGCCAAAACTGGGACAAAATTTGAAGTTTGATTGAAATCTTCATCAAACTGTCATTTAATTCTGATATTTTACCTTTAGGCTTTATACTAAAGTATCAAAGTCTTTCCTCAAATGAAAATATATTACTCTGCTTGGATAAATCATCAAAACATTAAGAATTAACAAAATGGCATCCATTCATTAAACGTAAATAAGGTAACCTGTTACCAGAAGAGACTAGAGGGAATGAGACCCAGAACAGTCAGCTTGATAGCCAAAGCAAACCTTTTTTTTTTTTTTTTTTTTTTTCCTGAGACAGAGTCTTGCTCTGTCACCCAGGCTGGAGTGCAGTGGCGCGATCTCGGCTCACTGCAAGTTCTGCCTCCCAGGTTCATGCCATTCTCCTGCCTCAGCCTCCCGAGTAGCTGGGACTACAGGCACCTGCCACCACACCCAGCTAATTTTTTGTATTTTTTTTAGCAGAGACGGGGTTTCACCGTGTCAGCCAGGATGATCTCGATCTCCTGACCTTGTGATCTGCTCGCCTTGGCCTCCCAAAGTGCTGGGATTACAGGTGTGAGCCACCACACCCAGCCAGCAAAATCTTATATCATAGCCCATGAATATATTGACCCAATCATATATTTCAAAAATTTCAGACCTAGTCCTTTCTTTAGTTATTTTGATCTATAGTCTCTATATTCATATTCTCAGATATAACTTCCAAAAAATGAGACTCAGAAAACATGTATCTTACATATGGAGGAACAGCCAAGGAGACAGGTCCACATGTGTACTGGGAGAAGGAACCTATCCTCACTCCAAACCCGCTCCCTGCATCTTGGGGCCCAGTACATTCAAAGACCCAGAGAGCAAAAAGAGACGTTTGGTAAGGAAACTCAAAGCCAAGAAAGAATAGGACACCAGGAAGCAACTCTAAGATGTTGGCCATCATAGCAGAGTACCAGGTCTGATTATCATGCTACACCAGGGATCTGGGCATCTTCCTCAGTACATACTTCATGTGGGTCCACATTGCAAAGAAAAGATGAAACTGAATGATTGAAAGTTGACACCAGAAAAGAGGCAGGGCAAGAAAAGAGGAGGTAGAAATTAAAAAGCATTAAAAAAAAAAAAAAAAAAAAAAGGGCCGGGCGCGGTGGCTCAAGCCTGTAATCCCAGCACTTTGGGAGGCCGACACGGGCGGATCACGAGGCCAGGAGATCGAGACCATCCTGGCTAACACAGTGAAACCCTGTCTCTACTAAAAAAAAAAAATACAAAAAACTAGCCGGGCGAGGTGGCGGGCGCCTGTAGTCCCAGCTACTCGGGAGGCTGAGGCAGGAGAATGACGTAAACCCGGGAGGCGGAGCTTGCAGTGAGCTGAGATCGCGCCACTGTACTCCAGCCCGGGCGACAGAGTGAGACTCCGTCTCAAAAAAAAAACAAAAAAAACAAAAAACAAACAAACAAAAAAAAACCACAAGAATTTTCCCCTAGTGACATTGGCCAAAGTAGTTAACTGAAAGGGCCCTGTGGGATAGTTGTTGTGAGTGGCCCACACTCACTGTGGGTTGGAAAAACTAGTGGTGAAAGAAGCAGAGCCACTTCTACCCCACCTGTGGATTCCATAGAAGTGATAAGATAAAAATTGAACCTGAAGGACTTTTCAGTTCATTTTTCTGGTCTTGGATGTGCTTATCCAGTTGATTGTAAGGATGCTTGATGAATTGAACTACTAATCTATTTGCAAGCAGTGGTGAGCTCTGAGAGAACAGTAGAGCAGGCACAAGATTGAGGGCTTGAAGAACCTGAGGGAGGTTTGGTGAGAAGAAAACCAACTTGCCCTAAGCCTAAGGGAGCTCAGTGGGTGAGCCTACACCCACACTGTGGGCCTCAAGGCCAGGCCATCCTCTTTCTGTGGACCCCAGAACTTTGCTCTCTGTATTGTGTGGGAAGGTGCCCTACCTCCTGCTGAGAACATTTCCAAATGCTAAGGACCCTTGAAAAGCTCATTTATTTCAGATCCTCACTTTTTCAGCCCATAAAATGTTCTGGTATGGAGAAACCCAGTTGACTTTTGAAGGGACAAAGATTAAGAAAATAAATCCTAGAAATGATTCTGAGCCCTGTTTGCCATTGGTTCAACGATTCCCATAGTTAACACCTGAAGCCTGATTAGAACGAATTTTGAAGTACTTTGTAAACCACTCAAGTACTTACTGGCTCTTGCTTAAGAATGAAGTCTAAATGCCTCCAAACAGATTGGGAGGGAGGGAAAAACATGCACTACCCTCTCTGAGCTGTCCTGACATGCTGGTTGCCTTCCAGACTACCTGATTAAATCAGGACCTAAATTTGTCACTGGCCTATTTTCGCATCTCTACTATAGGCAGTTAATGTAAGTCCAATGCTCTGTGAATAATTTTTGTGTGAAACTTAGGGTTAGCCCATTCTATTTTCTTATCTGAATCTTGCAAATGGTGGCCTATGATTCTAATTATTGTCAGAAGTGGGTCACGACCTAATTGTGTGGGCCAAAGAAAACTGGGAGACAGCCAAGCAAAGAAAACAAGATTCACCTCCACAAATGACCTCCACGAATGACTTCACACACATGCTACTACCAGATACCTGCTGAGGACACAAAAGGCCAAGGAGAAATCAGAAAATCATTGAACTGATTTCTCCTCAACTGATTTCAATTCAACACTTTTGAAATGTCATAGCTCTGCACTGATATTGAGAAGAATTCTCACCCTAGTATCATTCTAGCCGCTTGAGGCTGAGAAACTCTTTGGTGTTCAATGCCTATAATGCTAGAGCAGGTTATATAAAAATAAAACACTCAGCTTCTGGCCTCAAGGAATATATAGTCTAGTGGAGGAAAGACAAGTAAACATATCTATGAAACAGCGTGGTAGGTGCTATGATGGAAGCGAGCCCTGTATTGTAGGAGTGAGAAGACGGCAGCCAACCCACAATGGCATGGCCAAAGAGCAGAGAGGGAGGAAGAGAGGGAGCTGGTAGGGGAAGAACAATGAGCCTCTTTATTATTTTGTGTGTGTGAGATCCAGGGAGGCATTTGTTTGTTTGTTTGTTTGTATCATTCCATGTTTTCAGAAGACAGGATCAGGGAATAACTCTGTTAATGCCTCCTGGGTTTCCCATCAAAGACTAGACCCTAAAGAAGACCTATCTTTCCCTGAGGCATCGAGAAGAGGAAGAAGCTTGAATGGGCTGATGGCAATAGGAGTCATTCCAAATAAGAAACATTGTATAAGACAGTTTATACATGTCATCAATCACCAGAGAAAAACAACGTAGAACATACAACTAGACACTACTTTCCCTAACTAAATTAACCTTATTTTGTCAGAATTTCCTGTAACCATTTTCTACGTAGCTTCTCTCCATACCCTGTGAGGTCCCTGACTCCTATGCATCCATCTTCACAATCTCCCACCCACTCTCATCATTTTGCCTCTGCTCTTGCTTGCATAACACAGTCTAGATCCTGTTTATGTCTCTCCTGGTAGTCCATAGCAACAGGCTCAGAACCTACTCACTCCAGTGCAACCCACCAGTACTGACAATTGAGTATTTGCAAACTATGGCTACTGCCAAATGAGTCCTCTGCTTGGTGTCTCTGCAACACTTCCATGAAAGAGCTTCTTCAACATTTGAAGCCAACATCACCCTATGCAACACCCAAACAGACATCCCTGCTATTTTTCTCTCAGGGGCTGACTCAAATGCTCCTCATTTTGGTTGTTGTTGCTGCTTTTAAACTTTATTTTCTAAAATTCTATAGGTGCGCATGGTAAATATTCAAACAGTACAAAGGATATGAAGTTAGAAAGTGTGTCTTCTTTCACCATTGAAACTCACTCATACCTCCCTGAATTTCCCAGAGACAATGATGTATTTGGTTCCAGCGTCATTCATTGCACCTATAAGCATGAATATATATATATACACACACACAAAATATGAATGCATGAATCTATATATATGTATATATACACACACCATATGGATACATATGTATGTGTATATGCATCTATATCAGTACAAATATATAGAACTCCCTTATCCTTCTTAGCAGCTGCATAATACTCCATTATAAAATATGTCATAATTTAATCAGTACTCTACTAACAAGTTGATTAGTTCACTCTTTTGCCTCTAAAAATGGTGCTAAATTATACATTCTAACTATAATTAGAGAAAGCAGAGAAAGATTTTTATAATAAAGCTAATGGTGCTCAAGCCTCAGGATCCCTCACTTATATGGGCTCATTGATTTTTTTTTTTTTCTCACAATGAGGGAATTGCAAAATTATATGTGCTTCAAGGTACACAGAACTTAGATCAGCACCTGGATGTAGTATAAATGTTCTGTGACAGCAGAGTCGAAGTATATGTGTATATTACATTTTGAATGATGTTGCTGAATTCTAAAATCATGTCTGTAATCCATGCTGATGAAAATTCTCTTCACTTCTTTACAATTCTCATGGCATTCCTTTGACATTTCTACTAGGATACATCTCTTTAGGCCTTGTATGTTATTCAGGTACTTATCTCACCTTCTTCATGCAGCTGTAAGCACCTTGAAGTCAGCACTCGATTGTTCTGTCTCTGTATTCTACCCAGTGCCTACCGAGGTGCCTTTCACATAATAGACATGTAAATGTTTGTTGAGCCTGCTTGAAGTTGTTTTTGGATACGATAGATATATAGCATAATAAATCAGTTAATAAAATACTTATATAGAGTGAACAAATAGACCACTTCTACACTGTCTTAAGTACAATTTGAATTTGGATTCTATCCATAAGATACCAGCACTGCCACCTTTGCAGGTTTAACAGCTATTCTTTCCTTCCATCATTAAAATCATGTAAAAATAGTATACAGCAGTGGCCTAAGGCCAAAGGCCTACAAAATAGTACCTAATTTGTTCTCTTCCCAATTTTTCCAGTTAATATTAAGCAACTGGTATTACAGTCTAAATATAACTTTGTGCCCAAATTTACAAATATTAAAAATAATCAAAATCTTACTGAAGCCTAAATACATGCTGGCAACTGCTTTCTTATTATCTTTAATAAGAGGCCTACTCCTTTCAAATAACAAGCAAATTTTACTTGTTAGACATAGTTCTTTACAAAAGCAGTACCAGGTACTAAAAACCTTTTCAATTTATGTGTAGTGTTTGCCAATCAGTTCAGAGCATTCAGGTTAAACTCATCAGAATACGTAAATGTTAAAATGAATGGGATATGTAATTTCTCATTTTAAGCAATTCAAAGTATAGCAATATTGGAATCACTGTTAAAGACAGTTTTTCCTTGATCTAAATAAAAATTCGGAGTCTCTCAGAACCCCAATTAAGCCTTATCATACATTAATCTTAGTCTTTTTGATTGTCAACTGATATTAATTTGATTCTAACTCTGCCGGTCCCTCTGTGCTTCCTAAGATCTCCATTTTTTTTCTCTCTCATTATTCCTAGTAGTCCTCTCACTTTGATATGCATCATGATCACCTGGGAAGTTTGCTAAAACACAATTTCCCAGTCCTATCCCTACAGTGTCTGATTCAGTGATTTCTCAAGAATATGCTACTCAATGTATGGTCCCTGTGACATGGCCTTGACATCACCTGGAGGCTTGTTAGACACTCAGGATCTCAAGCCCCACCGCAGCCCTACTAAATTATAATCTGCAATTTTAACAACATCCTAGTAGAGTCATATGCACATTAAAGTTGGAGAAGTGCTAAACTATCGCCCTCTTCCTTCCCATCTTTTTTCAGTTTGTCTCCTTGACTCTATCCCCTCTTAGCTACTCAAAGACATCAGTCTTCAAATAACCTCCTCATTTTCTTATATCTTCACTGTACCCAGTGCTTAAAATATACCAGTGAATGAGTCCAACAAAGCTCCGACCATCATGGAGTTTATGTTGGCTTTGGGAAGACAGACAACAAAATCAACAAATGAAATAAAACAGGCAATGACTGGAATAGGTTAAGAAAGAAATAAACATGGCGGGGCGCGGTGGCTCATGCCTGTAATCTCAGCACTTTGGAAGTCCGAGGTGGGCAGATGACGAGGTTAGGAGTTCGAGACCAGCCTGGCCAGCCTGGTAAAACCCCATCTCTACTAAAAATACAAAAAAAAAAAAAAGTAGCTGGGCATGGTGGCACACACCTGTAATCCTAGCAACTCGGGAGGCTGAGGCAGGAGAATTGCTTGAACCTGGGAGGCGGAGGTTGCAGTGAGCTGAGATCGCGCCACTGCACACCAGCTTGGGAAACAGTGCGAGACTCTGTGTCCAAATAAATAAATAAATAAATATGTAAATACATAAATAAACACAGCAGAATGAGGTAGGAACTATTTTTCTTATTTTACAAATAGGGAAACTGAAGTTGGAGGTCACACAATTAGTTGAGGGTCACATAGCTAGTAAGTGGCAGTGATCCAAGTCTCTGTAATGCCAGGCCCTATGGTCTTAATCACTCTGCTAAAATGTCTTCATTGGAAATCCAGTTGGGATTTATCCACAGCCCTCCTCTGGTCACCTGTGAGACCTTTTCTCTTATATTCCCAGGATTTTTGAAGCCTTTGTTCCCAGTTTCAGACATTTTTGCTCTAATAAGTTTGAACACATTTCTGAAGCTCTGATCCTGGCACCACTAATACATTAGCCCATCCTGCGGCTCATCACAGTGATAGGGAAAATGACAGTGCAAACTTTCTTTGCCACTCTAGAAGCTCCAACTACCCCTCTCTTGGTTAATGAAATTAGACACTTCTGGCCATTTTGTCCATAATTTAATAATTTCATCATCTTCTCTCTTAAAAAAGAAGAACATAATTCTCTATATCTGCAAATTACCAGTAGTCAGTGTCTTCTCGTATCTTTTCCAAGAAGTAGAGCAGATAGTAAAACATAAGCCCAGGGTATAGAACAGATCTCATCTTTTCTCCCAGATTCAGAAAATGGCAACTATTCTTTTTCAAGGGCCTAGGTTAAAAAGACACTCTGTTGATACCAGTTAACATTAGACAAATATATTCCCAGAGAGCAGTGTTTAATTTTCTTAGGTACTATGCTAAAATATCCTCACCCAACTTTGATTCCCTGAAATGTTGGTATCATTTATGTTACAATAGAAATATTCAAGTACTAGAGTATTCTAACAAATAAGTCTGAAATGCTTTGTACATATTTGCTTCAAGAAAATATTTTATAGTTTGCCCATATGTAAATATTATAATTGCATTTCATTTTACTATTTTATTTCTTTATTTTTTTAATTATACTTTAGGTTCTAGGGTACATGTGCACAACATGCAGGTTTGTTACATATGTATACATGTGCCAAATTGGTGTGCTATACCCATTAACTCGTCATTTACATTAGGTATATCTCCTAATGCTATCCCTCCCCCCTCCCCCCACCCGACAACAGGCCCGGGTGTGTGATGTTCCTCTTCCTGTGTCCAAGTGATTTCATTGTTCAATTCCCACCTATGAGTGAGAACATGTGGTGTTTGGTTTTCTGTTCTTGTGATAGTTTGCTAAGAATGATGGCTTCCAGCTGCATCCATGTCCCTACAAAGGACACAAACTCATCCTTTTGTATGGCTGCATAGTATTCCATGGTGTATATGGGCCACATTTTCTTAATCCAGTCTGTCATTGATGGACATTTGGGTTGGTTCCAAGTCTTTGCTATTGTGAACAGTGCTGCAATAAACATACATGTGCATGTGTCTTTATAGTAGCATGATTTATAATCCTTCAGGTATATACCCAGTAATGGGATCGCTGGGTCAAATGGTATTTCTAGTTCTAGATCCTTGAGGAATCACCACACTGTCTTCCACAATGGTTGAACTAGTTTACAGTCCCACCAACAGTGTAAAAGTGTTCCGATTTCTCCACATCCTCTCCAGCACCTGTTTTTCCCTGACTTTTTAATGATTTCCATTCTAACTGGTGTGAGATGATATCTCATTGTGGTTTTGATTTGCATTTCTCTGATGGCTAGTGATGATGAGCATTTTTTCATGTGTCTGTTGGCTGTATAAATGTCTTCTTTTGAGAAGTGTCTGTTCATATCCTCTGCCCACTTTTTGATGGGGTTGTTTTTTTCTTGTAAACTTGTTTCAGTTCTTTGTAGGTTCTGGATATTAGCCCTTTGTCAGATGAGTAGATTGCAAAAATTTTCTCCCATTCTGTATGTTGCCTGTTCACTCTGATGGTAGTTTCTTTTGCTGTGCAGAAGCTCTTTAGTTTAATTAGATCCCATTTGTCAATTTTGGCTTTTGTTGCCATTGCTTTTGGTGTTTTAGACATGAAGTCTTTGCCCATGCCTATGTCCTGAATGGTATTGCCTAGGTTGTCTTCTAGGGATTTTATGGTTTTAGGTCTAACATTTAAGTCTCTAATCCATCTTGAATTAATTTTTGTATAAGGAGTAAGGAAGGGATCCAATTTCAGCTTTCTACTTATGGCTAGCCAGTTTTTCCAGCAACATTTATTAAATAGGGAATCCTTTCCCCATTTCTTGTTTTTGTCAGGTTTGTCAAAGATCAGATAGTTGTACATGTGTGGTATTATTTCTGAGGGCTCTGTTCTGTTCCATTGGTCTATATCTCTGTTTTGGTACCAGTACCATGCTGTTTTGGTTACTGTAGCCTTGTAGTATAGTTTGAAGTCAGATAGCGTGATGCCTCCAGCTTTGTTCTTTTGACTTAGGATTGTCTTGGCAATGTGGGCTTTTTTTGGTTCCATATGAACTTTAAAGTAGTTTTTTTCCAATTCTGTGAAGAAAGTCATTGGTAGCTTAATGTGGATGGCATTGAATCTATAAATTACCTTGGGCAGTATGGCCATTTTCACGATATTGATTCTTCCTATCCATGAGCATGGAATATTCTTCCATTTGTTTGTGTCCTCTTTTACTTCATTGAGCAGTGGTTTGTAGTTCTCCTTGAAGAGGTCGTTCACATCCCTTGTAAGTTGGGTTCCTAGGTATTTTATTCTCTTTGAAGCAATCATGAATGGGAGTTCACTCATGATTTGGCTCTCTGTTTGTCTGTTATTGGTGTATAAGAATGCTTGTGATTTTTGCACACTGATTTTGTATCCTGAGACTTTGCTGAAGTTGCTTATCAGCTTAATGAGATTTTGGGCTGAGATGACAGGGTTTTCTTTTTTTCTTTTTTTTTTTTTTGAGACGGAGTCTCGCTCTGTCACCCAGGCTGGAGTGCAGTGGCCGGATCTCAGCTCACTGCAAGTTCCGCCTCCCGGGTTCACGCCATTCTCCTGCCTCAGCCTCCCGAGTAGCTGGGACCACAGGCGCCCGCCACCTCGCCCGGCTAGATTTTTTTTTTTTTTTTTTTTGTATTTTTTAGTAGAGACGGGGTTTCACCGTGTTAGCCAGGATGGTCTCGATCTCCTGACCTCGCGATCCACCCGTCTCGGCCTCCCAAAGTGCTGGGATTACAGGCTTGAGCCACCGCGCCCGGCCTAGGGTTTTCTAAATATACAATCATGTCATCTGGAAACAGGGACAATTTGACTTCTTCTTTTCCTAATTGAATACCCATTATTTCTTTCTCTTTCCTGATTGCCCTGGCCAGAACTTCCAACACTATGTTGAATAGGAGTGATGAGAGAGGGCATCCCTGTCTTGTGCCAGTTTTTGAGGGGAATGCTTCCAGTTTTTGCCCATTCAGTATGATATTGGCTGTGGGTTTGTCATAAATAGCTCTTATTATTTTAAGATACATTCCATCAATACCAAATTTATTGAGAGTTTGTAGCATGAAGGGCTGTTGAATTTTGTCAAAGGCCTTTTCTGCATCTGTTGAGATAATCATGTGGTTTTTGTCTTTGGTTCTGTTTATATGCTGGATTAAGTTTATTGATTTGCGTATGTTTAACCAGCCTTGCTTCCCAGGGATGAAGCCCACTTGATCATGGTGGATAAGCTTTTTGATGTGCTGCTGGATTCAGTTTGCCAGTATTTTATTGAGGATTTTTGCACTGATGTTCATCAGGGATATTGGTCTAAAATTCTCTTTTTTTGTCGTGTCTCTGCCAGGCTTTGGTATCAGGATGATGTTGGCCTCATAAAATGACTTGGGGAGGATTCCCTCTTTTTCTATTGATTGGAATAGTTTCAGAAGGAATGGTACCAGCTCCTTTTTGGACCTCTGGTAGAATTCGGCTATGAATCAGTCTGGTGCTGGACTTTTTTTGGTTGGTAGGCTATTAATCATTGCCTCAATTTCAGAGCCTGCTATTGGTCTATTCAGGGATTCAACTTCTTCCTGGTTTAGTCTTGGGAGAGTGAATGTGTCCAGGAATTTATCCATTTCTTACTAGGTTTTCTAGTTTATTTGTGTAGATGTGTTCATAGTATTCTCTGATGGTAGTTTGTATTTCTGTGGGGTCGGTGGTGATATCCCCTTTATCATTTTTTATTGCATCTATTTGATTCTTCTCTCTTTTCTTCTTTATTAGTCTTGCTAGTGATCTATCAATTTTGTTGATCTTTTCAAAAAACCAGCTCCTGGATTCATTGATTTTTTGAAGGGTTTTTTG
The DNA here is from genome assembly GCF_003255815.1 of Theropithecus gelada. Classification (NCBI taxonomy): domain Eukaryota; kingdom Metazoa; phylum Chordata; class Mammalia; order Primates; family Cercopithecidae; genus Theropithecus; species Theropithecus gelada. Next base: position 83,299,472 of record NC_037677.1, read on the forward strand.
TGTCTCTATCTCCTTCAGTTCTGCCCTGATCTTAACTATTTCTTGCCTTCTGCTAGTTTTTGAATGTGTTTGTTCTTGCTTCTCTAGTTCTATTCATTGCGATGTTAAGGTGTCAATTTTAGGTCTTTCTTGCTTTCTCTTGTGGGCATTTAGTGCTATAAATTTCCCTCTACACACTGCTTTAAATGTGTCCCAGAGATTCTGGTATGTTGTATCTTTGTTCTCATTGGTTTCAAAGAACAACTTTATTTCTGTCTTCATTTCGTTATGTACCCAGTAGTCATTCAGGAGCAGTTTGTTCAGTTTCCATGTAGTTGAACGTTTTTGATTGAGTTTTTAGTCCTGAGTTCTAGTTTGATTGCACTGTCATCTGAGAGACAGTTTGTTATAATTTCTGTTCTTTTACATTTGCTGAGGAGTGCTTTACTTCCAATTATGTGGTCAATTTTGGAATAAGTGCGATGTGATGCTGAGAAGAATGTATATTCTGTTGATTTGGGGTGGAGAGTTCTGTAGATGTCTGTTAGGTCCACTTGGTGCAGAGCTGAGTTCAATTCCTGGATACCCTTGTTAACTTTCTGTCTTGTTGATCTGTCTAATGTTGACAGTGGGATGTTAAAGTCTCCCATTATTATTGTGTGGGAGTCTAAGTCTCTTTGTAAGTCTCTAAGGACTTGTTTTATGAATCTGAGTGTTCCTGTATTGGGTGCATATATATTTAGGATAGTTAGCTCTTCTTGTTGAATTGATCCCTTTACCAATATGTAATCACCTTCTTTGTCTCTTTTGATCTTTGTTGGTTTAAAGTTTGTTTTATCAGAGACTAGGATTGCAAACCCTGCCTTTTTTCATTTTCCATTTGCTTGGGAGATCTTCCTCCATTCCTTTATTTTGAGCCTATGTGTGTCTCTGCACGTGAGATGGGTCTCCTGAATACAGCATACTGATGTGTTTTGACTCTTTATCCAATTTGCCAGTCTGTGTCTTTTAATTGGACCTTTTAGTCCATTTACATTTAATGTTAATATTGTTATGTGTGAACTTGATCCTGTCATTATGATGTTAGCTGTTTATTTTGCTTGTTAGTTGATGCAGTTTCTTCCTAGCATCGATGGTCTTTACATTTTGGCATGTTTTTGCAATGGCTGGTACTGGTTGTTCCTTTCCATGTTGAGTGCTTCCTTCAGGAGCTCTTGCAGGGCAGGCCTGGTGGTGACAAAATCTCTCAGCATTTGCTTGTCTGTAAAGGATTTTATTTCTCCTTCACTTATGAAACTTAGTTTGACTGGATATGAAATTCTGGGTTGAAAATTCTTTTCTTTAAGGATGTTGAATATTGGCACCCACCCTCTTCTGGCTTGCAGAGTTTCTGCCAAGAGATCCGCTGTTAGTCTGATGGGCTTCCCTTTGTGGGTAACCCAGCCTTTCTCTCTGGCTGCCCTTAACATTTTTTCCTTCATTTCAACTTTGGTGAATCTGACAATTATGTGTCTTAGAGTTGCTCTTCTCGAGGAGTATCTTTGTGGCATTCTCTGCTTTTCCTGAATTTGAATGTTGGCCTGCCTTGCTAGGTTGGGGAAGTTCTCCTGGATAATATCCTGCAGGTTTGAAAACCAAGTTTTCAAACTTGGTTCCATTCTCCCCGTCACTTTCAGGTACACCAATCAGATGTAGATTTGGTCTTTTCACATAGTCCCTTATTTCTTGGAGGCTTTGTTCATTTCTTTTTACTCTTTTCTTCTCTAAACTTCTCTTCTCGCTTCATTTCATTCGTTTGATCTTCAATCACTGATACTCTTTCTTCCAGTTGATTGAGTCAGTTACTGAAGCTTGTGCATTTGCCACATAGTTCTCATGTCATGGTTTTCATCTCTATCAGGTCGTTTATGGACTTCTCTGCATTGGTTATTCTAATTAGCCATTCGTCAAATCTTTTTTCAAGGTTTTTAGTTTCTTTGCACTGGGTTCGTAGTTCCTCCTTTAGCTCAGAGAATTTTGATCGACTGAAGCCTTCTTCTCTCAGCTCGTCAAAGTCATTCTCCGTCCAGCTTTGTTCCATTGCTGGTGATGAGCTGCGTTCCTTCAGAGGGGGAGAGGCATTCTGATTTTTTGAATTTTCAGCTTTTCTGCACTGCTTTTTCCATATCTTTGTGGTTTTATCTACCTTTGGTCTTTGATGATGGTGATGCACAGATGGGGTTTTGGTGTGGATGTCCTTTCTGTTAGTTAGTTTTCCTTCTAACAGTCAGGACCCTCAGCCACAGGTCTGTTGGAGTTTGCTTGAGGTCCGCTCTAGACACTGTTTGCCTGGGTATCAGCAGCAGAGGCTGCAGAAGATAGAATATTGCTGAACAGCAAGTGTTGCTGTCTGATTGTGCCTCTGGAAGCGTCGTCTCAGAGGTGTACCTGGCCATATGTGGTGTGAGGTGTCAGCCTGCCCCTAGTGGGGGATGTCTCCCAGTTAGGCTACTTGGGGGTCAGGGACCCACTTGAGCAGGCAGTCTGTCCGTTCTCAGATCTCAACCCCTGTGCTGGGAGAATCACTACTCTCTTCAAAGCTCTGTTGGAAATGCAGAAAGCACCCATCTTCTCTATCGCTCATGCTGGGAGCTGGAGGCTGGAGCTGTTCCTATTCAGCCATCTTGGCACTCCTCCCCATTTTACTATTTTATCTTTTAATTTTTGTGACTACATAGTAGGTGTATATATTTATTATGCACATGAGATATTTTGATACAAGTATACAATGTGTAATAATCACATCAGGGTAAATGGGATATCCATCACATCAAGCATTTATTCTTTGTGTTACAAACAATCTAATTATATTCCTTTAGTTACTTTAAATATGTAGCTAAATTATTTTTTATTATAGCCATGCTGTTGTGCTATCAACTACTAGATTATATTCATTCTTTTTAACTATTTTTTTGTACCCATTAACCATTCCCACTACCTCTCACCCCCATTCCAACCTCTTGTAACCATCATTCTATGCTACATCTCTATGAGTTTGTTTCCTTTTGGCTCCCACAAATAAGTGAGAACATGTGAAGTTTGTCTTTTTATGTGTGGCTTATTTTACTTAATGTAATGACCTCCAGTTCCATCCATGTTGGTGCAAATGACTGGATCTCATTCTTTTTTATAGTTGCATAGTATTCAGAATATTGTTATGTACTACATTTTATTTATTCATTCCCCCATTGATGGACACTTAGGTTGCTTCCAAATCTTGCCTATTGTGCGTACTGCAGCAATAAATATGGAAGTGCAGATATCGCTTTAATATACTGAATTCCTTTATTTGGAATATATACCTAGCAGTGGAATTGCTGGATCACATAGTAGCTCTATTTTTAGTTTTTTGAAGAACCTCCAAACTGTCATTTTATAGTGTTTTATAGAACTAATTTACATTCCTATCAACAGTGTATAAGGATTCCCTTTTCTCCACATCCCCGCCAACATTTGTTATGGTCTGTCTTCTGCTTTCCACAGTGGCTGAAACATTTATATTCCCACCAAAAGCATAGCATTCCCTTTTCTCTGCAACCTCACCAACATCTGTTACATTTTGACTCTTCAATAATAGCCACTCTTACTAGTGTCAGATGATATGTCATTGTGTTTTGGATTTGGATTTCTCTAATGATTAGTGATATTGAGCATTTTTCATATATTTATTGGCTGCATTTATGTCTTCTTTTGAGAAGTATCTGTTCAAGTCTTTTGCCGGTTTTCTAATGGAATTCTTTGTCTTTTGCTTGTTCAATTGAGTTCCTTATAAATTCTGGATATTAGACTTTTGGTGGAGGCATAATATATGAGTATTTTCTCCCTTTATCTTTGTGTTGTTTGTTTACTCTGTTGATAGTTTCTTTTGCTATGCAGAAACTTTTTAGTTTAATTAGATCTCACTTATCTATTTTCTGTTTTGTTGCAATTACTTTCAGGGACTTAGTAATAAATTCTTTGCTACAGCTGAGATCAGAAGGGTACTTCCTAGGTTTTCTTCTAGGATCTTTATGGTTTTAGGTCTTATATTTAAGTCTTTAAGTATTCTTAATTTTTGTGTGTGGTGAAAGGTAGAGATCTAGTTTTATTCTTCTGCATATGGCTAGCCAGTTTTCTCAGCATCATTTATTGAATAGGGAGTCATTTCCCTATTGCTTGTTATTGTCAACTTTGTTGCAGATCAGAGAGTTATAGATGTGCAGCTTTATTTCTGAGTTCTCTATCCTATTCCATTGGTCTATGTGTCTGTTTTTGTACCAATACCATGCTGTTTTGCAAATAAACCTATTTTCTTTACAAATTACCCAGCCTCTGGTATTCCTTTAAAGCAATACAAGTGGACAAATCCATTTCCATATCTTGGCTATTGTGAATAATTCTGCAATGGAAGTGCAGAATTTCAACTTTAATTTCTTTTGATACATACACAGAAGTGGGATTGCTGGATTACATGATAGTTATACTTTTAATTTTTTGAGGAACCTCCATACTGTGGTTGTACCATTGAACATCCCACCACCAGTGTACAAGGATTCCTATTTCTCCACATCCTCATAATACTTGTTTTCTTTTCTATTTTTGATAATGGTCATCTTAACAGGTGTGAAATGTTATTTCACTGTATTTTTGACTTGCATATCCCCGATGATTAATGATACTGAACAACTTTTTATATACCTGTAGGCTATTTGGATGTCTTCTTTAGAAAAATGTCTATTCAAGTTCTTTGTTCACTTTTAAATCACGTTTTGTTTTGCAAGTATTTCTATTGAATTATAAAAGGTTCTTATATTTTGCATATTAAACCATTATCAGACAAATTGTTTGCAGAGATTTTCTCCTATTCTTTAGGTTGCCTTTTCACTCTAATTGCTCCTTTGTTGTACAGAAGCTTTTGGATTTGATGCAGTTTCACTTGTCTATTTCTGCTTTAGTTGCCCGTGGTTTGCTATCATATCCAAGAAATCACTGCCAAGACCAATGTCAAGAAAATTTTCCATTAGTTTTTCTCCTAAGAGTTTTATAGTTTCAGGTGTTAAGTCTTCAATCCAGTTTGAGTTGATTTTGTATATAGTAGAAGATATAAGACCTATTTCATTCTTTTGCATATAGATACTCAGTTTTTCCCACACCATTTATTGAAGAAACTATCCTTTCCCCATCACATATTCATGGCACCCTTGTCAAAGATCAATGGACCACATACACATGAATTTATTTCTGGGCTCTCTATTCTGTTTCATTTGGCTGTATGTCTTTATGCTAGTAGTATACTGTTTTAATTACCATAGACTTTGTAACATAGTTTGAAGTCAGGAAGTGTGATGCCTCCAGCTTTGTTCTTCAAGAGAGATTTGGCTATTCACAGTCTTTTATGGCTCTCTTGGGAAGTTTAGGATTGCTTTTTCCATTTCTATAAAAAAAATGCCATTAGGATTTTTCTGGGATATCATTGCATCTACAGATTACTTTAAGTAGTGTGGAGATTTTAACATTAAGTCTTCAAACTCATTAATACAGGATGTCTTTCCATTTATTTGTGTTTTCTTCAATTTATTTCATCAATTCTTTAGAGTTTTTAGTGGTTAAATCTATTCCTGTTGCTCCATTTATTATAAATTGAATTGTTTATTGATCTTTTTCACGTATTTCATTGTTTGTATATAGAAATGCAAATGATTTTTACATGTTAATTTTGTATTCTGCAACTTTACTGAATTTGTTAATTAATTCTAACAGTTTTTTTTGGTGTATTCCTCAGGCTTTTCTACATACAATATTATATAATCTGCAGAAAGACACAAAATATGTTATATTTTGTGCAGGTAATTACCAGAAATTTTGATGCTTATTGAATCCAGTAATCAGAAGAGATTTAGGTTTCAACAAAGGTGATAAACTTTAAAAATGTGCCTTGACACTATTAGTTTAAACAAAAGGAAAGAAAACCATCGTAGTAGACACTATGCGGTTGCCTTTCAACATTCTTTCCAGCCTCTTCCCTTTGTGTGCCAGCCCATGTAGATTTCAAATTGTACACTGATTAATCTTAATCATTATATTGTCATCCCCTCTTGCCAATAGTCAAAGAAATGAGATGTAAGCCAAGCAGCGTACAGCTTTTCCCTACAGACAGAGTTTATAGGAGAATGGACCCATGAAGATTGTCTTCCTCCGGACCTGTGTGTAAGGATGTAAGGCCTGAACCAACCTAAGCATGAGGCTGACACATGAAACCAAGAGCATTGGCTGGAAAATGAAGCCAGAAGCTCTATAGCAAAACCAAAGCCTGTGCTACTTGAGGATCTCCAGCTACCATATTTTATCAAATCTAATACACTGCCAGTGTAAGATATCCTACTTCATGTACCAGTAAGACAAGAAAAACCCTGCCCCGTGACATAATGCTTTCTTATCCTTTAGATTTTTTAAAAAACTTTCTTGCTGAAATAGTTTCTTTAGATTTATTTGGATATAGATTTTCATTACATAGGCTTTTATACATAATAATAAGGAGCAGATGGAAAACAAATTTAAGGTCATCACAAAACTTCTTACACTCAGTCTGGCTCTCGTTAGGTCTAGGTTTCTCCACATACTTTTCCTCCCTGTGCCAGTAAGACCACTGAATACACATTTTTAAAAAGAATCACACACTGCTATCTTCAGGACTTTGTTCCAAACCAGTGATAACTAATCCTTCAAATATTGATTTGCATGTCCAAGTAATAACATCATTATACTCACTATCTGGTCAACAGTGATTATAAGATGCAGTTTGAGATATTAAAATATGGAAAATGCATATTTTAGAATTGCTGAAATACGGTATGTATGCCAATAAATGTCCTTATTTTTTATTACTTCAGTGGACCCTGTCAACATGAAAACATGCCCCCTGAGAGGCCACCCTGCCTCCTGTCATCATTGCTGAATTACGTCTTTAGAACCACGTTGAACAACTAGAGAGCTGGAGCCAAGGAGAATGTTTGAGTTGAAGGATTTTGTAAGGCAGTAGTGATTTGCTGTTTGAATGGTGAATTATTATTGCAACTTTCCACATTATTATAAAACAATTCTTAAAGGGCATAGAAACTGGTTGGCAGTAGATATCACAGTTACAGCCATATTACAATTTGTGGTCCAACTCACCCAAACTGAGTAATATTTGACATTACTCGTCTTAATACAAATTCAAATTTGGTATTATTAGTTTAAAATAAAATTTTCAAAAGTAGTATTCTATGTAAGTACAGTGAGTGATGATCTATGTTCTGGGTCATTAACAAGGGGGTGGGAGGTAGGTTTTTCATAGACTATGAGGTATGGCAGTTAACTAGAGCCTGGAAGCTATCTTCATAAATTAGACAACAAGTTAAGAGTAAACATATTTCAATTAATAATATTATTTTTACAAAAGAAATAATCTTATCTTGAAACTAAATATTCTTCAAAATCGGTTGTGTACAGCAAATGCGTTTTCAGCCTGAATCTGCTGATATTCCATAACAGTCCTCAAAAAAAACAAAACATTATTTAAATTCTCAAATACATTTTGATCTCTAGAGAAGACAGAAGACAATGACAGCAGTAACAAAAGATATTTTAAAAGGCTATCATGTATTAAGTTCTTTATATGTGACAGGCACTGTGTTATGCACTTAATACACAGTGCCCCATTTAATCTTCACCTATGAAGTGGGCAATTTTAATATCACCATTTTATTAAATATAGAAGAAAAAACTGAAGTTTGAAAGTACTAGAAAACTTGCCTGCAGTTCTGTTGGGAAATGCAAAGCTGTGAATCAAACCTGGTCTTTTAATATCCTACATGTATTTGCTTTCCTTTATACTTCATTACTTTTCAACATCAATTTCCAAGGTGACATAATAAACCTAAGGACCTCTTCTAGGTCTTCTCAGGCAGATCAAAAAGCTACTTTACTCAACTCTCTCCAGTGTGTTCAATTAGCTAATACTGATTTAAATATATAACCTGCTCAAATTTTTTAGTTCCTCCAGCAAACTGGGATATGGGAGAAATGTTTGTTAGATGCGTAACTTAGGCACTGAGTACAGGATTGGCAACATTTAAATATTTTCTTGAAATTTATGCTGACTTTTGGGGTCCATTTTTAATAGACAATATCTAGTTACATATAAATATGGAGAAAGAGAAAAAGAGAGAATTAATGAAAGAGGTGGTTATAGGCACGTGGATATAACTTTAGGGTTTTGAACATCTATAAAGTATTTCTCAATAGCAATATTCAGGGTCGCGTATGGGCATAAGGTTGGGCAATCCTGGGTTCAAGTTCTTGCTTACTGGGTGAGTGACCTTAGGGAAGTTACTTAACTTATCTGAGTTTAATCCCTTCATCTATAAAATAGGGAAAGCATTACTAATGCTTTCCTTTGACAACTGTTTTGAAGTTTTGGAATGGTATACGTAATGTGCCTTACACAATGTTAATACATACTTATACCCATTCATTCATACATTTCTCCACTTAATATTCACTGAGCATCTACTATGTTCCAGGCACACTTATAAGTATTGAGGATACAGCAATCAACACTCAAACAAAATAAGATACCTACCCTCCCCCCATAAAGTATATGATTTTATGAAGGGAAACTACATTAAATTTGAAAGTTATACAAATATATGTAAAATTACAACTGAGAAAAGTGTGCCTGGATGCAGCAACTAACTGAAAGAGCTCCCAATAGCCACATTGGAACAATTTGAATAATGAAAGTATTATTGGGTTATACCCTGAAGTGTAAAATAAATATTCATGAGTCAATACTGATTTAAATAAATGAGTAAATAAATAAATAGGGGCAAATAGACAAATCTCCCATGCAGAAGAATTCCAAATAATATATGCAGATACTATACCCAAAAGGAGAATGAACATAACTTTCCACTTCTTAAATGTGGGCTATGCATAGTGATTTCCTTTCAAAGAGTACAGTATGGAAAGGGAAAGGAAAGAATAATTTTTCAATGGAGAAACATGACAAACACTATTTCATCTAGATGATCAAAGTCAACATCAACAGCCATATATCATGTTGCTAGAATATATCCTTGATAGAATGTCATAAAGGCAGCATTTTACCTCTGTGATCTTCCTACCAAAAACCTGTAATCCCAGTCTAATAATGAGAAAAACATCAGATAAATTCCAATTTTGGGACGTTCTGTAACATACTTAATCAGTACCCCTCAAAACTGTCCAGGTCTTCAAAAACAAAGTCTAAGAAACTGTCACAGCAAAAAGAGAGCTTAAGTAGACACGATGAATAAATGTCTATGGTATCCTCGATGAGATGCTATGATAGAGAATATGAAGTAAAATCTAGTGAAATCTGATTGAAGTATGGATTTTGGTTAAACATTAATACCCATATTGGTTCATCTATGATAACATGTGTACTATGTTAATACTATGTTAATAATAGGGGAAACAGGGTGTTGGATATATAGAAACTGCACTACCTTTACAAATTTTTTGTAAATTTAAAGCTCCTGTAAAAATAATGTTTATCTTAAAGAAACAGTTGCAAAAACATCTAGAATGCACTTGTCCTACACCTTACTAAACATTCTTTCAAAAGTTAAAAAACATTCCCCTAAAGAGAGGAGGAGGGAAGTAGTAGAGCAGGCAATAGCTATATTTGACTTTTGTATGTGTAGGTATATAAATGGCTTCCTGAGGCAGTCCTAGTGAAGCTGAGTTAAGACTCATTAAAGAGTAGCTACTTTTTTTCTGTTTTTATTCTGGCAAGTTTTGTTTGTTTAATTTTTAGAAAAAGGATCTTTGCCTCTTTATCTATAAATCTACACTAGTAGAGTCACTCACTGAGTTAGCCTAACCAAGGACCATTGCTTGATTGCCTGGGAGAGAATAAGGTATATAAGTGTGCGTTCTCTCCAAGACAGCACCATTAGCCATTAGTCTACAAAGGAAATCAAAGTGTATTAAATGCTTACGTGCTCAGCAAGGCAGCAAGCTCTACATAGAGTATCCATCTCACTTTTTCTAGCACTCCCAAAGATAGGTATGAAAAACCCATTTTATAGATGAGGAAACTAAGGTTCAGCAATTATGTGGCTAGACCTCCCAGAGCTCAGAATTAAATCTTTGACTCCTGCTTTTTCTATACCAGCTAGAATAATTTGTTTGTATTGTATGCCATGGATAGCATAGCCCTAATGAGATAAAATCATTTTTAAAGGCTTGTCTTGGTCACAGTTATATAAGAATATATATAAGAATATATAAAGTTTACAGGAGGATAAAAATGTCAATCGACTACTCTGCTAATTTTTTTAAGTGTAGTGAAAAAACAATTCCTCTGGCATAAAGTCAGCAGTCAGATGTTTGAACTCAGAGGAGCTTAGCAAAGGAGGTCTTGCTGATTTAAGTGTGCCTTTAATTGGTGCTTTGCTTGAATGTCCTTTTTGCAGCAAATGAATCCACAATAACTATCATTAACACGAAGCTCATTTTCCAACTGAGTGAACAGAACTGGGTGAGGTTGTAAAGTGTCGTTGTTCCATTTTCAGTGGTGCTTCATTGTGTGAAGTTAATACATTAGAAGTAGTCCATGTGGACAGGCCAAAATATTTCCAGCAACAAAATGCAGAAACATTTTGGTTGGCCAAAGCAAACACAATCTGGGATGCATTTTAAACCATGAGCTGCCTTCCTCTCCAATCCTCTTACTCCAAGATTTAGATATAATAACACTACCATGAGCTCCCAACATACATTTAAATTTATGTTTTCACACAGACTCAATATACTGTGAGCCCTTTCACTCTCTCTTTTATATTTTTGTCAGTAACAAATAAAGGACTCTCCTCTTCTCTTATTACTAAATCCTTCTGAATAATGAACTAATCATATCATTGGAACTCATGTTTTACTTAAATAATCTACAGTTAACATTCATTGAATACTTACTGTACACTGACAATAGGCTAAGTGTTTTATAGAATTATCTTAATTAATCCTCAAAATACTCCATTTTATTTTAAAAAGCAGTTAAGAAACATGGAGAGTAGTTTGAGACATTTCAAAATGCATTTAATAGTGGATAAAGTATACATCATGTGAATTACATCTCAACAAAACTGTTTTGAAATAGAGCTGTATCTATCATCTATCTATCTATCCCTATCATCACCTATAAGTGAGATCCAGAAGAGAATAGAGGGAATGGTGCAGAGGTGAAGAGATAGCAGCTGATCATTTCTAGAATTGAATAAAGTCTAAGTTCTCCTAGAGGAAGCCCTAGATACACTCTAGTGAATCCGGAAGATAAGAGAGTGAGAACATTTTAACAGAATATATGCTTTGGAAGTCCTCCTTTATCTAGCCCCTCAATCTCACATCCTCTTTCTCAAACCACTACTAGTAAAATTTGATGTATGGGAATACATATATAACTATATATTTATGCAAATATATTATGCAGTTTGCTATGCATATGTTTTGGCTTTGTTTTGAATTATTTATTAAAAGGTATCATACAATACAATTGCTGTGCAATTTTCTCTTTTCATGTAACAGTAAACCGTGAGGATCGTGACATGTAATTCTATATGAATCCAGGTTTTTATTTATGGTAAGGTTTTCCATTTTTAATGCTATTTAAAAATAATCTTTGTTAACTTTTTTCAAATTCAGAGAAAAATAGAGAAGTTCATGATCCTCTCAAAAAACAAAACAAAACAAAAATACTCCATTTTAGAGAGAAGGAAATTAAAATAATTTCATCAAGATTTCACAGCTAATGAATAGGGGTTCTAAACTTGAAGTAAGAAGGAAATCTAGCTTTAGGGCCCAAATGCTTAGCCCCTGCACCTTCCTACCAAGTACTTAGTAGTGTTACTTCTCAGCGTGTCTTCCCAGTGCACTCCAGTACTGACCTCCCAGGTCAAACCTAGAACTCACCAAGTTCTAATGTCAGAATTGAAGTGTTGGAGTTTCTTATCTCAGTTCCCTATGTTCTCCTCCAAACTGATCCTTTTGCCAGCCCTGTATAGGTCATTTCCTTATGAGACTCAATTACCTAAATTACTGAAAGAGACGGTCAGACTAAAAACTTTTTCAAATCTCATATTCTCTCTCTTTTCCTGTTGATTGGAACTTCTGATTTGATGGTCCACACACAAGTTCACTCTGAGCTTCCTACTTACCAGAACTTTAACCTCATCAAGTGCACCTGCCCTCTATGAGTTGTGGTACAACAAGTTGGTAGAATCACAGTCACAGAATGAAAGAATCACAAGATCTTACCACTGGAAGGGAAGTTAATAGTTACAGGGTGCTGATGAGTACCCAGGTGATGAGGGGCAACACAAAAGCAGAGGCCGGTAGCCCCCAATGCCATTTCTTCCTAAAGCCAGACTGAACTTAGCTGCACATCAAGGCATTTATACCCAAGTTCTGTTTCTTTCTCTGATTATTTTAGTAGAACAAAATGTGAGAAGGAGATTGGTGAACACTAGATAAAGATCACAAAAAAATGAAAAAGAAAAGAAGGCAAGAGAATATCAACTGCCACCACCCTACCGGTAGAGAGTGGGGAAGAAAAAACATTTGCCTGCTACTTAAAATATGCCCATTATGCTCGATGCACTGTAAAAAGCATTCTTTTTTAAAAGAGTAAAAAGTAAACAGTCACTCTTCAGCAGACTAAGAATATAAAACAAATGGCAGTGAGCAACCCCAGTCCTCTCTCTTTTTTGACCCAACTCTGTTCCAACACATCAAATTCAATTGGTTTAAACATCTCTTTACCTACCACTTTACTTAGCAACCTCATCGCCAATAGCAGTAGATTTAACTTTTTAGAATAATATTCTAGATACTACTAAGATATCTTAGTGTCAAAATTCCAATAATACTGAAAATAATATTTTTAGTTGTCCAAGATTTTTCTTTTATAGTAACCTTTTTTAAATGAAGACAACTTTCTATCAAATGTCTCTGAGAATAATTCTTTGACAATCTAACTTTGGAATTTGTTGCTTCTCTTTCAGCGTTGCTGTTTTAAAAATACTTACTAATTTTGTCTGTTCATTTCTTAATTTATCATCCCTGTTTGATTACTGTCAAATTTTAAATGTAGGTTTCATAGTAGTCTGCTTCCAGCAAGTGTGTGTGTGTGTGTGTTTGTGTGGAGAGAGAGAGTGGGTAGGGGGAGAGAGAGAGAGAAAGAGAGAGAGAGAGAGAGAGAGAGAGGCTGTGTGAGGACTGCTGAAGTTTACATAGTTTATCCTCTGGGTGCTGGGGTTCCTCATGCTACAGTCATAACCTACCTGGGCCGTTTGCCACTTTTCTAGTGCCAAAAATCACTAGCAAAGTGCTCTTAGTGAGGCTTTAGAGAGCAGTGTGCCCAGCTCTATCATTTCACCTCTCTAAGTGATTCTCCACATTCATAAAACAGGATCAGAAGACGGGCTTTCTAGACTTCCTTTCAATTGTAATGTTCTATGATCTAGAAAGCTGTATCAGTAAGAGTTCTCCAGAGAAACAGAACCAGCAAGGTGTGTTTATATGTGTCTGTGTGTGTGTGTGTGTGTGTGTGTGTGCAGATGTAAAATGTATATATGTATGTGTGTGTATATATATTTTACACACACAGCTCACTTATGGTACAAACACATAGATCATTTAATTATTTTAAAAAATGTAACTTGGAGATTAATAGCCCTACTTTACAAATAAGAACACTGATATTCAAAGACGTGAAGACACCTTCCACGGCCTCTTAGTGAGTCGAGGGCCAAAGCCTGTATGCTTTTCTGTACCCCAAGCTGGTTCCTGGTGTGAGAATACTTAGTACAAAACATTTAACCTCAGTATCTCATTTTCCTCCTCTTCTTCAAAACAGAAGAAATTGCACCCCCTGCTCTAATTACTTTCCACAGTTGATATAAGGATAAAATACAAATACATATAACAATGTCTTAATTTCCAAAGTGATCTATGAAGCTCAAAGCACAAAGCTCAAAGCACTCCACAGTGTAAATACATGATGTTTTTAACCAAGCCATGCAGATGGGCTTAGACCTTGTGGCAGAAAAACCCTATGGTTTTCAGACCAGTGTATTTTGAGACCACACGGAATCACAGTTTCATTTTTGTTTGCTAGGATAATGGAAGAAATACGGTTAATGTTCAAGACTCCTTTTAAAACTGATTAGTATAAAATTAATATAGGTGAATACTTTTTATTTCTTGTTAAATGTAAGGGGTAGAAACGCAGTTCCATTACATGAGTATATTGCATAGAGTTAAGTCTGGCCTTTTAGTGTAACCATGACCCAAAAAGTGTACATTGTACCCGTTAAGTAATATTAAGTAATATCTCATCCCTCATCCCCCTCCTATCTCCCCACTCTTCCAAATACAGGTAAATATTTAACATGAATCTGTCATTGGACTAAGCACTTGCCATCACATCTCTCCTCTGAGTCTCATGGGAACTCTTCGAAGTGGGCGCTATTATTATCCCCATTTCTAGATGTGAAAATAGATGCTTTGAGAGTGAGGTGACTTACCTGAAAGTAGGTAACCAGTGAGTAGTTGATTTGGGATATTAACCCAAGTAACTGGGCTGTAAAACCCAGGCTTTTTAACATTATACTCTACCAGCTTCTAATACTGACATGATTGTTGTTAAGACCCACTGAAAGTATAATGGAAACTGCAAAGCACATTTGAAAGATTATTTTCCATTTTGTATAAGCTACAAATAACACAAATTGAGAATTTGGCTCCTCAAACATAGCCTCAGTTTTGTTTGAAAGGTTAATATTCTTTTCACAAAAATCTTGCCATTAGTTTCAGATTTCTTTTTCTTTTTTTCCATTTGAAAACGTGTGAATGCATACAATTAGCATTTCATTATTCCACTTTTGTTACTCTTAACTCCCAAGTTATTCTAGTATTTATTAAGAAAATCAGAAAAAAATGTCCTTTTTATTTTATTGATAAATGTTTTCTACTTGGATATAGAAAGTGTAGATTTGATGAATTAGTCCTGATTTAAATTCTGACAAGTATAGTATCTACATCTAGTTTTTATTGGGGAAAAAATGAAAGAATACTGCCTAAATTGCCATAGTTAGCTTCTCAGAGTCATTTGTTAGTCATCTGTCAAATGTTTGTGTGGTGCACACACAAACACATGTGTATACTTATTTTAACTTTGCTTCCTCCAGTGTTCCCCACCTTTTGAAAAGAATATATCTCTTTCTATCAAAACTTAGTAAAATTAACTCATAGAAATAGGTAATGACATGATTATTAAAAGAGAGGTTATTTGATAACTTTTTCTCAGGTCATTATATAAAAGCTAGTGCAGATTTTTCTGTGAGAATTTGTTTATTTACAGTAAAGAGAATGGGGCAGATTCTAGTACAGATTAAAGACCCAATGATCTGTATTTTCTAACATGACTAAAAGGAATACACCATATTTGGTAACTGTATTTCTTTTTCTAAAGTTGCTCTTTTATACTAAATCAGTATTTGCATTTATGTTGGTTGAGCTAAATAATATTTCTTTTTTTTAAAAAAAAAAAAAAGACCACATTGAAAAATTCTAATTTCAAAAACATTCATTAAACAAAGGAGTAAGGATGAAAAGGTACAAGGAAAGGTGGGAGGTACTTAATGCAGGGTGAAAGGTCAGGGCCAGGCTAACATCCCACTGTTATGGTTTTTAGATGTAGCCAGGACTTTACATTAATTTTTAAGTTCTCATCTGATGCTACAATTATGTTATACTAAAACACCATTCCAACATGCCAGGAGAACAAGATGCAATTTCCTAAAGCACAAAACAAAGGAGAGAGAGAGAGAGAGGGAGAGACAGAGAGAATGTGTGTGTGTGTGTGTGTGTGTGTGTGTGTATACCTGTGTGTGTGTACCTGTGTGTATGTTTAATCAACTCAACACTAGATGGCTCTAGTTACAAAACCAATACATTTTCAAAAATCTAAAACTCTGGGATAAGACATTAAAAGAACAGATGAATTCTAACCCACTGAATCAAATTCTGCTGTCTTCTAATGTCTTCCAAGCATTAACAATAGCATTGAGCATTTAGGTTTGAAATGTTATGAATCTCCAAAGGAACAGGCATAAATCCTAGAAGTTCTTATTTCACAGATCAAAACAAGAAGTTGCATTGACATCACCTCAAAGGCTACAGATCTAATCTACTCTGTAATCATCACACTCTGTAAATACATGGTACTCTATTATTTTCAAGTCATTTTTACATATATAAATTCCCTTGGCCCTCTCAACAATCAGTGAGGTAGATAAGGGATGTAGTTATTTTCTCCATGAAAGGCAAGGACTCAGACTCAGAAAAGGGGCAGAAACTTGCTCAAGATTAAGTAGTTCATAAGTCATAGTGTCTTGGGATTGAAATGCTAAGGTCCTGACTCCTAGATCAGAGTACTTTCTAGTCAATAGGCAAGGAAAGAGAATGAGGCTTTTGCACTACTCAGTGTGTCTAATGTGGCCCCCTCAATTCTTTGAAATGCTCCCTTCCAGTGAATTCAATACCCCCAGCCACCCACTAAACACTCAAAAATGGAATGTTGAATTCCGAGGAGATTGAAATCAATGAAGTTTTGTGGTTTTGTTTGTTTGTTTGTTTTTTTGAGATGGAGTCTTGTTCTGTTGTCCAGGCTAGGGTATAGTGGCGTGATCTTGGCTCACTGCAACCTCCACCTCCTAGATTCAAGC
Organism: Theropithecus gelada; assembly: GCF_003255815.1. Lineage (NCBI taxonomy): Eukaryota > Metazoa > Chordata > Mammalia > Primates > Cercopithecidae > Theropithecus > Theropithecus gelada. The sequence continues at coordinate 83,316,280 of NC_037677.1, forward strand.
GATTCTCCTGCCTCAGCCTCTCAAGTAGCTGGGATTACAGGCACCAGCCACCATGCCTGGCTAATTTTTGTATTTTTAGTAGAGACAGCATTCACTATCTTGGCCAGGCTGGTTTCGAACTCCTGACCTCATGATCCACCCAGAAGAGATATTTTTATTGAGCCAGGGCAGGGAGGATGGTGGCAGGGAAGGAAGCTTCTTATTCTTGGTAATCTTTGACTTTTAGTTATATTATAGTTTTTTAAAAAGCTTTACATTTTACCTTCGCCAGCAAAAATTAATTAGTTTTACCTAAATGTAGTCTGATACTGAAAGCAAGATTTGTTGAAATCCATAAGCCAAATATTTCATGTATGAATGATTGATCATTGCAACCACCTAATGAGTACTTACTAAGGACCTGGTATAGCCTATTTTTGTAAGTATCTTCCTTTTTGAGCATTTTCATTTCAGCAAATAGTATCACCATCCAGCCAATGGCCACATCCAGTAATTTGAGACTTGTCCTTTAGATATCATGCCCCCCTCAGTTCCCACATCCTCCTGATGATTTACCTCCTACACATTTCATGGACCATGTCTACTTTCCTCTCTTCCCAGAGCCACCACCCTAATCTTAACTACCATCACCTACCACCTCCCCTCTTACTGGTCTCTTTTAGATGCTTTGCCTCCTTCAAGTTCAAATCACCAATTTACTTGAATATGTACATGAGTAAAATTATTCTAAAATAACCAAGAAAAAAAAAAGGAGAGAGGCAGGCAATGTTATCCCATGGCAATTTATTCTCCACTCTACAGCCAGAATCTATACAAATAGTTCATCCATGTGGCTCCCCTTCTTCAGATGCCTCAGTGACTTCCCATTGGCCCAGGATAATGCTGGGAATCTCATGATGGCCTTTTATGAATCGTCTGACTTAGCTACCTACTCCAGTCACTGTCCCCATCATTTTCCCTCTTGCCCTTCACAACCGACCTTCTATCAGTTGTTTGAATATGCCAAACTCATGCGAACTCAGGGCATCCGTGTGAGCTATTTCCACTCACTAGAATGCCCACTTCCCATCCACACATCCTTCAGATCTCAGCTTAAATGTCCTGTGTTCTGGAAGGCTTCCCTCAAGTACCTCCCAACCCACCCAGCCCTACATGAGGTTAGGTCCCTATGTTTTGTGTTCTGTTTAGTATTCTGTACTTCTCCTTCATAACACTTATTACAACTATAATTAGTTAATCATTGGGGTATTTGCTTAGTGTGTGTACCTTATATCTGGTCTGTTAACCACTGAATCCCTTAAGACTAGCACAGTATTTTCCAAATACTTAAAATTGTGATCCACAATAAAAAATAAAGTTTACTTCATAACAAATACACACAGATAGATACATAATTAGAAAAAAAGTTTTCTAAATAATATTACCCTTTCCAGATGCAATTCACTTGCTATTTTCTGTTCTATTTTAATATGTTAGATACAACCCACTTTATTGATTTTATAGCCTACTAATAGACTCAAATCTCATTTTAAGTAATCACCTTTCTAATGCAACACTTAGCAGAGAGAAGTGTCTCAGTAATTGTTTATAGAATAAAGTAATAGAAAATTCACATTTACCAGCCACTATCTAAACTGGGTTTATTTTTACAATGTAAAGGCAAGCCTTGCCATCCTGGGTACAGTTAGCTCTCTTGATTAGACTGATGAGATCAAGGTCATAAATTTGATCTCATTCTGATCGATTGGTTTCTCTGTCCCAGGGCCACAGACTTTCTCTCTAAGTAGCCCTCAGAAGAAGAAAGGCTGATCCATTGTTTTTGTTTTTATTCCTGATCAATGTATTCCTATCCTTGTAACAAAATGGTTTAAAAAACAAAAGCAATAAAAACAGAAAGCAATAACCTAATAATCCATTACTACCGAATTCATTACTACGATTGGCTCTTAGGAGTAATATATGAATTGTCCTACCAAAATCATCAGATTTTGGGTTAATGCGATTATAGTCCTGCCCTGTTGAATGCCAGGATCCAACAAATAAGAAACTGACATATTTTAAATAACTGGTTACAATACTGAATGTTTGTGTTCCTCCTAAAGTTAATATATTGAAACCCTAACTCCCAGTGTGATGGTATTTGGAAATAGGTCCTTTTGGAAGTAATTATGGTTGGAGTAGGTCATGAGGCTAGGTCCCTCATGGTAAGATTAATGCCCTTATTTTTAAAAAGGAGAAGACATGAAATCTCTATTTCTGCATGCATGCACCAACAAAGGCCAGGTAAGGACATAACCAAAAAGAGGGTCCTGCTGGTGGCCTGATTTTGGATTTCCAGCCTCCAGAACTATGAGAAACAAGTGTTTGTTGTTGAAGCTACCCATTGTATGGTTTTGTTTCTATTTTCTTTGTTTTGTTTTTAGATGGAGTCTCGCTCTGTCGCCCAGGCTGGAGTGCAGTGGTGCGATCTCTGCTCACTGCGATCTTCACTTCCCGGGTTCAAGTGATTCCCCTGCCTCCGCCTCCCGAGTAGCTGGGACTACAGGTGTGCACCACCACGCCCAGCTAATTTGTTTGTATTTTAGTAGAGACAGGGTTTTGCCATTTTGGCCAGGATGGTCTCGATCTCCTTACCTCATGATCCACCCGCCTCAGCCTCCCAAAGTGCTGGGATTACAGGCGTGAGCCACCACACCCAGCCTTGTATGAGATTTTACTATAGTAACCTGAATGAACCGAGACACTGGTTAATATCATTCTTTTTACCTTTTGGGTTTTTATGTTCTCCTTAGATACCTAGAAATCCTAGCTTTCCTTTCTTTATCTCCACTTATCACCATCTAAGCACCTATCACAAAAAACAGTAAAGGAAACCCTCCCAAAACTGTCCATCTTACAATATCAACAGTTCTTTGTTGCACTAGGCAAACTCGAAGTAAGAATTCCCCACTCAACTGGGAACCATGCAACCCCAGACTGAGCTTTCACTAGGAAACCAACAGGTCTACTTTGTGAGGGAATCCCTTCCCAAGAAGGAAGTAGAGGGATGTGTCCCTCATTCAGCTATCTAGCTGGGTGGGCATAAATGCTTTCTCTAGGTCTAACATCAGGGGAGCAATTCTGGGGTTAAACAATTGTTCCTGGGATGTTTTTGTTAAACCCTGTCATCCATAGCTATGGGAAAATGGTAAATCATTTCATGTTTGAGAACTAAAAACTGTAAGCAGAACTAGCATTTCAACAGTATCTTTCATCTCTTCTCTTACGTATTCATAGATATGCTTAATTGATGGATCTTCCTTTGCATCTATCTTATAGAAGGATTGTTTGTTCTGTGCTTTTCTATAGACAAAAATGCTCCCCTAATAGTTGGTTCCTAGAAAATTAGGCTCCTCTTACTAGAACTAAAGGCAAGTAGGGGTATCCTTTAATTCTAGTTTTGGAATGTGTGGTTTCCAAACTCTGAAACCAAAACTTACTCAAAATTAGGAAGGTTTTGGTTCTTCTTCCTTTTTTAATAGTGGGCTTTATTACCCTTAGGGATTTCTTGTATAGACTACAGCTCTTACCAGAGAACTTAGAGTATAGAATTTGTATTTCTGTAAATACCATTTCTCTATTTTTCAAGAAACTCAGTTAGCACTGAGATTTCAGGCAATGAACAATAGCATCAGCTATCATATAACCCCAGTTTGTAGCTGATTATTGTGCTTCTCACAGAGTGGCCCCCTCTTAAAATCTAAATGAGCAGCTTGTATACAAAGAAGTATGCTTTCCCCAACCTGATCTGGCCTAAGTCTATCTACTTTGTTATATATATGCTTCGTGTGTTTTCTGTTTGTAAGCCAGCATTTATCAATGTAGTTGACCTAAAACTCTATACTTTACTCCATGTAATACAGTGATATAAAAAGTGTAAAACAAAGAAATATTCTCCTAAATTACCTTAGCCATAATATCACTTTGGCATAGTAAAAAACAAAGGAACTAATATAAAGAAAAGCTTAGGTACCAAATTGCAGTGAGTTTTACTTTTTAAATATACTGTATAAGTCAATAAAATATCTTCAAAATAATATTTACCCCAATATTTTTACAACATTTATTTTAATTTTGTAAACAAATAGCAAAGATAGTTTTAGTAGATTATATCTGGGCTGTAGTGACCCAATTATCTGGTCAAAGGGCTGCATGGATGCAAGAGACAGGGTGAGTTAAAGTTTAACTCCCAGGAATTGTAAACCAAACCTAAAGCCACTGAACCTTTGGAGTTTGATATGACGATTAGAGCATAACCCGAGTAACACGTTGAATTCGCCATAATCAAGGAAACCTTTTCCGGGTGGGGATCTCTGAAATTACTCAGGTATGATCCATGTGTTTCGCTTTTTTCTATTTCAACTCTGTGGAACTGTGCATTGTGGTATCAGTGGGAATGCAGTAAAAACAGCTTTTACCTTCTTCTATTATCGAGCCTAATTCAAGGAATTATCTAGCTTGTTTTTAGACAAATGAAACAAGCAGAAAACAAAAGAATAGATTGGAATTATTATATAATCTCAAAATGAGATAGCTGCCAGGATTTAATAAATTTCTGTAGACTTACCACGGAGGGTCCAAGAGTGGAGCCAATGTTGTGAGAAGTTTATTTAGCTCTAATCAGACAGCAGGCAGAGTTGTGGTTGAGTGCCTGTCCGGATCCTAGGACCCTGAGAAACAGAAATGTAATTAACAAAAGAAACAGTTTTAATATCACCGGCAGATTTTCAGTTCTGTGTGTGGGTCGTAATTCCTATCATACTTTAGACTTCGTGTATTCGATTATCTCCTGAGCTACTACCACCATAAAAAAGAAAGTCTTGGTAAACTCTTGTGATTTCCCCTGCCATTATCTTGCTAACCAAAGGAATGTTTAAACTATTCACTTCTGATTCCGGCCCAAAAAATATTACGGAAAATGACTGGTTTTCAGTGTGTTTTATCTCAATCTTGGAATGGCTAATTATTATATTGTTTCCACAATTTGGGCAACTGTGCTGAGGTGGATGTATTTTCACATTTTTTTCTGTACTCCAAAAACATTATTCACAACCAGAATATAATGGTATTTAAAGAAAGAAATCAATCTGGACATTTACAAAAAATATCCCGTTTCTACCAGAAGCCCCCTAAACTCTCTGACTTTTTGTCATGATTACCTATGTAAGTTCCAAGAAGAATGGATTCCAAACTAAACGAGTTTATTTACTATAGGAATTTTCAGATATGTATTGTAATTCTCCAAGACGATGAAGGACATAGCATTACTTGCACATTGTGCAGGATTAGTGTTTTGTAGAGCATATTTTGGTAAATTCAGCTCTAGTTATAATTTAGGAGCATCAAAAAATGTGTTGGTCTGCTCTGAAACTTTCTTTATAATGTGTGCTATGGAGCATGCAATGGGAGCATAGGTCTGGAAATGACAGTGATATCAGCTATTTGTCAAAGCAGTAAGGTTTTGCCCTGCTAAATACAGAGAAAGAGACAAATGACTTATAAGGTTCATACTTTCTGGAATAACATTGACTCTGCCCATTTTAGACAACTCTTAACATTTTACTGTTCCATTTTACTATTTATCGATTTTAAGGGAAAAAAGAAGACAGCTGGCAAGGAAAAGAAATATTGTTGTGGGCAAACATTATAAAATGACATAATGGATATTAAAACACTATAAATACTTAGTTCTTATTTTCTACTGCACTAATACCAAGCTGGTTTTATGTCATTTCAAATATCAACATTTCTGACACTATATTCACTGGATGTTAATGAATGTGGCTCAAAAGAAAAGTGACTCCATTGTCAAGTAAGTTGAGGAAATGATATTAGAAAAGTTATAGCAGGTCATGTTACCACATGAGTGTTTTAAGTAATAATGATAGCAAGTATCTATGAAGTACTATATTATCAGGTCTACTTTTTTTTGTTTTGTTTTGTTTTTGTTTGTTTTTTGTTTTTTGTTTTTGTTTTTGTTTTTTCTTTTTGTTTTTGTTGTTGTTTTATTATTATACTTTAAGTTCTAGGGTACATGTGCACAACGTGCAGGTTTGTTACATATGTATACATGTGCCATGTTGGTGTGCTGCACCCATTAACTCGTCATTTACATTAGGTTTATCTCCTCATGCTATCCCTCCCCACTCCCACCTCCCCACAATAGGACCTGGTGTGTGATGTTCCCCTTCCTGTGTCCAAGTGGGTCTACTTCTAAGTTCTCTCCATGCATTATCTCATGTTATTCTTAGAACAACTCTATGGTGTAGATACTATTATAACAGTTTATAAATGGGAAAATGGAGGCACAGACAAGTTACCTAACAGGTTCAGCTACTCAGTTAGCAAGTGGCAGAGCCAGGCTCCTTTGTCTGGCGGTCTCATCCAGAGCCCAAGCATGTAACCATTATATCACACCCTCAAGCACTAGGGACTCATGACACATGCAAATATTGTCATTTATCACAATTATCTAAGAGAGTAGGCAATGTTTTGCTTCCTGGGCTTAATTTACAACAGAACATCTTCTTTCAGGAATATCTATCAATATCTCTCAAAATTAGTATTTCTCAGAATACAGGAGAGAAAGAACAAATTGCTTTTATAGCCCATGTCCAGCATTCATAACAATGAGAATCAATTGAAATCATCACAATTGAAACATCTAAAGGACTTTAGAGTCTAGTCTTCTTCCACCAAATAGGACTACGCCTATCTGAGAAACTTTTAAAATTAATTACAGAAAGAACACTAGGCTTTTTGCCTCAACACAGCTAAGTGGAAACGCCTATTGCAAAACTCCCTAGGTTTGTGACCTTGGGCATATTGTTTGACTCCTCTGAATCTCAGATTCCTCAAATGTGAAATGGGGGTAACATCTGACCCACAGTATTTTGTGAAGGTTAAATTAGATGATAAAGCAAAGGAGACAAATGTGGTCCTGGGTGCTTAAGAATTCAGCAAAAATCCCACTTCCCTTTTCACCCTCCTATTTGTAATACCCTCCAGAAAAATTTTCTAAAATTGCCCAAGTATACCTATTAGGCCTTGTTTGTCAAAACAATACTAATAAAGTTGAAATCATAAACTGTACATAAAAAAATTTTGATGAATCACGAATAGTAGCACTATTCCATTTATTCAGAGAAAGTCAGTCTGTAATTTTTTTCAGTATTAAAGCACACACACAGAGTATATTTTTATTTTAGAGATTATCGCTGAAGAAAACTCTTAGTTATAAAACCCCAACACCTTTTCACCCAAACCCATGGGACACCCTGACACGGGGCATGCTTATTTCATCATGGAGGCAGTTAATGTTAAAAATCTGTTTCAGTAACTGTCTTTTAAAATATTGTCATCCCTTAGAAAGCTTAGTAGTACTGTGGGTACTATTGCACAATGGTTTTCATTGCCTTATGTCTCTCTAAAATGACTCAATAAGTTCAAACAAGACAGTATTGATCGACAGAGGATAAACACTATTTTATCTTATTCACAGAAACAGTAACCAGGCTCCTGCAAAGTGCAGCTCTCACAATCCAACTGCCCCCAGGAAAAGCATCTGGAAAAGGAGCAGCACCCTTGCGGTGACATTCCATATTAGAAATCTGTATCCCATCTGCTCCTTGGCCTGATCCTGTAAAATCCAGAGAGTTATTAACAAATGTTTGCTGCTGATTCAACCAGGAAAGCTACTTCATTGTTTTATTTCATCAAATCTACTCCAACTAGGTTATCAGTTTGTTGTTGTTGTTGTTTGTTTGAGATGGAATATCATTCTGTCGCCTAGGCTGGAGTGCAGTGGTGCAATCTCAGCTCATCAGAACCTCCGCCTCCTGGGTTCAAGTGATTCTCCTGCCTCAGCCTCCTGAGTAGCTGGGATTACAGGTGCACACCACCATGCCCAACTAATTTTTGTATTTTTAGTAGAGACGAGGTTTCATTATGTTGGCCAGACTGGTCTCGAACTCCTGACCTCGTGATCTACTTGCCTCGGCCTCCCAAAGTGCTGGGATTACAGGTGTGAGCCACCACGCACAGCCTAGGTTATCAGTTTTAATAACCACTTAGAATTTTTAATTTAATAAACTAAAATTTTGTATTGAATATTTTTTATTGATGCAATCCAAAAATTAAAACATGTCCTTTTGTAAAAAAATTATTGTCTTGACTAAAACATGCTGGTATCTTGAGAGCTCTAATTTGATTTCTTTTAAACATATGTAAGCTATTTTTCCTATATAGATTTATATGTGGAGTTTTATGCATATATGTATTAATCACATGAAGAACATTTTCCAAGTTTGTTTATTCAATAAGAATTGGTCCCTGGTAATATTAAGAGGGAAATATTAATAAGGATGTAAGATAAATCCCTCTGATTTGCACAGTTAGGTGCAATGCTCTGCTCCAGACATAATATGAGTGAAGAGAATTAGCTCATGACAATTTAGGCAGACAGAATGTCTAAGTGAGCAGATCGGTTTGTAATTCTATAAAATCTCACTTGCAATGATGTAGTGATGCCTTCCCTTCCTCCAGCAATTAAAAAATAATCATTGCTTTAGGATGCCCAATTGATTTAAAAATCACTAGGTTGAAGTAATAGAACTAACTACAACAATACCTTATTTCTATAGGATATTCTAGTTTATAAAGCTTTTCATATAGTACTTATATAGATTTTTAATGGCAAATTTCTTCATAGTTGATGTCAATTCAGTATGCCTAGTTTCTTCAAGGTAACTGTGTCAATGTTCACCATTCCAATTGTACAAATCTGATTAACTGAAAGATGCTCCCACCTAACGTTTATAAGCCCAACTCTGTTTATGTAGCACAATGATGATTAGGTAGTGGGCCTTTAACATCTTCACTGGATATTAATGTGCCTATCAATTAAGAGGTTAGATGAGGACAGGCGCAGTGGCTCATGCCTGCAATTCCAGCACTTTGGGAGGCCGAGGTCGGCAGATCACCTGAGGTCAGGAGTTCAAGACCAGCCCGGCTAATATGGTGAAACCCTGTCTCTAGAAAAATACAAAAATTAGCCAGGCATGGTGGTGGGTGCCTATAATCCCAGCTACCCGGGAGGCTAAGGCAGGAGAATCGCTTGAACCCGGTAGGCGGAGGTTGCAGTGAACCTAGATCATGCCATTGCACTCCAGCCTGGGCAACAGAGTGAGACTCAATCTCAAACAAAAAAAAAAAGAAAAGAAAAGAAAGGAAAGAAAGAAAGAAAAAGAGGTAAATGAAAACAGTGAAGAGCAGACATATGGGTTCATGTGGAAGGTGAGAGAAGAACCACTCCCATATAGGACCTAGAAGAAAATAGCCCTAAAAAGATGTAATTATAACTCAGTCCAGATGCTGTAACTAACACAGTGAAAGATATAAAGGAACAGAGGTTTATAAAATCTCCTACCTGCCTGGCAGGGGACTGGCAAAGCATTGTGTACAAATGAAATTTTTTATTTCTATTGATTTTAGTATTCTTCTATCCACCTCTTCTATTGGGATTCTGTTTAGTGCTTATCTTTCCAGCTGGGGCCTTCAGCATGAACTAAATAGTACTTTAAATTATTAGGTGTAATTAAACGCTAATGCCTTTGACTTTTTGCAATGGAAGTCAGAAATCAAAATCTGGTTCCATAGGGGGAAAAGTGTGTTGACACATATAGATGTTCATCTCAGGAATCCTCTTTCTAACTTTCTTTTCTGAGGATCCCTAACAACTCCTTGCCATTGATGTACTTATTACCAACTAATTATAATTGGCACTCTATGATGATGGTAACGATGATGTTAATAAAAGCCCTTACATCCTGTTACATCCTGCCACATGCCAGGCACATAGGTTAACTCATTTAATCCTCCATCTCTCTATGGAATGGGTACTATTGCTATGCCATTTTTCCCATAAAGCAACTACGGCTTAGGGACACAGAGAAACTTGCCCCAGGTCACACCACTAGTAAGTGGTGCAGGAGGGGGTCCAGGCAGTCTGGCACAGGCCACCCTGTGAACAAAGGACAAATGGAACACTGGGAAGCATCGAGGCTTAGAACTAGAAGAAAACTTTTGAGATCTTTTATTTGACAGAGAAAAGCAAGTTGGCTTCCCCAAGTTAGGTTTTTGTTAGAATGAAAACCCAAGGGCAGAACCCAAACCCTCAGTGGGGCTTTTCCATTGTACCACTTCCCACTGTATAGCATGTCTAATTCAAGCCGATTCTCTATGAAAATTCTGAGAGATGAATTACTAGAACCCCTGTGGTTACAGAGGAATACTCCATTCACTCCAAGTCTCACCTTCTTTTCTGTGCCCAGACTCATGGACTGACGTAGCCAGAGACTCAGTTAAAGGAGACCCATTCTGTGACTTGGAGAGACTGACAGGCCCACATCACAGAGGAAATACATGCAGACATAGGCATGGATATGGTTTAGCTTTTCGTCCCCACCCAAATCTCATCTTGAACTGTAATCTTAGACCTGTAGGAAAGAACCTGGTGGGAAGTGATAGGATTATGGGGGTGGTTTCCCCAGCTGTTTTCATGATAATGAGTGAATTCTCATGAGATCTGGTGGTTTTGTAAGTGTTTGACTTCCCTCCTGCACACGCTACTTCTTTCTCCTGCTGTCATGTGAGAAGGCCCAAGCTTGCTTCCCCTTTGCCTTCCGCCATAACTGTGAGTTTCCTGAGGCCTCCCCAGCCATGCAGAATTGTGAGTCAATTAAACCTCTTTTCTTTATAAATTACCCAGTCTCAGGTATTCTTTATAGTGATGTGAGAAGGGGCTAATATAGGCACCATGACCATAGTGACAGGATAAACCATGGAGACATTACTGAAAATACAAAGTAATTGTCGTAAATGACTTGGTTGCCTTACACTCAAATTCTGTTAGTGTCTGAAGAGGACATAGCACCTGCTACCTGGAGGACATACCGTTTTCCCCATGGAAAAAATAATTGGGCTGCCAGGTCTGTATCTGCTAAGGGAGTCCCATATTTAAACTGACCTAATTTAGAACTTTAAATTGAGACTCAGATGCCCCCAAATAGCAGCTCCACCAACCTGAATAGAGTTATTCATTTAGAATAAGAGTTTGTTTCCACGAGTTTTGTTAAAATACAAATTAGTTGGGATGTGGGTTGTGAGCGATAGAGACTAAAATCGCTTAACAGACTAACTAGCCTGGCAAAGCCTTGTGGGAAGCAAGTTTTGATGATGGGGAAGAGAAGATGTCAAGAGCAGATGGTCCAGGGAGGAAGTGTCACCAGTAACTTGGGGGTGATATAAGGGACATGAGTAGCAGGTATTTGTCCGATCTTTAAGGAATAATTAACTTACTAGAGAATTTTGTCAGTAAAGTCATTTGAGTATCACACTTGCAAGATACTAATTCATCCATGTCTAGTTTTCTCATTATTTCACAGATATTAAACAGGTGCATTGACTTGAATTGACATCATGCAGGAAATGCCATTATATGAACTCTTAAGATATTTTAAGAGAAAAACCTATAATGCCTGGAAACTCTTAGTTTTCTCTGACATTTAAAAACAGCTGTAAAGTTAAATCCTTTCTATAATAATTTAGTAAATCAGAATTGCAAAGCATTTCCTAAAGCCCAAGGATCCAAAGCTCTGACCTGTGGTGTTGGCATAGCAGAGTGAGAGACAAATTACATGTTAAAGCAGAAGGCTCTGGACCTGGAATGCTTGGATACAAATTCTGGCTCCACCACTTGCTACCGTTTAACTCTAGGCAAATTACTGAACTCTGTGACTATTTCCTCTTCTGTAAAGTCAGGGTTGTTTTAATAATTAGATCAGAAATTATAAAGTGCTTAGAGTAATACCAAGCAAGTGTGCATAAACTTTAGCCATTTAGCTATAACTGTCATCATATTTCTGTGTTGATTACAAAATGCTTTACTAGAGGAAAATAGATGAGAAAGAGGCCATGAGGTAAAAATGTAGAGTGCTTTTTAGAGTAGAATGAGCTTAGAAATTAACTCTATCCCCATCACTGGCTTGCAGTGGAAATTTGAAACAGTCTCTCCATAATTTTCTTGTAGTGTTTTTTTTTTCTTTCTTTTTTTTTTTTTTAAGAATCTCAGTCCATCTCCCAGACTGGAGTGCAGTGGTGCAATCTCGGCTCACTGCAACCTCCACTTCCCCAGTTCAAGCAATTCTCCTGCCTCAGCCTCCTGAGTAGTTGGGACTACAAGCGTGTGCCATCACGCCTGGCTAATTGTTTGTATTTTTAGTAGAGACAGAGTTTCACTGTGTTAGCCAGAATGGTCTCGAACTCCTGACCTCATGATCCTCCTGCCTGAGCCTCCCAAAGTGCTGGGATTACAGGCATGAGCCACTGCACCTGGCCCTCTTTCAGATTTTTTTCTAAGACAGAGACACTCCCTATCACAGACAGGGTCTTCTAAATTAGTACAGAATGATTTGAAGGAACCTGGGTAATTATCAGAGGAAGCAAAAGAGAAATACAGATCCTCACATCAGAAAGCAAATCTCTAAGACTTTATCATTTTCATCATTATGAAAGAAAAGATCAGTACTCAAAGCCACTTATGATGATGTATGTAAATTAGTATAAAATCAGAACAAATACAATATGGCTTTAAAACAGAAACATAAGGCTATCTTTCCTTACAAGTGTCAGATTGCTTCTGTGCCACTGTAACACAGAGCTTTAGATGGATTTTTTTAAGCTTCAATCAGAGATCAAATATATTCCATTAGTCAGTGATTGACAGACTTGATGAAAATTGAGTTTTCAACTTAAACTTCTCCAAATTGTCTGAGAAAATCAGATGCAGCAACTAAGTTCAGAAGGTCAGAGTCTCAGGCTAAAAAGAGAGGGAGAAACCTAACACTAGAAGAAGAATGAATAGAGCACACACAGCTCATTAGGTCTCTATAATATACCACACAAATCATTGGTACCAGGACTATCGAATAATCAACCGCTTTTAAGCTGAAGAATATCTACATTATATGCCATGATTACTGCTTTACCGATTCATAAGACAACTTAAAAATTAAACATATATACAAAGACATTCTACTTTTCTCATTAGTCCATGCCATTATATAATTTCTAAATTCTGCCAACTCTCTTTCCTAGGAATCTTCTAGAAGTCAGGCATTTTGGGAATAGCTGAGTATCATAACTGAATAAAGACACCACAACAGTCACCTGTAGTAGTCAGATCTTACAGGTACTAGAACAATAACAGCACAAAGACCGAGTTATGTGTATGTATTAGTCAGCATTCTCTAGAAAAAACATAATATATGTATATATAGGCAATAAATTTATAAATGCATAAAACATATAAAAATATAAATTTATGTAAATAGGCATATAAATATGTAATACTACACATATAAATACAAATAAAGAGATTTATTCTATGGGATTGGCTCATGCAATTATAGAAGCAGAAGTCCCAAGATTTGCAGTAAGCAAGCTGGAGATTCAGGGGAGCCCATGCATAGTTCCAGCCCAAGTCCAAAGGTTTGAAACCCAGAAAAGTCAATGATATAAGTTCCATTCCAGAAGCCATCAGGTTGCAGATGCAAGAAGAGCCAATATTTCAAGTCCGAAGATCAGGAAAGGCCAATGTCACTGCTCTGTCATGCAGGCCGAGCTCCCTCTTACTCAGCTTTTATGTTTTATTCAGGTCTTCGGTTGACTGGATGAGGCCCACTAACATTGCATCTGCTGTTAAAATTTTTCAAGATCTTTTTGGGGTGAAAAAAACCTATCATTCATCTTTCAATCTTCAGTGTTGACAAGGACAGGACATTTATGAGTATTCCTGTTTCTGAGTTTCTGATAAGCTTGTCCAAGTTGAGCACAGGCTGGAAAATTTATAAGAGTATTGGAGGCAGAGCAGTTACAAAAGGAAAGGGGTATATACAAAGGTCTCTTGTGTGATGTTGTGCTGCAAACACTGACCTTTCAGAGTTTATTCACCCCTGTGTATATATACATATTCATGTCTGCACCTGTGTGCTAGTACCTATATACATCTATACACACACACAATCACATATACCTGAGACCTAATGGAATAGACATGAATTTGGCTTAGCCAGGGAAATTATAGAAAGAATAATGGGAAACAAGGACAAAGGCACCTAGATAAAATAAAAAGCAAGTGGTGTGCCTAGGAGACCTGATGGACTTGAGCGTGGAATAGCTCCAGACTTGCATTGAAAGAAAATCAGGAAAGTCAAGTTAGGACCAGGTCATGGCAGGCACTGAATGTCAGGTTAAGGGGCTGAACTGTTTCTTTCTAGTTAGTGATGGGTCCAGTGAAGGATTTAGGGCAGGAGAATACTAGAGGGAATATTTTAGGGAGACTGATCTTCCAGTGGTGTGCAGAACAGATATGCCATGCCTACAGGGTAGTAAGCAGTGACGTTTCTTTCACTCTACACTTTAGCCGAGCTCAGGTTAAGTCCAATAATGGAAGATGGGGTGGGAAATAGAGCTAGGAGTGTAGAGGGGGCAACAGGTAAGGATACGTATGTACCAAAAGCAGAAAACAAGTTAAGATCCAGGCTTCATGAGATGCCTATATTGAAAATTGCTCTGGATAAAGAGACTGTTAGGACTTCAGAGTTAGAATTCATAGCAATTCACAGAACTGCTCAGGCTCTTCATTATTCACCTGACTCAACGTTCCTACATCTGCTCCTTTCTCATAAGAGCTTTCCTTGCTCTCTGTCCTTTTTCTACCCCACAGCTTTTGCTTCCTTTCCATACATAGAACCACACAACAAATACTTGTTGTATGCATGCAGTGGTCATATAAATATCTTATTGGCTAGTCCTCATCAAAACTAAGTTGAAACAAATCATTTGAGCCAGAATCTACTAAGAGTCAGATTTTTTAAGGTAGTTCAAGGTTTTTATTTATAAATACTAACAACTAGGAGAACATTTACTCATTCGAAATGATGAAAACATAGACAAAACAATTATTAGAGAAAATTTTGAATTATTCTTTTCTCCTGCTATCTAATTTCTACCTTTCTCATGTAGTCTTTTTCTTTTTAATTAGATTTTTTATGTGAGTATATGGCCCATTTATTTGGCAGGTGGAATAAATTCAATTACTCTCAATTGTTTTGTTCGACCTGTAACATGTATAAGTTAGAGCTTAAGTCAGCTGTTCTAGATGCAACTGCATATTGTTATCACCTGAGAAGCTTTAAAATCTATCATTTCCTGGGCCCCATTCCAAACCAGCTGAATCAGAATCCTTCCGGGGTGGGGAAGATGATGCCTAAGCACAGGTGATTCTACCATGAGTCCAGGCAGGGAGCCTGGTTTTTGTGCACAGCTTCTGTATGTCATAGCTATCGGCACCTGGCTCTGCTCTAGCTGTTCTTAAGTAATCTTTTAATGCCAATTGGGAGTATGTTTTAATAGTGGTACAATATTTTAAGAATAAGGGTTTAAAGCAAGTTATTGCAAGTAACAGTTAAGGGATTTACTCAAACTGGACACAACCTCTGTTGGAGCAGATTACAGTGAAGTTTTGAGGGCATGGGATAAAAAAGAGGAAGGAGAGATTTAATGGAATGAACATTATTTGCTAAAATTTAAGAACGCTTGCAGTTAAATCTCGTGCTATTTTGACAAGATGTGCACAGGTGCATAGGTGAATGCTTCCTCTTCTGGTATTTCCTTGTGTAATTTATAGTTCAAACTAAATCCTAGGGATTTAAAGTGCTTCTCATTGATATTTAAAGGGCATTTTAAACCAGTGGGAAAATGTCTTTCGAAACAGATAAAATGTACCTTTATAAAATCCACTTAATGAGAATATGCTAAAAAGCAAGATGTGTTTCTATTGGATCATAAATTATATAATTTTAAACGAGTTTTTAAATGAAAGTAAATTGTTCCAACTATTTGAAATTACTTTTTCCTCAAACAAAACAAAAAAAATTTCTAGATGTCAGGATTGTTTTACAAAAATGATGATCTGATGATCTGTTGGCCAGATTAATATGCTTAACTTTCCTAAGAGTTAAGGTAACATTATTCCTTTAATGAGCTTGTATATGATTTCTGATTTGATGTAGTTTTTTAAAAATTGGGAAAACATGCCTTCTCTACCCCTTGCATGTTTTAATGCCCTGATTTAATACCGATGTGTGTGTATGTGCATATACACAGATATACACATATATACACAAATACATATTAAAATTATAATAAAATAATCATTTGTTCATTATATATTTGCTTGTTCTTTTTCTCTGATAAACTCTAAGACAGTGGTTCCTATGGTATTTTTTTTTCTCTGACATAGTTTTTCTTTTCTCTATAGATATTTTCACTACAGTGCAATTTTTCCAGTATCTTAGGTTTTGCTATCTTCAGTTACTCTACTTAGGACTTAGAATGATTCCAAATAGGGTGGTATATAGATTTTAAACCTCAACAAACAGTAATCAAACATCAGCTAGCCCTATACATCCTTGCAAAAACAACAATTTATTTAGAAATTGTATCAGCATTACTCCTTTACAACATTTAATATCTTGCCTTGAAAGTTCATTGTACTTGTCAGATGGATTCAGAAACTTCTTTAGCCATAGATATCACCAAAAGAGCAGGAAAGAGAACAAAAAAATTAAAGAATAAAACAGAAAAAGAGATAGAAGAAGGAAAAATGAATTACATGGACATTTGAGAATGGAGAGAGGGAAGACCCTACTCATTCCCTGTGTGTAGCTGTATGTAACACAACTACACAAAGTAGTTGTGTTGTGTGTCTTGAGAAGCACTTGGGACTTTGATTACCTCAACTACAACCTCATGAGATATTTGGTCTATAGATAATTTCTTCCTCTCTTGCTATCTACAATCCTGAAGAACTAAAAATCAGTGGAAAGAAGAATCAACATCTTAAATAATTTAAATGGCTGGGCACAGTGACTCACACCTGTAATCCCAGCATTTTGGGAGGCTGAGGCGGGTGGATCACTAGAGGTCAGGAGTTCAAGACCAGCCTGGTCAACACGGCAAAGCCCCGTCTCTACTAAAAATACAAAAATTAGCCAAGCATAGTGGCATGCATCTGTAATCCCAGCTACCCAGGAGGCTGAGGCAGAAGAATTTCTTGAACCCAGGAGGAGGAGTTTGCAGTGAGCTGAGATCACCCCACCACACTCCAGCCTGGGTGATAGAGCGAGATTCTGTCTTTAAAAAAAGCAAAAGAATTTAAATATAAGAATAAAAGTAAGCACGAAAGCTGAGCCAGATCTTGCCAAATGATACATCACTTGGTAAACCACGAAGGTGCCACACTTGCCAAGGAGTAATATTTCAATGAGATGTGACTCAGTGCATAGCAGACAGCTGAGTCCATTTGGACCATATCCACAGGGGGTCAATCCTTGATGTGTCCGAGTGAAGCATCAGACAATCCACCCACAACACTCCTCAAAGGAGCTATTACCATAGCTCACTTTCATTCCGGCAAAGAGGCTAAGTTACCATAGTTCTTCAGATGCTCCAGACCATGTGTCCCTATGGAAGAGAATGTGGACCACAGCATCACCCTCATCAGCTCATTACGGTGTCCTGTGTTCTTCACAGCAACACTTTAAGGAAGGCAGGGTAGCTATAATCTCCACACCTCCTGTCTAACTTTTTTTAACATGAGGAAACTGGAAAGAAGTAAAATTAGTAATCAGGAACACAATCTTAGCCTCCAGGCTACTTAAATTCAGATCATCTGTCTGCCACTCATTACCAGTGTAAACTTAAGCACTTTAAGCTCTCTATTCCTTGATTTATTACCTGTATCATAGGAATAATAATAGCTACACCACTGAGCTTTTATGAGGATTAAATGAATTATGTTTAAAATTTTCAGAACATAGCATTTGTGTTCAGTAAATGTTAGCTATGTTTATTATTCTTACTTAAAATATTTTTAAATATTGCCACATAATAGGCAAAAAAATGTTATCTTGGTTTTTTGTTTTAATTTGCCTTTTCCTGATCACTAAAGATTACCATTTTTAAATCGTAAGTTTATAAGCTATTCTGATTTCTTTTCTTTAAATTGACTGTTCATTTCCTTTGCTCATTTGTCCACTGATTTGTGTCCATTATTTATTTAGAAGTAATCTGTATCTTACAGATAATATTTCTCTATCTACTATATAAATAACAATTATTCTCTTCCAGTCTGTGGGCTTTTTAAATTTCATTTATTTTGCCATTACAGAAGTTTGTAATACTTTTGTAATCAAATCTGCTAGTCTTTTCATTTATGGTTCTTAATATGCTTGGTTCAGAAGACCTTCTGTACCATGAGATTATAAAAACACGCCTACATTTTCTTCTGGAGGTTACACAATGTTTTTAAAGGTTATTTCTTTATTCTATTTAGAATGCTGGCATGTAATGAGGTGATATGCCCGCTTTATTTTTTTCCTCAAATTGTTTATGATCCCCCTATGAATTCGAAATAGCACCTATTGGTGAATTCCAGTACAAACAAAACTATGGGTCCAGAGTTTTTATTTTACTCTATTCATCTGGTTCTCTATTTCTATGCTTGTTGTAATCTTAACTGTTAATTAGGGTGGTTCCAAATCATTATAAACTGTCAATATATGTTGTGGCATTTATTGTACATTGTTCCTGCCAGGTGAATTTTGAAATCAATTTGTCAAATTTCAGAATAATTTCATTGGACTTTAAATTAGAATTGCATTAAAGTAATAATTTGGGAAAAACTGATCTTTTTACATCAATAAGGCTTCCATTTATTAAGGCCTTTAGATCTTTCAGTCAAATTTTATAATTTTTATATAGGGTTTAAACATTTCTTATTAAGTTTATTCATATTTTATGTTTTTATTCTATTGTTTAGACCTTATTATACTTCACTTGCTATTTCTGTTAAATACAGAACATTTATTTTATAAGTTTCTTTGTAGTAGTCTTTCATTAGTTTCAATTGTATTATATAGTTGATTTACTTGTTTTTAATGAGAATAAATGATTGTGGTGTTTCATTACTAAGTCTAATGTTTGTTTCATGTTTCTGAGAGACGCTTTTTATCAACTTAAGGATGTTTTGTTCTATTGCTAACTTATGAAGACGTTTTCTTAAACCAATAGTGGGTATTAACTTTCATTAAGTGCCGCTTGTAGATTTACTGTGATGATCACGTGTTTTCTCTTTATCAATGAAATGAATTAAACCTCCAGAATCCCTAATGTTCAATAAACTTTATATTTTTGTACTGCTCTCATCTTGCTCATTGTATATTATTATTTTGTATGCTTTTTCATATATAGTTCATATCTATACTCCTATATTTGTCTAGTGTTCTACTTTGTAGTAAATTTTTCTCTATCATATATGATGAGTTTGTAGATAATTTCAGAAGTTTTCTATTAGTTTCTACTCTCCAAAAGGCTTTATATAGCAAAGGAATAATTTGCTTCTAAAGTGATTTATAAAACTTGCCTAATAAAACAATCTGGACCTGGTGTTATTTGGGAGGAGAACATTGAATGTTTTCTATGTAGATTATGATTACTAGTTTATTCAAATTTTTAACTTATCCTTGAGATAATTTTAAAAATTCACACTTTTCTAAGGTTTTGTCCACTGTATGTATATTTTTCAAATTATTGGTAAAAGTATTCTCTTTTGTAAAAGTCTATGACTCTTTGGTTATATCCAATTTTTCTCTTGTTTTGAAAATTTATTTACTCCTTTTTACCTTGTCAGGATTGCTAGCTGGATGCTAATTTACTACTACAATCAGCTGTTACATACATTTATCAAGTATACAGATTTGTTTTATTAATTCTACTTTTATCTTTGATTCCTTCTAATTTCTTTTTGTCCATTTCACTCTTATCCTAGCTTCTTTAGTTGAATGCTTATTTTCAGCGTTTATTGTCTTGTAATTAATAATAAACAGACTATAGTTTACAAAAATCTACTGTACATTTCAAAATAGCTAGAGAGAATGATGTAAATGTTTTCAGCATAAAGAAGAGACAAATGTTTAAAGTGATAGATATCCCAATTATACTGTTTTAAGCTTTACAAACAATATAAAAGGATTAAATTATCACATGTACCCTCAAAATATGTACACCTATTATGTATTAATTTAAAAAGAAAAGCAAGAATAGAAACTTGACGACATCTTAATGAAAAGCATGACATTTTCATTAACATTCATTTATTAACATAATTTTAACTTTTATATTTTGTATTATGAGCAAGAGCTATATATCATAGAAAGCTAAAAATAGTCAAATAAGCAAGAATGAAGAAAACAAAAATAATTTGTTAATTCACTCACCCAGAGATAACCAATTAGCCTTGTGTAATCAATGTATTTTTGAATATAAAAATTAATACAAATGAAATCAGACCATACATTCGGTTTTGTAACCTGCCTTTTCCACTTTACTATATTTCACAAATATCTCTCTAAATTATTATATATTCTTCTAGAACATTGATTTGATTAGCTATACTGTATCACTGCGTATCCAAATATTTCTTTATCATTAGATATTTCAGTTGTGCCTACCTTTCATAACAATACTAATATATTCTATGAGAGGTGACAAGCATGAACAGTCTTAGGACCTTAACGACTTTTCTACTATGCAGCAAAAACAAAGATAAATGAAATAACTGGATCCATTATTAAGGCAACATAAAAGAGCTCAAGATAATGCATTTGAAATTGAATTTTTCTCTGCATTGGAGAAACAGGAGGAGAATAACCAAAGAGAAAATCACAGATCATGGCTAAGATGAGTTAAACAAAGCAGCAAATGAAGAATAAGAATGGAATATTTCTATAGCACCTTTTACATGCCAGGTACTATGTTAGGCACTCTCACATTCATTACTTTATTTATTTCATGCTTAAAAAAATCTTCAAGTTAGGTATCAGTATTCTTATCCTTTTTTAGACTAGAAAACCAGACCTCAGAAAAGTTAAAATCATGGTGGCAGAACTAATTTTTTTTTACTTTTTTTTAAGTTCAGGGGTACAAGTGCAGATTTATTACATAGGTAAACTTGTGTCATGGGGGTTTGTTGTGCAGATTATTTCATCACCCAGGTGTTAAGCCTAGTATCCATTAGTTATTTTTCCTGTTCCTCTCCTTTCTCCCACCCTCCATCCTCCAAAAGGCACCAGTGTGTGTTGTCCCCCTCTATGTGTCCATGTGTTCCCATCACTTAGCTCCCACTTATAAGTGAGAACATATGGTATTTGGTTTTCTGTTACCCTCCTCTGCAGCAGGTTCCACAAGTTTAAAGATGCTTCCATTTACATTTCAGTTCTGTGACTGTGTAAGTTTGCTACAGATAATGCAGGAACAGAACTGAAATTTCAGTGTAAGCTTGTCCTTCTTTAAAAATGTGGAAACCTACTACAGAAGAAAATTTTTGTCAATACTTACAAGTAAAATTAACATGTCCACTATGAACAACTTTTACATTTCTTTTCTTTCTTTAATTTAAGCCTTGTCTTGGCCCAAATTGACAAGTTCCAAATTAATATATGATTTATTACTAATGCCTTAATAACATAGAGGAGGTTCTGGTTAATATTTTTTTCTAGTATTGTTTTTAAAAACTAAGATGTTGCATATTGGGACTTTGTGTGATGTCTTCATGGCTACATTTTGAAATCTTATGTATATGTATTCTCTATTAATTTTGCTACAGCTCATGATGCATGACCAAAATGCATGCTACCACATGAATTAATTTCCAAAATAGACTTAAGATCAATTGTAAATATTTTTCCAAGGTGGATATTAGAGCTTTATATCAAGCAATGCAAAGTAATATTTACTTAGCATCATCAGGCAAATTAGACTTCAGTCATAAATCCTTCACCAACCATTTCAGTACTATCTAGAATTTCTTTCATGTAAAATTCCCAGGAGATACTCAAGGGCTGAAATTCCTGCTAAAACCACTTGTACAACTCGCATGTTACAGAAAAGTTATGTCAAGGCACAATTAAACGTTGAGGAAAGACTGGATTCCATTTGGAGAGGTCCCAGTGGCAAGTGAAGCCATCATGGATTTGAAATGCACATGGAGCACATCACTGTACAGGCCCCAGTGGCTTCTCACTCAATTACAAAAGAACACTTCTCTGCTTACCAAGTCAGAAATAGTCTTTGTCCCCATTCAGTTTTCTTATCCAATTTCTTCTGAAAAATCAAATCAAGATAGTAAACATACTATTAAGAGAATGCCTCTATTTCCTAACTCTAAATTGTTTACCACGGTGCAGATATTAAATTAATATTTGCTGACCATTTTGTTAAAGTCGAGGATAATTACTTTAATTTTTAACCAAGAAACCTTCTAACTTTAATTCTGTGTTTATCTTTTGTCTCCTTTCTGTTCTTCTCTGCCTGTCATTCACACTGACCATTTCTTTTGTTTGTATAAACTTTTGGGGTGTAAGTGTAATTTTGTTATATGCCTAGATTGCAGAGTGGTTAAGACTTTTAGGGTATCCATCACCCAAATAATCTACATTGTAACCATGAAGGAATCCCTCATCATCCACCACCTTCTCACCTCATTACTTTTCCAGATCTCCATTGTCTATCATTTCACTCTCTACCTCCATGTGTACACATTATGTAACTCCCATTTATGAATGAGAACAGATTTGTTTTTCTGTGCCTGACTTGTTTCACTTAAGAAAATAGCCTCCAGTTCCACCTAGGTTGCTGCAAAAGATAAAATAAAATGAAATAATTTCGTGATTTTTTATGGCTGAATAAAATTCTACTATATATTATATATATAATACATTAATACATAATATATATACTATATATATATAATTTTCTTTATCCAATTGTTGATGGATACTTATGTTGATTCCATATCTTTGCCATTATGAATATTGCTGCTATAAACATATGAGTGCAGGTATGTTTCTGATATATTGATTTCTTTTCCTTTGGATAGATACCCAGTAGTGCCCAACTACCATTTCTAGTTCTGTTTTTGCCAAGCTATGCTTTCATGACTCTTTAAATGTGGTTTTCTAGTATGTACTCCTCTTACCTTTGTCTTGTATCTTTCCCAATTTACCATTTGAAAGACTTTAAGAAAAAAAAAAAAAAAACAGGCCAGGCATGTTGGATCACGCCTGTAATCCCAGCACTCTAGGAGGCCGAGATGGGAAGACTACTTGAGCCCAGGAGTTCGAGACCAACCTGGGCAACATAGATAGCCCCATCTGTATTTTCTTTTAAAAAAATTTATACATATATAATAAAATACTCATTTTCCCTCTTTCTCTGTTTCCCTAGCTGCCAACTTAATGGTACACTAGGGCAATAAGACCTTCTACCATTCTCATAACTTCAGGCAAATCTAGATAACAAATCTCACCCAAAATCCTCGCTTAGTTTTCTTTCCATGACTTGGTTCTTCACGTGGGATCAGTTTTTTAGGTACAAGATAAAAGTGTTTCCTCTTTCTAGCTCAGGGTTATAATCAAAGAGCAGGACATACTATCCAGCTAACAGGTTTAGATTTAGAAAAGTCAGAATGTACTACCCTGCCTGTGTCTCTCTTCCAACTTCCTTCTCGTCTATTTCCCTGCCAACTTCCCTGAAACTGGACCCACTGGCACCTGAGGCCAACAGGGTCAGGAACTGCAGCTCCAACTTTGCCCAATTTCCATTGAGTAGTTGCAGCCAAGTGACAAGGTGAGCTATTCATTCCAACCCCTCTCTGCCTTTCAGGAAGGCAGAAGTCTTGAACCCCCAATAATTTCTGGATCTTTGTTTTCTTGGTCAAATAGTCACTGGTGTTGCAAATATAAAACCAGAAAGAGATAGAAAAGTGTGTACAAATATCAATTTTATATTTTAATCACTCTGCACTCTGAATTTTTTTACTTTTCTTGTCTCTCTCACAAGTATGATGACATATTCATAAATGCGGAGAAACCACAAAGATCAATTTCTTATATAAAACAAATCCATTCCAGGACAGAACTTTCAGGAAGTAACTGGAAAAAGAGAAATAATAAGTATCAGGACTTTCAATTCAGATTAATTTTACTTCTGATTGACTGCAAGTCACTGTAATTTATAAAATTGCTGATCCAAACTTTTGCTTTTCTTCTATAACTATCTATTAAGCACTTAGCATAATGTCAAGCTGAGCCTTCTGGGCAAACAAAGATGAAGTACAAGATAGTCCCTGTGCTCAGAAAGCTCACAGTTTAGTGAGAAAGTTAGACATGGAAGCCGATAAATACAGTCATGTGTGAAACAATAAAAGGACATACAGGTTTTCTTTGAGAGCACTGAGGAGCTGACACTTAAAGGTTACCTACAGAGGTTGTCAAAGAAAGAAAGCATCACAGAGCGAAGATGTTAATCAAGTCTAGAAGAATCAGTAAGGCCAATGTGGCAAAGTTAGGAGGCATGGGAAGGAAAAGGCATTCCAAGCAGGGAAACTGGAGGTGTAAGAAAGCATGGGAAGGCCAAGTGGCAGGGCATGTGAATGACACCGAAAGGGGAGTCTAGGATCTAGTCCTGAAGGGACAACGTGTCATGCTAAGAACCTGGGACTTAATCCTTCTCACAGTTGGTTTTGAAATTCTGCCTCTTAGATTTAGAGATTGATAATTATAATAATTAAAATTATATAATAGCTACTTTTTATTGGATATTTATTAAATGCCAGAAACCATTTTAAGTATTTTAAATGTATATTCATTATTTAGCTCCCAATATTAATATTGACTCCTCAAAGAACATTATGATGGATGTATTATTATCCTAATTGTATTAATTTAGTATTAGTAGTAGTATTTTGAGACAGGATCTCATTCTGTCACCCAGGCTGAAGTGCAGTGCAGCTCATTGTAGGCTCAACCTCCCAGGCTCAAGTGATTCACAGCCCAGGTAGCATGACTACAGGTGCATGCCACTACACCTGGCTAATTTTTTGTATTTTTTGTAGAGGTGAGCTTTTGCCAGGTTACCCAGGCTGGTCTGGAACTCCTGGACCTCCCAAAATGCTGGGATTACAGGCATGAGCCACCACATCCGGCCCCCTCCTAATTTTATGTGTAAAGAAACAGGCTCAGATAGCTTCCTCTAGGACGAAAGCGGAAGAAGAAAAGATGGGACCCGCCGGGAGGATTGGCCAGGCGCAGTGGCTCACGCCTATAATCCCAGCACTTTCCGGAGGCTGAGGCGGGCAGATCACCTGAGGTCAGGAGTTCGAGACCAGCCTGACCAACGTGGAGAAACCCCATCTCTACTAAAAATACAACATTAGCCAGGCGTGGTGGCGCATGCCTGTAATCCCAGCTTCTCAGGAAGGTGGGGCAGGAGAATTGCTTGAACCCGGGAGGCGGAGGTTGTGGTGAGCCAAAATCATGCCATTGCACTTCAGTCTGGGCAACAAGAGCAAAACTCCATCTCCAAAAAAAAAAAAAAAAAGAAAGAAAGAAAGAAAGAAAAGAGGTGACCATTTTTACATAGCAGGTTTGGTGGTGAGGATACATTTGAACCAAGTGTTCCATTGCTAATAAAAACATACTGTCTGAGAGGACAAGGAGACACTGATCGCCAGTTAATGGAAGCTGTAAGAACTAGAGGAAGCCCTGGCTTTCAATACTTTGTGTCCTTTCCTTATCCCATTGTTAGAAGGGATATAAAGAAGAAGGGAAAGGGGAGGAAATTATACAAGCAGGAGTTGACATTTCATCAGGCCCTTTCTGGAGTTCTTTTGCTGTTCCTCTACTCTGCTTCTCTCCTCCAACATGAGCTATTAGCAAACCTAGGGCAATTCTTCACAGGTGTTTTCTCATTTCATCTTCACAACAATATGATGCACAGTCTGCTCATCACTCCAATTCACAAATGAGGAAATTGATGCTTAGAGACAGTATGTGAATATATGATTCTTTCCTGTAATATTGACTGTAGCCTTCCCCTCCATCCAATCTCCATCTTTTTTGACCCTTTCTGCTCTCAGCCATCCTCAACTAGATAACAGTGCTGTGCCACAAACCTGTGGATTTTCTCCACAGAAATTTTATAAGTACACTATATTTTACTTAGTCTGTATTGATATGTATTAGTTGTACATATTTTGAGGGTACATGTGATATTATGATACTTCTATACAATGTATAATGATCAAATCAGGGTAATTAGAATATCACATCAAACATTTATTTTCTCTTTATGTTTGTGACATTATGAATCTTCTCTTCTAGTTATTTTAAAATATATAATGAATTATTGTTAACTATAATTTCACTACTATACTATCAAATACTAGAACTTCTGTCTTGCTGTACCTTGTACCCCTTAACCAACTTCTATTCATCTCCTTCTCCCCATTACCTTTCTCAGCCTCTGGTAACCACCTTTATACTTTTAACCTCCATGAGATCCACTTTTTGTATTCTAGTTATTGATCTTATTTATTATCTCTCTCACCCCCTATAAAACTCCATGATATTTTGGGGGATGAGAGGTTTGGTTTTTTTCTCATTTCCATCCCTATGTCTTGAAAATTCTTAGAAGACAGTAGATATTCAATACATAAATTCAGAATTAATAGGTGATAAATACTCATGAATACTTTTCTCTGTCTTTCCAAAGTCTTAATGCCTGCCCTGTTTGTTTTAAATTCTATTGCTTCAATAAGATAGTTTGAGAACTATCCTTTCATAATTCTGATCTGAAGAACTTACAAGGTGCTAAATTAGAAGATGTATTGCAAAGCCTTTATTTCAAATTGGCCAATATGTTTAATAAAAGTTTGACTTGCTTAAAAGAAATATTTATCTGGGATTCAAGTTCACTCCTTAGAATAGGTCAACACTTTGAGAGGGGGTTGTTTTTGCAAAATAAAAATTAAAGATTAAGTGTTTCTTGTGGCAAATTTTGAATTTTATTTCCATGCCCTGATTCCCAATGACGTGACACTATAGTTGAGATATTATACCGATTTTCTCAATAACTTCAGAATGAATTTATATGTGATCAAAAGACCTTTCTGATTTCAAGATACCTTTAATAACCTTTACTAATTATTAACCAAAACTAAAGGCAGATTTTGCAAATACAAACTTGTCATTTCACCATGACTGTTATCTTTTTGATGGAAAAGATGAAGTTCAGCAAAGAACAAATCTACAACTTGGCCAGAAGACGGTAGACTTTGCCTTCAAAGAGTTGTAACACGTACATAAATAATCTCATCAGACCCTATCCTTACTCTTGCAGGTTAATTAAGCACAGTGGGAGGGTTTGAGAGTGTCCTCATGAAAAGACAATTTTAGTAACATTTGGGAAAAGAGCAAAGGTTAAATTTTATCTGAAAGACTAGTTTCCTTTGTAAGTCTTCAAAATGTTTTGCCTTTTGCAAAGTATAGACGCTGAAGCTGGCATGTTAACTTACTAAGTTAGCAGATTCCCCCTAAAACACGATGCCCTAAAGCCAGGCAGAGGGTAGAACTGGCAAACAGAGAGCATTAACTGTATGCTTCTTGAAACAATCAGTGAATGCAAACTGAATTGCCCTGGGTCAGCAGCAAGCAAGAACAATCAGAAAGGTGAAGGCAAGAATGTCCATGTTTATATAAAGAGGATGACATTGTTCTGCCCTAAAAAGAGCTAACTCTGTATAATCTCATGTTTTCCTTTGATATTCTAAATTATACTGAAAATATACTTCCTTTTTTTTTGAGACAGAGTCTCACTCTGTTGCCCAGGCTGCAGTGCAATGGCATGATCTCAGCTTACTGCAACCTTCACCTCCCAGGTTCAAGCAATTCTCATGCTTCAGCTTCCCAAGTACTTGGGATTACAGGCATGCACCACCACTCCTGGCTAATTTTTACATTTTCGATAGAGATGGGGTTTCACCACGTAGGCCAGGCTGATCTCAGACTCCTGACCTCAGGTGATCTACCTGCCTTGGCCTCCCAAAGTGCTGGGATTACAGGGATGAGCCACCGCACCTGGCAAAAATATTACTTTCTAAATGATACTTATCTGTTAGCTTGGGGACATTTATTTGATTATACTACTTCAGTAGTAGAATACCTATTTCTATTACTAATAGTAGTACTATAGTAATACTAATCATAATGATAGTAGTAATAGTAATAACTAGTAATTATAATACTCTAATGATAGTAGCAATAGTAATATTAATAGTATTAGTAACACTACTATTAGTATTGCTATTGCTACTAATATTACTATCGCTACTACTATTACTATATTGGTATTATTACTACTATTAGTAATACTAGCACTGTCATTACTAATAGTGCTACAATTAGCAATACTAGTGCTACTAGTAATATTAGCACTAATATTAGTGTTATTAGTAATGGTTGTACTATTAATACTAATATTAGTAGGTAGTCCTAATAATATTGTTATTGTTACTAATAGTAATACTCTATTACTATTCTGTCATTCAAGTAATAGCAATTTTAGTAATAGAATACCTTAAACCTGCATTTTTCAGAAATGATCACTTCAGCTTCACTTTTTTCTTTCACCCAATTTTTCACCCAGTTTCTTATATTATAAATGATGTCTTCATTCTGAGCCTTTAAAGGACAATGTGAAGCAGTACATGCATATGACAGAAAATTTTCAAAAGTACCTATATTCAAATACATTCAGGTTGCATTTGATTCAGATCATTGTAAAACATATTTCCTCTGTCCTGGTTGGCAGAGCACATTCAGCAGGGTGAAAACCCAGCATAGAACCTTCCCTGAGCCACTGATAACCGCAACCCAGTGTGGCAGCCTTCACCTCTGTGTATGTGGGAAACTCCAGGGCCTCACACTCCCACAGCTTGGAACCTTCAAAATGGACATTATCTTGTTCTGGGAACCTGTGGATATGAGCAACCATCACATTTGGAATGTGATTCAAATCTTGTTCCCAAAATAGGAAATATAGACAATGAAATGCTGAAATTATATATTTGTATCTGTATACACAAACATGAACATATATAAACTTTCAACACTTTTTAGAATTTACAGAAGTTTCATTGTACTCTACCGAACACGTCTGTGGTATGTGATCTGGATGTTAGCAAACCCTTCCACGTCAACTCAAAAGCATCCATTGTTCTTGCTTTGTTAAAATTAATGTCACATTTTTATTACATAGAGTACTTTGCATGATGAGTTCTGTGTATATGATACTGGCACATTTTGTTCTAAACGTTTGTCTTTGGAGAATAAGTAGATAACTATATTAGTGGACATATAGACTAAAGATCAATCTCTGAGAATTCTGATGCCTTATCTTAGTCGTTAGAATTAGCGACAGTGCCCTCTTCCTGCATCTGTAAGGAACATCCTTCATATTATTTTAATAGATGTGAGTTGATCTGTTTTGGAGTATTTGGTGACATACTGAGATAAGTGGATTCAGAATTGCTAATCTGCATTATAATTGGAGAATGGGTATTGTTCATTTTTTTTGTTTCTAAATTTCAACTAATATTGTGCATTTTTAAAAGTTTTTTTAGAGTACATTTACACAGCCTTGTTTGTATGCTACTCTTAGTTTCTCTAACTTTAATGACTCATTTACAGAGAATATTCCCTAAAGATGTCCTTCATAAAAAGGAGAAGTTTGGACTTGACAACAGTAATTTACTTAATTTATCTTAAATTTGGTTTCAGTGAGCAACCCTAATTAACCTGATTTTTTGCTGATAATCACTCTCAATGGAATCAAATCACAAATCCGGGGATGGATTGAGCGGCACCCAGAAGGAAGCAGCCCTCCGCGCACTGGTCCAGCGCACAGGATATAGCTTGGTCCAGGTAGGAACTTCTTGTGAAATCTGCTGAGACTCACCACTGAATTTGCACAGTGGTGGGAATATTAGTGGTCCTAAGATGCAAAATGGGAATGGTCAGTTACATAGCTCTTTAAAGAAATGTCCCTTTCTAAAAGAGAAGGAAATTGCAACATTTCTGTTTTGTAGATGACCCTGAATTCATAGGATGTAACCTTCTGAATGTAACCTTCTTTCTACTCTAAGTTATCAGTTCAACCTTAACTTGTCGCAGAATCAGTGTCCACAGTTACAGAGACTACCACAAAAAGGCAGCTAGAATTTGCCACCCAACGCTGTGAAGTAGCACCACATTGGTGTTTCAGGAATCAGCAGAAAATAAACTACAGCAGGAACCAGGCTTAGCTTCCAGAGAGATCACTGCACACATAAGACTTCTACATGTGGGGTCCAAGGAATGAACGCTTTGTGTCTAGCTGCTGAAGTTTATTTTCTCAGAACACTTGCTCATCCAGTCTAGGATATGTAATACTAACTTCTCTCCATGTTCAGCATTTTGTAAAAGGAAAAAATAAAACACCACAATCTTAAAACTGTCTATTTGTAGACACTGTCTTTTAGAAATTATCTGTGTGTGTATATATATATATCTATATATATCTATATATATATCTTTATGATATCTTCTTTTAGAGAACTAAAATGCATTAAAAAATGTAGTGTTAGATACATATATTATCTTATTTAAAGAGAAAAATGGTGCTTTTCTACAGTAGGAAAAAATATTTTAATTTCTCAGCTATTTTCTTTCACTCACATATTTTCCCAACTTAACCCAATCTAGATACTACTATGAATTCAAATGTCATGTGTGATTAGCAATAAAATATACAATAGTGTCCTTTCATTAGATGCTCCTTTGTCAGTTGCAAATTTTACATTTATTTTATTTAGTTAGTTATTTATTTATTTATTTTTGAGATGGAGTCTCGCTCTGTCACCCAGGTTGGAGTGCAGTGGCACAATCTTGGCTCACTGCAAGCTCCGCCTCCCGGGTTCACACCATTCTCCTGCCTCAGCCTCTGGAGTAACTGGGACTACAGGCGCCCACCACCACGTCTGACTAATTTTTGTGTGTGTGTATATATATACATATACTCACACACACACACACACATATACATATATGTATATATGTGTATATATATGTGTGTATATATGTATATATGTGTATATATATGTATATATATGTGTGTGTGTGTGTGTGTA
Organism: Theropithecus gelada; assembly: GCF_003255815.1. Classification (NCBI taxonomy): domain Eukaryota; kingdom Metazoa; phylum Chordata; class Mammalia; order Primates; family Cercopithecidae; genus Theropithecus; species Theropithecus gelada. The sequence goes on from NC_037677.1 coordinate 83,347,505, forward strand.
TGTGTGTGTGTATATATATATATATATTTTTTTAGTAGAGACGGGGTTTCACTGTGTTAGCCAGGATGGTCTCGATCTCCTAACCTCGTGATCCATCCACCTTGGCCTCCCAAAGTGCTGGGATTATAGGCGTGATCCACCGCTCCCGGCCAAAATGTACATTTATTTTTAATTAATTTTTATAAATCATAGCATGCTTTGTTAGACATAATATAATGATAAAGTTATTTTCTTCATCCTAATTAAGAGTGTTAGTCTTTTTTAAGATTTCAAAAAGTTTCTATTATTTCATAGGTGACTTTTTGAAGTTTCATTTAAGTCAATGGAGATACTGACATATTAGTTTTTTTAATACTTAAAAGTCAAATTATTTCAGGCTCATTAATAAACTTTTGAAAAGAGCGTTTTCTTTCTTTTTGCAATCAACACTTTCATAAATGTTATAAAAACAAGAATGTTTTTGAATCTTTTTAAAATTTTGACCTTGATATTAGAAACATTTGTGCAAAGACAGTGGAAATAGAAAACATTTCAACCCTTTCAAACAGCAATCTGTTAATATTTACATATAAGAGTGTTCCCTTTCTGGAACTGTATTTCTAATGACCCATAATATAAGATAGAAATATGTATAAATCTGTCTAGGGTGAGATTAGCTGTAATGCATATCACAAACTTAAATGTATAAATATAAGAAAATTATTAAGTGAACTATGAATGTGTAATTATTATACTCAACAAGCAGAATTTATGAAAAATAATCCTAAAACAATATCAATTGTCAATTACATTAAATTCAATTCTGGGTACTGGTTCTTCCTTTTCCCCCAGATGAAATTCAGGTTAAGTCTCATAACTTTTCTGGTAACGTCCAGGTAATAAAAGATCCTTCACTAAAAAAATTGATATTTTTTCATATTGATGTTATTCCAAACTAGATCGTTTGGAATAATAGTAAAGACATAAAATCGTTCAAAGTTAGAGTTATTTCCCTTTCCCAAGTATGTCAGAGTGGAGGATAATTTCTTTTCTGTTTTTCTGCACTGTGTTTTCCTCTTTCAACACCAGTTTGGTAACTACAATTTCTGACTCCTGATGGAAGCAGAAGGGAGAAATAAAAGCAAAGGAAATGATGAAGGGAAGCTTTTACTGAGCTACCTTCATTGGGTTCTTGGGCCTAACAGGTTATCGAAGCTTGTGAGATTCTTTGTAGGATCCTCAGACACCTAGCCTTCTGCTGGGTTCTCTTTGATATTTGAAGCAGCCCTCATGGAGAGGATGGAAGATAATCATTAATTCCTACATGTGGCCAAACTCTGGTCCCCTGGAGACACACATTCCCTGGAATGTGGAAACACCTAGCAAAATCTGGAAACACCCCTGGAAACACCCAGCAAAATCTGGAAGTTGAGGTGACACAAAGCAACCACCTCTCCTTGCCAACAACAAAGCTGCAGGCCAACCCATTGTTCACAGTGAGAGATTTCAGAACTGAGTTAGACCCACCAGCTTAGTGTGTTCCCCAAACACAAAGGCAGGGAATACACATCAAGCTGTCTAAGTGGTTTCTCCTGCTTTAGGCAAAATGATAGGCGCCTCCCAGTCCCTCCCACTTAGGGGGAACTAAGACTCACAACACAACAGCAGTTGTCTCCAAATATCTTTCTGTAAATTCTAAAACTCCTCTCAAACTCTCCAATCTCTTTTCTAAGCTTAGGGTGTAAGGTGACAGTTAACAATAGAAAAATAGTTTCCTGCTACCTTCTCATCCTGCTTGGCGCTCTAGTCACTTGGTTTCATACCTAAACCAGAGGCCAGAGTTAATGATAATTTATTACATGTTTCAAAATAGCTAGAAGAGAAGATTTGAAATGTTCCTAACACAAATAAATGTTTGAGGTGAAGGATATCCTATACCCTGATTTGATCCTTACCTGATTTGATCATTACATATTGTATACATATATTAAAATATCACACATGGACTCCTTAAATGTGTACAATCATTATGCATCCATTTTAAAAGTCCAATTCCATCTTAAAATCTTGTTACAGATGAAACAGTATTCAGTTACTAACAGTAATCATATAAAAAATTCTGAAGGGCAATTGTAATACATTACTGTTAAAGCTATGAAGAAAGCTTGCAAATAATTTTTTTGAAAAGAGACCCAAGTAACAATGGAGATAATCTTACTCCATTAAAAAATTTTACTACATTGTAAGGTCAAATGTTATGATTTAAGAACATTTATCTGATACAGAAAATAATGATATGTATAATTTAAAATATTTACATATAAAATACTCCTAAAATATATGGCCAATCTTTATTTTACGTTGATCTTATCTATTCAATAATATTCAGAAAATGTTTATAATAACGACTTAGACCACAAGTTAATTGTAATAATAATAATAATAACAAAAAATATTCTAACTGCTTTGTGTATACTAACTCATCTAGTCTTTACAATACACTGTATGGTAGCTACTATGTTTATCCCCAATTTCCTGATGAAGAAAACAAGGCACAAACAATTTAGGTAACTTGTGAGATGAAGATTCTGTTGTTATTGGCCAAAATTTTTGGTTAGACTCAGAAAACTAAGAGTTGTTATAATGTTGTTGCAATGTGACTTTTAAGATTGCAATTTTAGAGATCAGCATGCTACAGCATATGAAAAACATTTTTTTGGAACCTAAACTTTGTAACATGATTCACTTTAAGTAATATTCATTAGCAGCGTGACTGTTGAATCAGAAGTGCTTCAATAATGTAGAAGCCTAATGTTCCAAAAGCTAGTTATCTATACCTAAGTCCTCTAATCAAAAATGTAAATACCTATATAATTCAATCATTTTGAATGAATTGAAGAATGCCTCCTGATTTTGGCTACAGAGTGTGGAAAATTATCCAAGACTTTAAATCAGAAGGCCTATAATCTAATCTAGTCCCTACCGCATATGAGTTGTACAATCTTGAATAAATCCCTTAACATCTCCAGGCCATAATCTCCTGGAAGATCAGCTAGGCAATACCCAACTATTTGTCCATGATTTTTGTGATTCTAGTATCTTCTGAATCTACTCACTGGTTAGCACACTGGACTATTCGGTCGAAAGGGTAGCCTAAATATGTAGAAACACAACTTCAAACTCTTTGTAACTTAAGGAAAATCCTTTAGTCTTACTAATACTTCAGCCTTCCTACTCTGGATTATACAAAAGATTAATACGATTATCCAAAAAGAAAGAAAGAAAGGCAACATTAAGAACATCAAGTTTACTTTTTTTAAAAAGTTTTTGTACAAAAATTAAGATAAAGAAACATCCTAATACAATCCAAGAAGCATACCCATAAAATGATAGTTTAGAATTTTATAAATTAGGGTTTGAAGGATTTACTTTTGCTGTATCTTTGCAGTCTCTGATATTGAATGTTGAATATTTGCAGAACAAGAATTCAAAAAACAGAGGGTGATGAATTTGTGCTCTCTTATCACTAGCAGGACAAATACAGCTATCAAAAATAGAATTTTGTGAGTTACTTAATAACGTGACCCAGGCTTTTATGTAGCAACTGATGCAATAATGCCTGCTTCTAAGGGTTTGGAAATATGCTTTGTGATATCTTTTTAAAATAATTAAATATCTTTGGATATTGATGGCTGAAGTTTTTATCAAAGTACTTTAGAGAATAAAAGAGACGTAATGCAGTACCCCGCATACAGTAAGTATTCAATACATACTCTTGATGAAAACTGTCTAATGTTACTAAGTTAAACTTTAAGCTTCATAATTGTATTATGCCTTGTAAAAATATTTTTAAAGAAAGTATGCTACAGTATTAACATGTGAATAGTCTTTGTCTCTGGGTAATGGAATTATGTATGGGAATTCTTTTCTCTACTTTTTTATTCTTAACTGTACTTACAAATTTCAAAAGCTAGTATATACTTCTCTGATAGCTAAAGACAAAAAAAAAATCACATTATGATGAGCCTTTCCTCAAGAATGTGTTAATGATGTGGGTCATAAACTATGATATGTGATGCTCCTCCCACATGAAATTTTCTCCTCAGAACTAGAAAAATACATTCTCATAGGTGAGCATATTCAGAAACATATACACTTCCACCCAATGTGGTGTCTGTTGACATCAAGTTTAATTCTACTGCAACTAAACCTAAATGTATATTTAATAAAAATCACCCTCAAGTAGTCTGAATATGTTTAAAAATAGACTCATTATATCCAATATATATAAAATTTAAAATGTGGTGTGTATTAGCTTTGTTTACCCAGTTATCCTATTGGTAATCTATTTTCTAAAAATCGTTACAGCACAATTTTTATGAGGTATGATAGTCCCCTTGCTTTCGTAAACCAGTGATCATCCTACATAAACATCAAGATTTTTTGTTTTGTTTTGTTCTTCTCTTTTGCTTCCTTAGTCCCTATTATTGAGAAAAATGTATTAGTGCCAGGTCTTGGGATTATAGAATATAAAAATGCAGTGCCTGACCTAAAGTTCATATAAAGTGGGTGAAATGAAAAAGAATGCATCCAAAATTTACAACAACAACATAAGGCAGCCTCAAATGAGCAATACAGCTGTGAGTACCAAAAAGATCAGCATTTTCTGTATAGAGCCTTAAAAGTGACAATGCTCTTTGACCTGAGGAATGAGGACAAACATTTAGGCATAATGATGTTCATCATGCTGAAATTTTTAATTTTTTAGAAATTTAAACTTAAACATATCCTAAATATCCAATATAATATTAATGGTCAAATAAACTATGATCATTCTTATATTTTCAAATTATATAGTAATATAAAATTATGATTTCAAATAATTTTCAAAGACATGGAGAAGTATTCAAATTTTAACATTTAGTTAAAAATCTGAAGGCTACATATAAATTTGTGAAGAATATTTTAAGAAATTATTCACATATAATAAAGAATATTATAAAATAACAAAGTATAATCTCTTAGTTTTTCTTGCCTGATGCTCTTCTTCATTTTCTAAATTTTCTATAATAA